>NW_027526276.1:541656-823493 GCF_048455015.1 Haemaphysalis longicornis
GGATGGAACCGTCCCCGGTGCAAAACGGGTGGTCAACGCGACGACGCCATGATAAAGGGAGCGTCGCGCCGGAACGCCATTGCGGTTACGTGTCTTGGTCCACCGCTTCACCATTCTGAAGCCTCATAAAGATTTTTGGGGGGGTTATTTTGTCTACTCTACCAGTGCACTTGAAGCATATACGAGGACAATGACCACGCACTGCTGCATACCTCTCTGCAAGCAGTAGGTTTACGTGCAGTGATGCTCTGCGAAAGGTAGGTACGACGCCAAATTCAAGCCTGCATTCGTGCTTCGCTCAGTCCGCGCTGATCGATGTTTCAACGTCATGTGAACAGCAAATGCGCTCGTCTTCCTTTTTTAGAGAACTGGTTTGTGGTACAGTTTCACGTGCGGATCATGACTGCCGAAGTTTTAACGCGAACGTTCAAGCAGGAGAGTTGTGTTGGAGCAGCCAAAAAGTGGCGTCTGCAGGCATGTTTCTCTCTGCTTGTTTTTGACATTTCAACGGCAGTAGATCAGGAATCCGGTCTAAGACTTTATTTCTAGTCTTTACATTGTGCTAATTCCGTTCCCTCATGACCTTGGTTGCGCATATCGTGCAGCAACCACGACACACTCGAACTCAATTAGAATCCAGCTTGTCTATAAATCTCAATGTAAGTAGACACCCCCTAACGCAATGCACGAATTGTACTGCTTATGGGATCCAGGTGGAAGATACATTAGGTGTTTAAAAATCGCATAATTTGCATGTGTCCTATCATGAATTCACAACTCAAACACAGACGAAAGAAAGATCGCAGCAATCAAGTGATATAAGGGACAATATTTTACTGTCTGCAAGGCAACGAAAGTTTCTTCGGAACATTTCGTGGACACAAGAGCAGCGAATGTATGCTTTTGTCCGTGCAAGGCAACGAAAGTTTGTTCGGAACATTTCGTTGAAGTAAGAGCAGTGTATTTATGTATGTTTTCGTTCATTCGGCGAATTGTTCACAAAGCTTGAGCAGTCGTAACTTGAGCGCTCAGCAAAGAACGAACCGATCATAGTACGTTCATAGCGGTCAGTCGCCACTACGACGGTACAAGGGCGCATCGAATAAACACAAGTAGAACTAGACGGCTAAACAAGCTGGCAGCGTAAGGCTATTCGTTATTTGTAACAAATCCTTCATTCGTTTGCTGCTGTTTGTCATCCCAGACGACGGTATTTCAGGCTGACATTGTCGGATCTGGTAGGGTCTGTCGGTCGGCTACCTCGTCGAATAAAAGTCCAGAATTTGCTGCTTTTCAAACAAACGAAAAGCAGCAAGGTTTTTGCCCACCCAGTTATGGAAAAAACAACTTTACGATAAGTGCATGCCATTATTACGCCGCGGCGGACGTTAGCTGCTCTGCGTTTGCTGCCTTTTCGTTGTTTTCGCTTCCTTGATTATGGTGGAGCACAGTGTTGCCGGAGTGGCCTACTGCTCCTCCGTTAGCGCTAGGGCCTATTTGCAAAGGGTCTATTATTGGTCATTTAGACGTACTTGAATTACAGGCTGATATTGGTCGGGTTCAGGAATGGTGTGAGACTTCGGTATCACGTTAAACATTACAAATGCAAGTACATGCATGTCAACCGTTACAGCTCTAGACAAGCGCATATCAAATTAATAATGTTCTTCTGGACGCAGTAAATTATTATATGTATCTTGGCGTACACACAACATATACATTATCTTGGAAGACAAATATTGTATATATTACAGCTAAAGCTAATATCATGTTGGGCTACTTTCAATACACTTTTAATTAGGCCCCCTTTACCAAGAAACTCTTACTTTACCAGGTATTGGCGCGTAGCAAATTAGAATATGCAGCATTTGTTTGGGACGCGGGTCGTGGGTCGCTTATCTACGAAATAGAACGAATGCAGAATCGGGCTGCGCGCTTCATCCTTTCTAATTACCATCGCTCCTCCAGCGTCACATTAATGAAAACCACACTACCATTACCCCTTTAACAACGCGTTGCTCAGAAATAGATTATTGTCCTCAAAAACCTACTTTTCCACTCGTATTGATCATCGTCACAAAGTAGGAATTCCGTCAGGGGACACCTAGTGTTTTCAGGACCCATTTGGGCCAAATACTTCTGTATTTTGGCATTGTCTTCCTTATGAAATTGCTTCTATACAAGATGCTGTTTTGTTTTAAGATGATGTCACTTATTTTAGTTGTGTGTAGCCTTTTAGTTGTGTGTAGCCTTTGTGTGTAGTTCAACCCTGTATCAAGCGATGCTACTTGATTGCAATTTTTCTGTTGTATTTTCAAAATATGTAGGCAGTGCATGTATATACCCACTCCCCTCTTTAATGGCCTCGGACCTTGAGCGTAATTGAATAAATAAATATATTTGCGCACATGACAGTTTATGCTGTACTTCAGAAAACCCCATTTTATTTCCTGTACTATGCACCCATAAATACTAATGTATGTTTTTTTTCTTCAGTTATTTAACCGAAGTGCAATGCTATATGAATTGTTCAAAAGGACCTACGATAATCCAGGAGGAATCAATGAAACATTGTGTCCTGGAATTGGCTTTCACAAGGAAGAAAATAGCACCGAAGAATTCTTGGTTTATCCAATGTATTATACTAACACCAGTGATATTTGGGATCAAAACGGGATAAGGACGTTCCACAAGCAAGTTATTTTGTTTACTGTATTTCCTGTTAGTTCTCTGTTGCTTTTTACCGCTCAGATACGGCTCTGGTGAAAGATATTATAGTTCGAGATAAGAGGAAATAATGGGACTTGGCTGCATGCGCATGAAAAGAGATGAAATGACACCGATGGACCACCAGGCTCACACAGCGGCTACTGACATATGGGCGTACAAGAAGGGGGGCGCAATTAGCTGGATTTAGGTCCGAAATAAGAAAGCTTGCAGGCAAAGATAGGGCTCCGCCGGCGCAGGCCAGGATTACGTGGCAATCTACGGGAGCGGCCAGCGTCCTGCAGTGCGTTTGGGTAAGCTCGCAATGGTGGTGATGAATTAGAGTGCTGGTATCGCCTACATATAGCACAGTGCGCTCACAAAAATATTCCGGCCAGATGACTGAAGCATTTTTTTGTTGGGTGGAGGGCTGCGTTCGCATTGCTAGCTTGAACCTTTTTACCTTTTGACTGATTGATCGTGGCGTGGAACGCGCCAACGGAAGGCAGGCGATGAGGCGCGCCGTAGTGGAGGGCTCCGGAATAATTTTGACCACCTGGTAATGTCTAACGTGCGCGGAAATCTCCAACACGCGGGCGTTTTTCGCTTTTCGCCTCCATCATAAAAGTGCCTTTTTACCCTCTACGTGACATCTGTTTCAGGGTATGTGGTTGTGTTTGTCTGCTTTTTTTGTTCCAAATTCTTTTTACCTCTACTGTGCACCATAAACCGCCTTGAAATGCGTAGCCTACGTTGCCGAATGGGTCCAAAAATGTGTTCGGAGTTGTCTTCTTTTGTTTCCTTCTTTTTGTCAATCTTTCTTTCCCGACGGCTCAAATACCCCTGGACACCCTCGATGGCTGTCTTTCGTACCTCACCCAAAATCTCTGGCTCGATGAATTGGGCACGGTAAATTGCATAGTCAATCAATACTACCAAAACCATTTTAGTACACGCTCATTATCAGTGCTGGAAAAAAATTACGCCCACCTCCCCTCGCGGGAACCCTGGTGTGATGCAACGCATCTCATGGGGGGTTCCATTGGCGTTGTCTATCGTATTGATTACGCTTATAGCAGGGATTCTCACGCGAAGGGGAGGTGGGCGTAATTTTCCATTTTCACCATGCAATGCACATGCAGTACACGTATCACGTATGCTCAGGTACGGTCTTTATTGGAGACGAGAATAAGCGCCTTGTGGTCCGTAAAGTGCACAGTTAGGGGCTCGACGATTGCATCAAGCAATCGTCGAGTACTGCGAGAGAGTGCAAGCGTAATGCGGATGACCGTCGACTGAGACCGGCGGAGCGCGGTATGCCGCTTTATATCCACAGCGCCCGAAGGAGAGGAGAGCGCGGAGAGAGACAGAGTGCTGCACATGCGCAGTGCGCCCAGCGCCGAGCACAGCGCCGCCAACCGGCGCCTAGCAACGGAGTGGGAGCGCGCTGCGCCAACCCGCAGCTGTTTGGGAGAGAGTGTTCGCTATCGGAGAGAGGAGAGGAGGAGAGGCGCAGCTGTGCGGACAACGCCGGACAGAAGCAGGAAGGACAGAGGGCGAGCATGAGATGCGTTGCATCTAGAACTAAGCAGCAGACATCGGTGTAAATTAAAGCTTTTACCCAATATCTTATTGAATGGTACCTTGCACGAATATCATGTTCAGTAGGCTTGTTTTGGAGTATAATTTTGTTAAGATGCGCAGAAATTTGGAGACTCCGACACACAAAGCCAGTGCCTGCCAGAAGGCGCTGTCTCAAAAAGAGTTGTGGCATTATTCACGCGGTTTTTCTTTTCAGATCCATGGTCTACTTGAACATGGCCTTTTTTGAAGAGACTCCTGGAGCGGGATACAACTTCATGAAATCTACACTACGTATCGGTGAGTATACAACCAGCACAATTGAAAGTGTTCTAGAACCTCAGAGTATACAAGTGATGTTGAGACTGGTGCGTTTTAATGAGAGCCAGGGCGGTTCGACGGTTGTAGTAACTGAAGGCATATTCTACTTTCTCTAACTATTTACGCTATTTGTGTACATGCGTGCCCCAAATTTACACAATAACGAGACGACGTGGAGATACTGAGATAAAATTGGGCTCATCTGAACGTGCACTTATTAGGCACATCGTTTGCTCAACACAAAGAGAAAAGAATGGTTTTAAGAGGGCGAACTTGAGCCATGCCGTTAGGCGCGAAAGAAAGTTCAGAAAGAAAGACCGAGGAGGGATAGTGCACACAATCATGCTGGAGTAAATCTTGAAACAAACTTGTACGGGGTGGTTGCACTGTATTAGACAAGGGAACGATATTTACATAGGGAACGGCGTATTCGAGTAGTGAACGATATATACATAAGGAACGACGTCACGAGAATGAACAGAAACGTTCATGGTGTGGAACGCACTTAGACGAGGGGAATTTTTCAGATCGATCACTACACTCTGCGCGGGAGACAAAATGCAATCCTGGGGTTACGCGAAAAATAGGACAGCTATAGAAGCGCACGATAAAGCTGTGTCTGTCATAAACCTCGTGCTGAAGAATTAAGCAAAGTTTCGTTATATAGGAAAATCTGCATTACCTGATCAACAAACAATACAGAAGGCAATGAAAATCAGGTCCGAATTACTAAATATAATGAACCAAGCACACAAAACGGGGGCAAAAGACAGATCCCCTAATGCAACCTGAGTTGAGAACCAAGAAGTCATGCACCCTTTCGTCTAATGACATCGATGGTTAAACGCGAAGCTTTGTCGTGATGGATTACTTATTAGCCGATCCCACACTGCGAGTATGTGCTACTCTGTAGGCATGCATTACTTCAGAATACCCACAGTAACTCTCGGGTGTGCACTTCGTAGGCCAAGAGTTGGTCTTAGGGGTGTACGGCGCAAATCGGCACCTCCTGCTTGGCGTTCGCTTTGAACATGACGAAACGGCGCAATCACAGAGCCACCTACTTCATACTGCGAGGTACCTAGGTTCGATTCCAGCCACGGGAAGCGTCCTTTTCTTTCACATCAACCGTGGTCATTCATCATCCTCATCGGATAAACTGAGCTTTCTGCAGGGCGTGTGGGCATAGTACGGCATCAGTGCGGACACTAAAGCTTCGCTTTGAAAGCTAGACGGGTAAAGAACACATCTTTCCTGTCTGCCGGTAAGAGCGGCTGCGTAAAGCTGCCACATAGAGTAGTTGCCACAATAAAATAAAAGTGCGCGAGGACCGATTTTGCACACGTCACCGAGAACTAGGAACGGCTAGCCCGATAATTATTCATACCTACGACAAGTTAATTCAAGTTGTGCGCAATGTACGAAACGTCGGAAGAGATGATAAACCATTATCAGAGTACATTCATATCATTTAAAATCATCAGTGCGCAAGACTATGTACGGTCTCAAGCCGCGCTACTTTTTTTTTATTTTAAAGCTCATGGAAGTAGGGGGTGGGAGTCTATCCACTGTGGCCGACAGCACGTGAAGTGTCAGGGATTGGAGGGGATGGATGGGCGTGTGCTTTTATCAGTTCATCCGATTACAACACATTGGAGTGCCACTATGACTTGGCACTAGCTTGAATGCTTTGAAGCTGCGGCTTCCTTCCGTTTAACAATCAATATAGCATTTCGCGTAATAACTGAAAGTGGAGCATAATGTCGTGACACTGTTAAACGTGTCACGTGTCAGCTGTTTTCTATCGACTTTTGCAAGCTACTGGGCCCAGGGGTCTGGCAAATGGCGTTTTCTCGGTGTCAAAGCGCTCCCATATTTTTCTCGGTGCTTCTTTCTTCCTCTCTCGACCATTGTTTCTCCCGCTTTATTTACACAGGGAGTGATGTATTACAATGCAAAAAGAAAATAACAAGCGTACGCTTTTTTGAAAAGTAAAGGTTCTTCGTAGTCCCCGTGGCCTGGTATTTTGATGCAGATAATAAAGCGAACGAAACCACAGTTTTTACAGCTTTTTTGGAGCAGAAAAACAATTATTATATTGTTTGGACACAGGCTCTCTTTTCTTTTATTTTTTATCCGGGACATGTGAGACCATCCGAAAAAAATGTGTGGCCCAGCGGCTGCTGCTCTTTGGGTGAAGGCTCTTTTCATATTTCTTGTAAGTGTTAGCAGGTTCACCCACTCTAGCTTTAGTCGGCTATGGGCGACAGCTGGCAGCGGTGTCGCTCGACATTCTTTCCCTGATGAAAAGAAAAAAAAATGTGCCGGAATTTCCAACATGACGTCAAAGCGAGCCCCTCAAATTTAGCCGGACAGAAGCAAATGAGTGTTTTGTTGCATTATTATAGTGCTCATAACCAGTATAAATATCTGTTTATTGAAACCCACCCTAATATACCCCAATAGGTTTCCATACTGTGAGGTCAGTAATGCAAGCTGACGACAGAACACGGATCAGTTTCTTGCGATGCCGACGTGCACAAAGCGCACAGTACCCGAGAGCAAATAAAAAGAACGGAACAATAGGCGCCCATGCGTATATGCACCTAATACAATTCGAAGCTACAAGATTGGAATATCTTCCGACATTGAAAAGGCTTTTTTTGCAAATATCCTTGGCTGAAAAGGATAGAGACGCTTTTCGTTTTCTTTGGTATGAGGAAGGAGGATCGTCTAACGTCGAAGAACTACGAATGACCCGAGTACCCTTTGGCGCCTCGAGCAGCCCCTTTCTTCTTGCTGCAACGCTGCGGCACCACTTTCAACAAGTTAGAGGGGCTTACCCCGAACTCGCTGATCAACTCAAAAATCACTTCTACGTTGACGACCTTGTGATTGGTGCTACCAGTTATGAAGAAGCTAAACGAGTTGTGGAAGACTATTTCCGGATATTGGAGGAGGCAGGAATGCGCTTGACTAAATGGACAACGAACAGTAAAGCGGTACAAGAGTACTTCAATAACAGAGACACGCCGATAAAGTTTAGCACTGCGCAGGAGAACAAGATTCTGGGGCTTGTATGGAATATTGACACTGATACGCTGAAGCCTTCGTTAAAAAGTTGCTGGAATCAATTCAAACCACCGTGGTTGTTACCAAGCGGCAGGTTCTAAGTCTTGCTTCGTTGATATACGACCCCTTTGGAATGATCGCCCCGTGGGTCCTCCAAACTAAACTACTCATTCAAAGGTTATGGGTACACAAACATCCCTGGGACGAGCCACTTCCTGACTCACTGCTTACTGAGTGGACAGCCTGGGTGAATGGACTTTCTGAAATTAGTCACCTTGACTTCCCGCGGTATTTCGGACTCACAATAACGAACAAAGATGTGCAGACAACAGTTCATGTGTTCAGCGATGCAAGTCCAGCAGCTTACGGAGCAGTGATCTACTTGCGAATGCAGCGCGGACTTGAAGCACCGACCGTTCAGTTGCTTCTTGCAAAGTCAAGAGTGGCACCACTGCGAAAGATGACGTTGCCACGGTTAGAGTTGATGGGTGCTGTAGTTGCAGCCCGACATTTTGCAGCTTTCAAACGAGCGCTCGGTATGGAAGAAATCGAAGTTGTCATGTGGACTGACTCGATGATCGTGCTACAGTGGATACGGAGCACAGCTAAAAAGTGGAAAGAGTTCGTGACGAACAGAGTGACTGAAATACAGTCCTTGACCAATGTAAGTAGCTGGAGACATTGCCCGAGTGAGAACAATCCTGCCGACTTACTGACTAGAGGTGTGTCGGCGAAACAGCTGAGAGAAAGCACACTTTGGTGGAAAGGACCGCAGTTTCTTAGCACTGACACCAACTACTCAGAGGATTCGTTACCAGCCCTAGACACACCTGATGTTTACACAGGAGAGGAAGCTCCGACTTCTGCCCCAGCAACAAAGGTGTTTTCCTTAGTGGTGGATGCGAGCGCCTATAGCTCTTACAGCCGTCTTCTGCGCGTTACCGCATGGTTGAAGAGATTCACAGATAACTGTAGGAGTCCTGACTCAAAACGCCACGGTCCTCTCCAAACAACGAAGATCGAACTTGCTGAAGAATACTTGATATGGAAAACACAAGAACAAGCTTTCGGTATAGATGTCAAAGAAATCCCTTTGACATTACAACGATTCAATCCGTATTGCGACGAAAAGGGATTGCTACGAGTAGGAGGAAGACTTCAGTTCAGCGACCTTCCAGATAACTCAAAGCACCCACTCTTACTCCCAGACACTGTGACTTTTACCAGGCTATTAATTTTTAATGAGCACCGTAGGCTCTTACACGCTGGGATTTGCGACGTCCTAGCAGAATTGAGGGAAAGGTTCTGGATACTACGAGCCCGGCAAGTGACAAGAAGTGTCATACACGAGTACAGGCTTTGTCGGCGCTTCGCTTCTAAACCATATTCTGAACCCTTTGCCCCACTGCCACCGGATAGGACGCACCAGGCCCCGCCGTTTGAAGTAACCGGCGTTGACTTTGCTGGGCCACTGCTCTACAAATCAAAGGGAATACTCCGGAAATCGTACATCCTGATCTTCACCTGCGCGGTTGTGCGAGCAGTTCATCTAGAACTCGTCACGGATGTTACGATAAAAGAGTTTAGGCTCGCTTTTCAACGATTTGTTTCTAGACGAGGACTGTGCAAAGTTGTTTACTCTGACAATGGCAAAACTTTCAAAAGAGCAGCGAAAGATCTTAAACTTTTCTGGTCCATCATGCGAGGAAAAGACCTTCAGACATACTTTTTGAGTCACCGGATTCAATGGAAATTTATTGCTGAACAAGCTCCTTGGTGGGAAGGTTTCTGGGAACGACTCATTCGGTCCATCAAAGCTACCCTGAAGAAAATACTTGGAAAGAATTGTCTCACCTATGAAGAACTTTCCACTATCCTCACGCAAGTAGAAGCAATGCTTAACTCTCGGCCCATTACTTACACATACTCGGAGCCCTCTGAACCCAGGCCCTTAACACCAGGACATTTTCTGATCGGACAACGGCTGACCATGTTACCTTATGGATCATCAGTTCTAAACTCGACGAAGCAGCAGTCAGCTGAGATGCTGCGTAAAAGATGGAGGAATCGGGAAAAGCTATTGGATGCGCTTTGGGCACGATGGCGGCGGGAGTACCTTCTAAAACTTCGCTCTGCACCTATCAGAGATTGCAGATCACGAGCGTCCGTCAAGCTGGGAGACGTCGTCCTTTTGGAAGAAAGAGACACACCGAGACAAATGTAGAAGATGGCGGTTGTGACAGAACTTTTCCCAGGCAAAGATGAAAAAGTTCGTTCGTGTCAAATTCGTACCTCTTCTGGGACAATTTTACGCCGACCTGTGCAACTTCTATACCAGCTAGAAACCCCGGAGGGTAATGTTGACATGGATCAACGTGGTCCAAATGGTAAAGATGGCCTGGTATAATGTCAGGACCCCTCACCCAGCTGCAACCGGTTGCTTCATATCTGGCCGGCCCGGAGCCTGTTACATATTTAAAGCGACGGGTACAAGAAGAAGACGACGAACCTGGCATGAACTGCCGGTATGGGGGCAACGAGGTGGCGCGTGCCATCATCATTAGGTTTTTGGAATGATTCTTGCCGCTCGCACAATAAAGTGGTCCTCTATCTACGTCGCCCGCTCCTCGGTTTTCAACACGTAGCGTGCCACCGCTGCGAAAACATACCATGTATCCAAAAAAACAGACCGGGTGTTTATTTCTGTAGCTCCCCAAATAGCTGGCCATCCGGTGTCAGTACAAGTGTGTGTATCAGAAAATCTATAGATCATCCCACCTATATGCTTGCTTCCATTGTACTCAGCCATTGCAGAAAAACATAACGAAAGCTTTAAAACTAAAACACAAGTACCGTAGGTGTTTACGCTAGACAGCAACAGAACAATACACATGGGCAACAAAGCAGCCACAATTGTGAGAGTCGCATGCACAGCCTACATAACGAACACTCGTCGTTGTTTCAGCTGTTGCATGTAGTCTTGCTGCGCAGTTGCATTTTCATCTACCGGTGTCTACAAGCCTCAATCTTCGGGCTCTTCAAGCCGTATATCCTGGGTGTCGCAATATACGCATGAACGTTTCGCTACGATTCCCCGCACAGATTGGACATCAAAACACATATTGGCGCCGTCTAGGGGAAGTGGAGTTTGCACGGGAAAACTTCGCTTCTATAAGCATTGTGAAAGTCAAGTCGGCTGTCTGCTCTTCACTATATGCTGTCCGCCCACTGCTGGCTTATCTCAGTTACGCCCTGACCAAGATTTAAAGCCAAAGAAATCAAACCCATCAGAGTGTTGCCGATGCCGTTGGGACGTCGCGCCAAGACGTTATGCTTTTTCGGGGCCCGCGGAGATTGAGAACAGGAGTTTCTCCACTCGTTTAGCGATCGCGCCCTCTCTCTCTCTCTCTCTCTCTCTCTCTCTCTCTCTCTCTCTCTCTCTCTCTCTCTCTCTCTCTCTCTCTCTCTCTCTCTCTCTCTCTCTCTCTCTCTCTTTCACACACACACGCACACCCTATCGCTTCTAGGATGCTATGCACGTACACGCGCGCACTCTTGTACTCCTCGTTCTTCTCGCAAGTGAGTTCGCGGGTTTTCATCTATCAAATGTTGTTTTTTTTGTTTTGGTGGCGCCACTGGTGTGCAATATGTCAGCGGGTTCTCACAGCACGAAAACAGTACCGAGCTTGTATACAAGTGGTTTTGTAGCGATGAATCGCTTTCCTGTCGCCCTCGCGACACCTTTTCTTTTTGAATAAGGTATCGTTTGACAGCATTCCATTGTAACAAAGTAGCGGCCATTCGTTATTTGCCGTGCGGATATTCGTCTGCGCCGTATACGACGCTACGGGACGTCGTTTTCTTCGAAAAACAGAAGGATTATTTCTTTGTTATCCGCGAGGAGGCGCTGAAT
This sequence comes from Haemaphysalis longicornis, assembly GCF_048455015.1. Classification (NCBI taxonomy): domain Eukaryota; kingdom Metazoa; phylum Arthropoda; class Arachnida; order Ixodida; family Ixodidae; genus Haemaphysalis; species Haemaphysalis longicornis. The sequence continues at coordinate 553,250 of NW_027526276.1, forward strand.
ACAGCACATCAGTGGTGCCACCATACCAATACACCAAGCCCATAGCTGTGCTGGATATTGCAACACGACTCTTGTTGGGCTGCCAACTTTTAATTTGTCAAAATTTGTAGTATTGGCTCTTTCCCCCTTTTCAACTGTACATACCTAAGCCCTTACTTCATTTTAGTGAGATTCTGCGGCTATGTTTCTTTTCGATACCTTGTTTGCTGTGCATATGTGGGTGTATAATAGCCCAAATACGCAAATACAAAAATGCAAGTCTGTTTCAATAGTTTTAAAGCTGGGGCCCATTCGTAATTTTTTTGCATGAAGACTGAAATCTTATTTAGTGTTTTGTGTTTAATTTTCAGTATCTAGCCGGGAATACCGTCTGCCATTACCAACGTGGAAGTTCTTGTTCGCGTCACGGTATTGCTTTGTTGTGGAACCGTTGTCACTTTCAGGCGTCCAAAATGGTGAGTGGACGGGCGATTCGACGTTCTCCCGAAACACATGCCGTCTTTACAGCTGATAGCCGTACCAAGTAGAATACAGCTATCACGCAAGGTATTCAGGGTTTCATTCTTGAGCCTGCAGCAACACAAAAACACCTGAGCAAATCATGAATGAAAAATTGCGGTGAGGTGACTTGAATTGCTAAATACTCCACTCCAGACGCTACAATATCATAAAAATTGCATGTAGTAAAAGTTAAAATTGTAATGTAATTATGAAGGCTATTACTCAATTTAACACCTGGCTACGTTGCCACATAATGGTAAGTTCAAAGCTAGCTATTAAATCTTGAAGATTCTCATTTAAGGTGAAATCCTCCAGTTACTCAAGCTCATCAACAAGCAGATGAGAAGTGTGGGACAAAAGTAATTAGCAATCAGGGGCGACTTTCTTCACCATTTGAAACTTTCTCTATCAAGCAGATAACTCTCAAATGGCCCGAAAGATGGGCATTTCCTGGTATCGTTGTCTGGGAGCAGTGTTTTGAGCGGATCGTCTTTATTTCAAGACTACCGGAATTTTCAATTGCGGTGGTAGTAATCATGTACTTTCCAATGACCTTTTATGATGGTCCTCACTGGCTGATTTGGTATAGAATACAATCGTACGTCAAAGTTATTCATCGACCCTGCTCTGACCCCCCTTCCTACCAAGGTACTGCAGAAAAAATGAAAGAGATTCTTCTTTTGACTGGCGGTTTCTTTCGAACTAAAATTCAAAGTGTCAATCCTCCGCGGCAGCTCAGTGGCTAAGCTAGGCGTTGTGCTGCTAAGACCAAGGACGCGGGTTAGATGCACGCCCGTGGTGACCGTTTTTCTGATGCAGGCAAAAAGCGAAAATCTCCTGTGTGTTCGAGATTTCTACGCACGTTAAAGATTCCCAAGTACTCAAAATGCGTCCGGAGCCCTCCGCTACGGCGCACCTCATCGCCTCTGTCGCATCGGCACAATAAACCTCATTATCAATGTAAATTAAATCACTTCTGTATTAATTTGTTGTCTTATATATGCGTAATGTCTTGTTGTTCTTCAACAATATTGACAAGTATGAACATTACACCGGACTTAGAAGGGCACATTTTGCTGTGACTATTGTTGCGACCGGGCGGGGGCACCCGATCCGAGCTCCGTGGCCTCCGACATACGAGTGGTAGCGTGTATGATGCGAGCGGCCAGCCGCTGTTGCAGCCGTGAAGAAGTCCAGAAGCCGTAGGCTAACGTAACTGTTTACTTCATAGCGAGAGGTGAGCCCAAGCCAAAGAACAATGCCCCGACGGGCGAGGTTACAATACAGGACTCGAGCAGAGCGACAACATCGATTCGCTGCTCAAACAGGAATGAGTTACACCGCTTGGGCAGCTCTATTTATACCCAAAAGCGATAACGGTCAAACGCAACAAGTGGGAACACGCCGCGAACGTCACAGACACACGCAACGCTCTTTCCAGAGTTCGTAAGCCGTTCATAGCCTCGGCGCGCGTTGAGTCCGAGAGAAGGGAGAGAGGAAGACTCCGTTGTGATCGACGGGGCCTCTGTGTCCTTGAAGAGCGTGGAGACGAGCCACGCCGCCAGCCAGGGGGGTAAAGCGAGCTCCGAGACCGTACGAATCGTGGGCGCTGACATGATACAATTCCCATCGTTGCCAGATCAATTGTATTCAGTTTTGTAAAGGGTTGTTCGCTAATTATTTAACTAAAACAAAGAACTGAAGCAAAACAGTTGCAAATAATTGCCGCAGTAATTAAAACTAGCTCTACAAAAAACTTTTAGTGTAATTAAGCTCTAATTTTCGAACCAAAAGTAAGTGCGTAGCTCAGTTTTGGTTTCGATTTCTTTTAGTGTGCTAGGAAGTGGCGAGGCCCTTGCGCCTGACTGCGCAGTGTGTGTGTGCAGTCTCCAGCTCAGATCTGCGTGTGGGCAAAACGTGTACAACTGGTACAACTCGGATGCACACGCTGAGCAAGTGCCTCCCCGGGCGCTTGCGAGGCTGTCATTCGCTTCTTCACGTTAAGCACCCTGTCTATTGCCCCTGAACTGACGCCGGAACAGCGATTCCGATCTGACCTTGACTACCGCAAGTTCACTACAGGCTACGGAGTGGCAGCCAGCGATCGCTCTCGTTGGAAGAGAAATAAAATGAACTTTTATAATTGTTCGGTTGCAGTTGTTTTATTCATGGAACTTCTTACAGCTCTTCGTGCTTCGAACTTTCGCGCAAACGTTCGCTAAGGTATAGAACGAAAAAAGAGGTAACGAAATGCGGTTTCTTTTTAATCAATCACAACAAGTCAACAAGTCAATGTTGTCTCCTCGCGCGCTCTGTGCGGCAAATTACTACCCATTCAATACTGCCCATTGAGTCCCGCAAGCTTTCCCTTTGAAGTGGTGGAAAGCAGCTGGAACTTGACGAATACAGACGGAAAGGAAAACGGGACACGCCGCTGACTGTATTTCGCATACTCCCTTGGCATGCATTCTGCCACTCCATTGGCCTGCGATCGACCGCGCTCTTTCGTTCCTGTGCTTCAAAGGGCCGCTACTCACCGGCAATATCAGCGTTGGCCCATGCGATAACGTTTTTCTTTTTTGTGTGTGTCAACAAAGGTTTTACATTAAGCTACAAAGCCACAGTTCTTCACTTCACTTCATTTGAAAAGCATCGAGCGACTCGCAAGATGTCACAGAATGGCAAACAAAGCACCACAGCACAAAAATGCACGGAGATCATGACGGAGATTCATTTTTTCTGTGCGCCCCAGTACGGCTCAGCTGATTCCTTGACGTCCTCGCGCATGCGATCAGTCGCATTTGAGCTTGCGCGCAAGTGTTGCGTGAGCGTTACCACATCTTGCTCATATAGTCTCAGTACATATAAGTCACACACTAAACCGAAAACACGTCGGTTACCTACCACAGGAGATAAACCACGCAATGCTGTCGACGCCGCCTACACAAAATCCGCCTGGCCAGCGGTCCGCCATGTTACAATTAATCCCGGCATGCTTCGCTAGCCGGACGCGGAAACGCCGCAGTATCCCGTTGCCAGATTACAACCCATCGCTTTCGCCGTTTTTAGTAAGCAAAAACTCAGCTGGCAACCTTCGAATCGTTGTATCATGTCTGCCACTATGTGTCGTACGGTTCCAATGCATTGGCTCAGCGGCGCGCTTTCCCTCTAGAGTCAGTATATTATCTCTATGCCGCCAGCCGCCGAAGTTTTGATGGGCTGAGAGCGAAGCGTCTGACGCGGCTTGTCGCAACTTGCCACCGACATGGTTGCGCCTGTTTTCGAAGGAGCACGCAGGGGCTTCGCCGCACAGCCGAGGAGTGATGCGGGGAAGTACTGCGGCGCTGGCCGATTCGTAACAGCTTCTCCGCCGGGGGTCCGAGATCCCGATCGATAAGGGTCTGCAACCGTTGTCCGGAGGGATGCTGTCGAAGTGAAGTGTTCGGCAGACGCTCGACTCCAGGCCTTGGCTGTACGACACCGTGCTGGAGCTTCACCGGGCGGGTCACTGGACGAGTAGTGGCTCCCCAAGAACGTCTCTGGCTTAGTCAGGCATGCAACAGAACAACACAGGAAGACACAACCGCATCGCCGGCAAGTGCGAAGACAAATCCACACTGAAGCTCTACCAGGCTTTCAGTTGCGATAAAAATTTCGGGAATAACTAACTACTCTAGTTATATTTTTGCCCAGCAGTACTTTAGACAAGTGACAAACTTGAAAGGGGACATTTCGCGTGATTGGAAATGTACCACACAAAAAGAAATGTAATCGTAAAGGGCGAAACCTGCTCCAGGAAAAACAATGAAACTGAGAAAGTCAGGCGTCTACAAGCCACTTCTAGCGCTGAGAGCTGCGATTCGAGCTCTCATCATTGCTCCGAGGTTTCCCCTTCTTGTATCGCACTTTAGGTGCGCCCGTTCTCTGAAAGAGACTGCTGCGACCGCGTGAAAAGACACCGGTCGTCTTGTTCGACAAAGGTCGAGCGCGCGGAGGAGCGAACGAGATTTTCCAACGTTCAAAGGAGAGGGGCGCACTCCTTTTTGGAGGCGGCGTTCCCCTGGCGCGATGCGAGCTCACGGCTTTGCCCCTTCGCGTGCCCGCACTGAAACGCGCGCCACAAGAACGCGCGGAAGTTTTCCCTCTATCCTTCTTGCTCGCCTTTTCGCGAACGCGTTCGGCAAGCAAACGCCGGAACGCGTTTACGTTCTCTGCTCTAGGCTGGTCGGTTCCCGACTTCGGCTCAGCCGCAGTCGACACCGCAACCTCAACTAGCTCCGCCGATGTTGGCCTATCATCGGGAGCATCATCGTGGAGTGAAAAGGGCACGACGTGCTCATTAGACACCTGGTACCTTCGAACAGTCACTACCTCGTTGCCCCTCGCGCTTTCGGCGACAGCCTCAGCAAGCGAACACCGAAGGGTGTTTTCGTTCTGTTTTGCGGCTGTCAAGGCTACGCTAGATCCAAGCTGCCCTGTCTCAAAAGACGGCTCAGCCACCCGCGACACCTGAATCTCTACGAGCTCGGCTGGCTGTTGCTCGAGGTCAGCCACCTGAGCTGGTGGCAGGACGAAATCGGCTTGCTCAGTGGTGAGATCGTCATGACTCCCAGCTGGGCTGTGCAAACCGCTCGCTGCTTCGACTGCAGGCTTTGCCACCACATCGCTCGTTTCTGTGCTACCGTCCGAAGGAACACCCTCCGCTTCAGCGGACTCGTGTTGTCTTTCGGTAGCCCCATGGTTTACGCACTCCAGCGAAACCTCGCTCTCTCGCGAAATGTTCATGTTCAGACCGGTAGCCATTTCCATGGCCTCCCGCGAATTTGAACCGTCCGAACACTCCACCGAGATCTCCAAAACAAACGCCGACACATTATCGTACTCAGTGGACAAGCACTGCCCTCTGCCGCCTCTGCCGACTGTCTGAGCTAATGCGCCGTCGTTATCTCTCTCAGCAACCTTGCCGCGCTGCGGGGCAGCAACGGTCGCTTCCGACTCGCGCTCCCGAGCGTCTGCTACTGGCAGCGCTGGCATGGTGCTTTCCTCGACAACGAGGTCTTTCTCGAGCAACAATTCTAACTCGGGCTTCGCTTCTTCCTGCTCGAGTTAAATTTCGTGCTCTAGGTTCTTGTTCTCCCATTGGAGACTCTCTCTTTCGAGCCTCTTTCCTTCCCTTCGGATTCGCTCGATATCGAGGGCGTACCACCGCATCTGCCTCTCGAACTCCTCACGCTGGCGCTCAGCCTCAGCCTCTGCCTCGGCGGCCTGACGTTTCGCGGTCTCCCTGCCATTGATCAGCTCAATGCATTCCGACAGCTCCTCATCGTCAGCCCCGACAGCGAGTATAGCCTGTATCAGCTCTGGCTTTCTCAGCGCGTCCGTAACATCCAAGCGCAACTCTTTTGCAAGCTCCAACAACTGCGGTTTTTTCAACGCTTTCAAATTCATGGCCGGTCTAGAGTACTGCTTTCCCACTGCTCCAAAAATTTTTTGCGCGATTAACCCACGCGACAAAAACACACGCCCCACCAGCTATCCTCAGAAGCCTGGTAAAACTCAGTGAAGAAAATCAAAACATCCCCCTCGCGAGGGGCACGATCAAATGCAGAGCATTTCCGCGGGGGGCGTGCCTGCAAGTCTTATGGATTACGTATTGGTTGTTGTTGTTGTAATTGTTGTCTTCCAGCGTAGACATTGTCGATGAAGTCGATGGTGAAACGTGAAACGTGCCGTGAACCCCCTGCCGCGGCTATTACGCAACGTGGAGAGGCTACGACGCAACGTCGCGCGGCTATGACGCAACACAATCCAACACAATCCACTTTAATCCAACCCAACCCAAATCCAATCCAAGCCAAGCCAAGCCAATCCAATCCAATCCAATCCAATCGAATCCAATCCAATGCCCTTCGCGAGAGAGTGTTATAGCGCCGAAATCGCGCCACCACATGAACGCGAACCGAACGCGGCGAGAGACGGTGTTGCGAGCGGAGAGAAGGCGAGGAGGACGTGGGGGAGAGGGCGCACCTGTGGCCGACGGTTGATTGAGACAAGGATATAAGGCGTGTGCGTAACCTTCCATTCTGTGTCGGCTCCGTGGAGCAGTAGGTAAAGTGCCGTGTACCTTGCGTTCCGCCCGCAGAGTCGTGGGATCGAAACCTGGCGCCGGAAGGTATTATTTGTTTATATAGTGTAGAGTGCGGACTACGTAGTGATGCGGACTACGGACGCCAACGCGGGTGACATCGTGAGTTACTAATGGCGAATTCCATTGGGCGAACAGAAGCAAGTGCAGCGAGCAGCCAGAGCAGCACACGGGAGTAACGGGGACGTGTGCTTTCATTCCGCGAATGAAACATTCGCACTGCTCCGGGAGCAGTGAAAAGAGGGGGAGGGCGAGATGTGAAGAGTCATGTGAGCAAACGTTTCCCGCGATCGCTTCCCGGAGCATTTCGCGCGCTCGCGATGTCCGCACGCAGTTATTCCTAGCCAGTTTTACCAGATACGTGCCGGTGGTTTTGTGTCTGCCTTCTGCATGGCGACGAATGAAGAAGCCGAGCGGATGTTCATGTTCATGATAAAGGGGTCACTATCGTGTCTCCGTGTCTCCCAAAAATTAGCTGCGAACGATAAAAGTGTCCACCGTCATTTCCAGATACGACTCTACCTTCGGTCGCTGCTCCGGCGGGGTGAACAGGTGCTCGAACATAAACTCATGCAATGTCAAATCGTCGTCGTCGTCGCTGCTGGTGCTGTCCGATGATGAGCTTGAATCTGTGGTGCTTTCGTCATCTAAAAGTAGCAGCAATTCCTTGTCCAGACGGCCGCGCTTAGCTGCTGCCGTACGCACTGAGCGACTACCGCGGCTGCTGGATTCCGCTATTTTTCCTCCGCCACCCGGGGATAAAACCAGAAGTGACGCAAAAGAGGTCATGTGACTTCCTCGGCGTTCCCTCTTACTCCGCCGCTGGCGACGGGGCACCGAGAACTGCTCTCGGCTGCTCTCGGCGCCAAAAAAGTGCTCCTCATCGACCAATGAAACACAACGCCCCTGCTCCTGCCCGACCAATGGAAGACGCCAGAACTCGCGAGAGCACTTTGGGTGCAGTTAGAAGTGCTCCTGTTCGCCCAATGGAAAGCGCTATAAAATGCTCTGCATTTAAAAAGTCCCGCACTCACCCTTGACCGCCGTGAATTCTGCGAAGTCCGAAGCCGCCTTGACGTCCGTGGTGTTGGGTCTCGCACAGCTGGCTTCAGGTGTTACGAAGTTGCCATCCGACCACTGCCAACCAGTTGTTGCGACCGGGCGGGGGCACCCGATCCGAGCTCCGTGGCCTCCGACATACGAGTGGTAGCGTGTATGATGCGAGCGGCCAGCCGCTGTTGAAGCCGTGAAGAAGTCCAGAAGCCGTAGGCCAACGTAACTGTTTACTTCATAGCGAGAGGTGAGCCGAAGCCAAAGAACAATGCCCCGACGGGCGAGGTTACAACACAGGATTCGAGCAGAGCGACAGCATCGATTCGCTGCTCAAACAGGAATGAGTTACAACGCCTGGGCAGCTCTATTTATAACCAAAAAGCGATATCGGTCAAACACAACAAGTGGGAACAGGCCGCGAAAGTCACAAACGCTCTTTCCAGAGTTCGTAAGCCGTTCATAGCTTCGGCGTTCATAGGAGGACTCCGTTGCGATCTACGGGGCCTCTGTGTCCTTGAAGAGCTTGTAGACGAGCCACGCCGCCAGCCGCCGAAGTTTTGATGGGCTGAGAGCGAAGCGTCTGACGCGGCTTGTCGCAACTTGCCACCGACATGGTTGCGCCTGTTTTCGAAGAAGCACGCAGGGGCTTCGCCGCACAGCCGAGGAGTGATGCGGGGAAGTACTGCGGCGCTGGCCGATTCGTAACACTATATAAGACTATTGCGCAGGCATTGTTTTACTTTGACCGGGTGGCTGAATCGAGTCACAGACAGACAGACGGACAGACAGACAGACAGACATACAGACAGGCCAAAATTTCTGGGTTTAAGTAGCCCAAGAAAGACTATCGTCTTTAAAAAATGTTTGAGGGAACAAATCACGACAACAGCACCCCGAGCAGCCCCTCACGCTCGAGTGGTATTGAGAGTGACTGAGTATCAGACGCAAGCGTTGATTTCAGTGCCTGTGCGAGGGCACTTTTTTAAATTTTTGCTGTATGAAACATTTTTCCTCTGGCCTGTTTCATCTAGCTACCGCTGCGACAAGTGTGGACATGTAAAATAAAAAGGAGGAGGGGAGTCATTTCAGAATTTTCCAACCTCAACACCCCCCGTCATTTTAGTAATTGCGATCTTCGAAAAAGGGGGTGCCTAGAATCTAATAAATACCGTATGTCTCTAGTTTAAGGTGCTGCGCGCAACGTAGGTGTTCTCGAAAAATTTGAGAAGAAAAAAAATAGCTACAGTTTAGCTCAGCTAACCTTGGATATGCAAAGCAAAACCTTGACTGGGTCTGCTTTTGTCTTGATTTCGCTTGGTTCACCTTTGATGTAGCTGTATTGCCCACCACGTTTCAATGCCGTTGGGTCCCGGGCAACGCTCACAGAAGGAGGCCCGGCATCGCTTTCATTCACGGCGAACGGAGCATTCCTCTTCGTTGGGAGCAAGACGAGTCACGTATCCGATAACACGGTTACCAGATCGCTCAAACTACAAACTGCCAAATAGGCCTGTGTAGTAGCCCAAATGAAGACATTTGCTTGAAATAATAAATAGCTAGAAGTAGCTAGACCACCTTGTAATTGATATTTTTATATAAAATTACGGTTCCGCAATAAAATATTTTTTCCAATCATGATTCTTAAGGTTCGAACCGTGTGGTGGTTATCGTACCGTGCGTGCGTCACTTTATCCTAGTCACAATACCATCTCGAACGTCATGCGTCACAGAAAGGCCACCGGCATCAGAAACCAGGGCGCTAATCTGGCCGCCTAACCGTATAATTTTTCGAAACTTTCGCTTTAGTTATGCAAGGAACAACTCCAAATTCGAAACAGTTGTGTTGTGTCACATTTCTTTGCCTATATGTATAGTTTGTTCCAGAAAATGATAGAACAAAGACTGTATATGATTTGGAAAAACGTTTATTGTCGGTTCGAGCAGCAGAAAAAAAACGTTAAGTGAAAAACGGCACACAGAACATTTACTTACAATCTATACAGCTACATACAGAAACGGACAAAGCTTCCCAGAATTACATGACGACGCGACACATACAAACCTCTAATAGAAAAAGGGCACACAACATCTATTTCCAACCTATCCAGCTACATACACGAACTGACAAATCTTCGTAGAATCACATTGCTGTAAGAGCTTATAAACAAATACACAGTGACATCTACAAGAACTCATTGAAATTAACATCATAACCAACAAGATACCATAGGCAAGAGAGTAGGCAAAGAGCACTCAAAGAAGAGAGCGATCTCAGCCATCATGATCTGATGTAGGAGTGGGACTGCCTGGTCCAAACATAACGGGTTAAGTAAAATGGCCAAAAAATTTTGGCCCGGTTGAAAACTCTTACAGCAGCCTCTGTTCTTACCCATGCCCAAACTTCACGTGAAGGAGAGCCTGTAATGTCTCGTTGGTCATTTTATTTTGAACCCGTCACGGTGGCTCAGTGGCTAAGGTGGCTCAGTGTCCCAGGAGGTCAAATTTAATCCGGGGCCCTCCATTACGGCGCGCATTATGGCCTGCGTTGCGTCTGCGCGTTAAACCCTAAATTCAGTCAATCAAATCATTTTATTTTGAAGGTCGGTTTTAGTAAGCGAAACGTGGCTGGCAACGCGTTCACGAACGCGTTTGAAACAGGTAGCTACAGCAAAGAGCGCCGGCTCATACAAGTGGGCCCGGTAATGGTTTTTGTGTTTTCGCGCTCACCCAGAATTGATTTATTTGTGCTCCAGGAGCTATCTGATAGATCGTTATTCAGCGACACGGAGCAATCAATGTTCAGATTATAAAGCCTAAATTGAACTTGTCTCTAGAAGGAAGAAACACTTTTTTTGTGAGCCCAGTCAGTCGACTTTGGTAGCCGCCGTATTGGCGACGACAGCGGCCGCATGGGCGGTTAGTGAAGCTTGAGCTCCCTTGTCTAGGCAGGGCAACAGCTCCTCCCACTGCTCAGATGTGGTCATTTTTTTATAGTAATCTCTCGGGTATCCCAACATAAGGTTCGGACTGGTGCCGAGGGACTGGCCGGCAGTAACGTTTGGCGAATGGTATACGGCGGGGGACTCAGGTGGGATTTTGCAGGATTGGGAAATGTGTTCGTTTGCTGAAGACGCAATGATATTCTTGATGGATGGTGGGTGGAGTGTGCGTGCTTGGGGTGTAGACTAGAAAATCACTGAACGAGCAGTAGAAAAAATCAAATGAGTACTTCTTTATGTTAAGTTTCGAGATGCTGCAGGTCACTGAGAAGCTTCAGGTTAACAGGAATTTGCTGTCGCACACTTTTGATACAAGGTATAATGAACTTGCAGCAATTTTACAGCAGAACATCTTTGCCGGAATCACTGAGAGAAGACTTCGCAAGACAGTGGAGAAAAAGACATCCCAAGTCACATGCCTCATATGCAGTAACTGCTGCTTCCGTGTTGCCAGGCTATGCTTAGCCAGGCATTACAACTCTTGCCATAAGCGTTTGCACAAAGAAAATCAATTCCTCATTTATCATGACAGGGCTCGGGTCCTCGCACTGAAAGAGCTTTTTCGTTCGTTCGAATTCTTTGATGATTAGGGTTAGAAATAAAAAAAAGTAAATTTTACTACTCAGTATACATGTAGCCCAGTACGTTTGCTCCATAGCATCGTTCCCTACTTTTCGTTGCTTAGGAGTGGGATCGCAGTGCAGCCCTCTAATTCAAGACTGATCGCAAGACAGGTGCAATTCCTAGCCATCGTGTCGTAAAGACACCTACTATTTATTAGGGACATCGCCCGAGGGGATTGCAGCGTATATTTCTTTGTATTCTTGCTGCCTTTTTGGGGAATGCGCTAGCCAATTGAAAGCTTCGTGTACAACATATTCGATTTGCGTGGGTAGCACATCGATCGCTTCATTACAGGCTAGCTACAGATAATCACACACACACACTTTTCAAGCACAAGCCGAGAATTTTCAGCTTTGATTTTAGTGTAAACGCGGTTGCCCTGTCTACACACTAAGCTTGCCCCGTCTGTCCCGAGGTCTACACCAAACTTTATGCCATGTTTGCTTTCAGCTATGAGCACCTTGAATTGTGAAAATTAAACCCTCTGCACATAACCTAGTCACTGGCACCAGGCCGAGAAAGGCTGTAACAAAACCAATTTTTCTGCTAGAAAAAAAGTCCAAGGACGCTTGCGCTCACCCGCAAGACTTGAATGGCAGAAAATATGTAGGGGAGCATTGCCAAACGCATAGTTAAGATTCAGTATCATTGTTTATTTGCATATTTGAGGTGCTAGTTATTGCCGTCAAACGCATTGAAGAGGTCATCCTCTCCGCGGCGAGTGGTGGATGCAACGTCATCCTCAGCATTGCAAACTTCGACTAACTCTTCGTCACCGACTCGAGGTATTTAGGTAGCTGTTGCGGGATCTGCAAGTCGTCTCGGCGAGAATTGGCACACTCCTTGCCATGTCTACTATTATCCATAGGGGCATCTAAAGAATGCGCCGGCCGCGGTGGCCCCTCACAAGCAGGGTGTCTGTTCCCCTTTAGCATTAGCGCTGGAGTTTTTCTTGTTTTTTAAAAAGATAGGTAGCGCTAGACGAGAACACTGGAGATTTTTTAAGCCACTGTATGAGCCAGAGACTCGGCGGTCTCCGCGAGGCACGTGCTCAAGAACGCTCGGCATTTATTTTGGTATTTTGTTCCGGCGAGGTGACCTTGCGGCTTGTAGAACAGCGGCTGCAGAGCTGCCAGGTGCAGTTCTGCAGCATTTAGCTCATTGGAGGACTCAGAACTCGGTGCCATGGGTCTTCTGCCCAGGAATGATGTCATTGACTCCGTGTCGTAGATCCAACGGAAGTGTGTATGTTGTTGGCATGACTACGGGGCGTCGCCGCGAGGCACGCGCTCACGTGCAATGGGCGTTTTCTGTCTCCACCGGATTGATCTATGTCGGTCTAAACAGCTCTGCTGTTAAAAGTGGCCCGCGAAGAAGCCGCGATTCCCCATGCTTTTTTTTCGATTTTGAGGATGAGACTCCTGTTGGTCCGGTGACTTTAGTGTAAGGGCGAGTTAGTGAAGGTAACCCAAGCCTAATGGTTTGAAAGAAGTTACATTAAGCGGGGCTCCCGTTCCCTCGTTTCGGGTTTCTCCTTACACATGTGAAGCTCGACGTACCATTAGCTATGTTCCCATACATTAAACAAGTTAGAGTAGTTCTGTCTCTTCCTCCCGCTCCGGGAGACGAGGCCTTGGACAGCAGCTTCCTGGTTTGGGAACAAAGGAAGAAGGCCAACCGATCGTCGCTGGCAAGGCTCGTTTCTCCGTATCGAGCTTATTCCTCCGTCGAGGTCTTATCTCCGAAGTGCGCCCGTTTCACAGGGAGGGAAGAGTTCGTCAGACCTTTGGCAAAGGTCTGCTTAAGAAAACGTCTGCTTGGGAATAAGCAAACCTTTGCTTATTTCCATGGGCATACTGCTAACACGTGGAATGCTTGCATGTGGAAAGCCTGCTCCCCCTCCTCAGCGTCGACAATTTGTGGGAGGGGCGTTGTAGGGGTGGGGTTTGAAGGTGTCGGTAGTTGTCGATGGAAAGGTAGCCTGAAAATTGCCACACAGCCAAAAGATAAATTTGGACGCCAAATCAAACAAAACATAGCCCAATTTGTCTATAATAAGCCCAGTATCGTAACCCTGCCGGGGAAGACGCAGCAGTGCATGTGTGTGAGGCTGCGAGGTTGGCCCAAGGTGGTTGTATAGAGTTTGGTTGGTCGGCTTCCTACCAGCTTTGCGACCGCACCCGCCGCGGCCTCGACCGCTCATTTGAGCAGAACATAAAAACAGGGCCTTGTGCGCAGTGCCAAAAGCGGACCCGGCGAGTCACATAATGCGCTGCAAGTGGTGTGTCGCAGGGGTGCGTTTTTCGTGAAAGGAAGGGGAGCTTCCGTATCCCCGGAGAAACAGCTAGACAACAGTAGTAAAGCTTTGCTTTAAAACAGAACGAAGAAACGTAGCCGTGTTCTGATAACAGCTCGCTGCTGTTGAGTTGCCCACTCTAGCCAAACGAAAAAAATGACTCTACGCGGCAGGCCACTTTACATCAACAGAAAGGCAGACAATTTCCCGATCCGGCATGTTAAAAGTGAGCCTTCAGAGAGCAGGATTCTCTTCCTGGAAGAAACGGTAGGCTCTGAAATGGCCAGGAGAGCCGCGAATGTACTTAAATGAGAACAAGAGACTGCCGCGAGAAGAGGAATAGCTGCATTTTGCCACCGATTATTAATATGTATTCTACTCTGTATTTGGAACCCCCTTTTAGACTTGAAGCGCTGACTCCCAGGGGTCTCAGGCATTGTTAGAGCAGTTTTCTTAATCTCATAAGGCGTATAACAGGGCAAGGCTGACCTCGACAAAGTTGATCTTTCCGCAGTTTCATATATCAGTGTCCGAGACGGACAAAGGCCCAGAAATAGAAGGAAGAGGCGCATAAAGTCTTGGACGCGTCCCCATCAGAACTTGGCTGCCTTTGGTAACCCTGGTATCTTAGGCATCGGGCGGCGGCGCGCACTCTATACCCACTGCGGTACTCTGTATATTCCGAATAGAGCGCGAAAGCCTCTGACACTGCAAGCACCACCGAATATTTCAAACACCAAGTTGCATTCGTGGCTATGACTGTGCACTAAAACACCCATCAAAACGTTTAAATAAATATTTCAACGTTTGCAGGAAATGCAGAAAATATGCTAGGAAGCATTGCAGGAAACATGCATTGCAGGAAACATGCTCGCGCAAAGGGAAGCACTAGATGAGAAGGCGAAAGAATCGTATCTTTAAAAAGTGAAACGGGGTGAACCATCTTGCAAAGTTATTCATATGTAAGACTATGACACCATTCAGAAAGTAGCACGCAGGAAGCCCCTGGGAATCTGTGAGAATTTTATACTTTTTCGGCGTAGCAAAAAGCGAAATAAATAAAATAGTCACCTTCCCAAGGACTTTCAAAGAAGTTTTCGAGTTCTGACAGACAAAAAGGCTGTGCATTGATTGACTCAACACGGTAATGTAATACCTCCAGGAAAGCGACGTCCAGTGCCGCTTCCCAAAAATGCCACATCGGGCATTATTACTATATGTATATTTCTTTGCTTGTGTGAACCACGATGTGCGACCTGAGTTTTAGCATGACTTTTGGATTTTACTACACTTGCGGCCTTAACGTGACTCTGACTGTGCCTAGTGTGTAGACTGCTTACCTAATGTCTGTTGCGTAGAGTCGGATCTCTTCTTATCTCGTGAAATGGCAAAAGGTTACCTTTTGACAATAGTGTTCAAAGAACATTTCCAGGTGTAGGTAATGTAATACGGTGTCGGCTGAGATCTTCTATTGCTCTGAAAATTTACCATTGCATACGCAAGAAAGAGCTTGGTCGACGACGGGGGTGAAGGTAGCAGTTCACACCATGGCACCACGAGACGCCTCCTTCTTACGGTGTGGGCACAGGGACACTAACAAGCGTTTTGGGTGAGCTACCAACCATATATCTTCCCAAGGACGTAGCCGTGTGTTGGTGGCATAGGGCATAGCAGGGATGCCTCATAGCGGCGTAGGCCGGAGGTTTGTCGTCGCTGAAATTTATTGGATCCTACCACGTCCCTTACTATCCAGGTGCTCAGCATCCGCACCGCCCAATAGACCCAGACGTCGACTACGCGTATCTGCGGTTCTATTACACCCTGACCACTCCGTTTTCTCCCCAGAACAACACAACCGCCTCGACTACACCCCGTTCTCTTCCCAGTGGAACAGAACCATAGAACCCACCTGGTACCCACATTTTTGTTTCCCCAACATTTACATGATTATTTCGCAGGGCTTTACGTAAAAGTTAGTTTTGTTTGCACTTCGTTCAACTACCATCGTTGGCTTTTCACATTTGTGATACAGCGATTTCTGGCTCGCCACTCTCCGCCGCTTTCGGCCCATTATTCCAAACGACCCCTGTATAAATCCAGAATCAAGAAGCCAGGAAGAAGTGAGGAAGAAGAAAGAAGTCATCACATGCACGTTCCAGTTTTAGTCATCGCCATGCTTTTATAAATAAGAAACGTGTTCGTCGCAACGTAACAACGGCCTCTGCGACTCCTCCGTATCAATGGTGCCATGACCAGGATTCTGGGAAGACTACGTCATCGACGCTGCCAGCCTGCTCAGCTTCAACGGGCTGGCCGGAATTCGACGTTGATCGGACAAGCATCAGTGCAAGGATCAAGGCCATAGAGCAGCGTCGCAGGAGCACGAAAACAGGCGAGGCCTCAGTGCGGTATTCCGTAGAAACATGAACAGAGACACACTCACGAAGAAGCGCAAAGCACTGCCAGGGCAGGCTACTAACCTTTAATGAGGTTGATTGATCAGAAGCTTGTGACACAAGTAGATCGGAGCGCGTTGGTAACGCTACCTAACCAAGTGGCAAGAATCTCAGAGGCTCTGAAGCAAGTGGACAGCAAAACAGTGTCAGGTTGGACAGTAGAAATTGCAGAAACCGAGTTTGAAAGAGTGCTCGAGTATGAAATGAAGATACTGGAAACCTTATCCAAGACTGACTTGAAACTTTAGGAATACGAGCTGAGTTCTCGCACAGCCTATCCTGCTCAAGAACATAATGCTAATATTGACATGCAAGGTACTATCCGCACACAACCAAGTGACATAGTGAAGCTACCAAGGCTCGAAATGATCACGTTTGACGGACGTAGAATGCTATGCCCCGGTTTTTGACTCAATTTGAAACCACAATACACGACAGAGAGAGCATGCCGAAGACGCAAAAATTTTAATTATTTCCTGGAATCGTTAACAGGGGAAGCTTCATCACTAGTTTAAGGGTTGCAGTTCTCAGAGGAGAACTATGACCACGCCGTAGAACTGCTGCGGGAAGGTTTCGGCAAAGAGGAGAATCTGCGAGAGGTTTATATGAACGAGCCTACAAGTCTCGAAGGTGCCAAGAGCAAGAAAGACCTAACGGGAACCAAGCGGCTTTATAACAGGGTATAGCTCAACAAACGAAGGGTCGAATCATTTGGAGTCAAACTGGAAAGCTACACGCCAATACCACTGACATTGATCGAGAGAGCTTTGCCCTCCCATATCATTGTGAACTTCAAGATGAAGGAACCTAGCAAACAAAAAAAACGACGTGACATGGTCACACTATCTGCATCGGACGCCAGTGTTCAAACAATTCAGAGACTGTTAGAGTTTCAGTGAATTCACATTAGCAGCAGAGAAGGAGAATTTGACAACCGAAGCAACAGCCAAGCGGAAGACGATTGCGCACCCAGGACGAACGTCAGAACTACGTGGCGGATGTCAAGTTTCCAGAGCGTCTCTAGCAAAAAGTAAGATTTCTGTAAAAAATAAGGGCATTATGCAGAAGCCTGCCGACAGACCGTTACGAGGAACAAAGAGAAGGCTGTGCTTTAACGGGAAAACCGATGCTTTCGATCCACCAGACCAAACCACACGGCGCGAATTTGCCGAGCCCATGTTCACTGCAAGACCTTCAAAGGAAGACACGCCACTTCAATGTGCTGCCCCAGAAAACGTGACCACAATAGCAGCGATGAAGAAACGATGCCTAAGGGCCAGAAAAAGTCAAGCCAAGCTGCATCCAGTCGGTAGTGCAATATGCACACACAACAGACAAGCATGTCTTCGTGCATCTTGCTACAAACTGCTGTCTCTTGGATGGAAGGCAGAAATCTGGCAGCAATGCCAGAATATTGCTTGGCACCGTGCGCCAACGATCCTTTATCCTTCAAAGCTTGTCGCGAAAACTAGGGTGCAAAGAGAAAAGGATGGAAAAGCTAACCGTTGCGTCGTTCGGTGGCGGCGATAAAGGAATTGAAATGAGAGTTGTAGATGTGGAGAATAATAGGCGTCCGTCTGAAGAAGAGATGATATTGGCGCACTGGAAATAGACGTGATCTCTAAAGACACGCTGCCATCGCCACTCAAGAAAGTAGTGCAAGAAGTGAAAGCTCTAGGACTGACAGTAGCAGATGACCTGACGCAGTACCACAACACAAAGGCCCCATTAAGAACATCGTTGCTCGTCGGAGCGGATTATTATTGGGAGATCATTACGAGACGTACAAAACGGCTTCAAGACAAAGTTATGGCTGAGGAAACGATTTTAGGGTGGATGTTACAGGAGCCAACACAATTCCTAGCCCAACCAATGAATTCGTCAACAGTAATGGTGCTGAAGGTAACCAATACGAATGAAGACATAAACGAAGAAGTCAAAAGGCTTTGGGAAGTAGAATCAAAAGGCATCAGCGACAACAGAGCTCAGACCAAGACGACCACGATGGAGTGCATAAATACATCAAAGACACCACGGCTTTTCAGGACGGACGTTACGATGTCCGGCTCTTTTGGAAGGAACACATCACGTTGGACGGAAACAAGTCGGTCGCCAAAAATAGACTTTTGCAAGTAACCAAAAAACTACTTAAGGACCCCAAAAACCTTCAAGCATATGCTAAGGCAGTAAGAGAGCATATAGAATTAGTTATAGCTGAGAAATTGAGGACGGAAGAACACAAAAAAGGAAGAACTTCGTTTACTCTATGCGCATCAGGCCGTGATTTAAGAGGACCGAGCGAGAACCAAGCTTCGAATTGTGTTTGATGCTTCCGCGAGTCGCCCGGCAGGTCGGTCGTTAAATGTCTACTTAGAGACTGGACCAAATCGCATCCCTATTGGTGAATTTCAGGCAACACAAAATAGTGATGGCCGCCGATGTGGGAAAACTTTCCTTGAAATAGCCATTCACGAAGAAGATCGGGAAGCACATCGGTTCTCGTGGTGGAAGGAGCTACCGAACAGACTCAGAGCTCCCGAGAGTTGAGACCTGGAGGATGAAGAGAGTTACATTCAGCACGAAGCCCAGTAGTTTTCTGTTAGCCGCAACGATTCGTCATCATCTAGATGCGATGCAGCAAGAGAACAGTTCCCAGACGCAGTGGGCGAAGTAAAGAAGGAATTTACGTCGATGATGTGTTTCAAGGTGCTGAAGATATGTCAACAGCAGGAAGCATGTAGAACGAGGCACGAAGTATATTTGCTGCAGCCGGAATGAATTTAAGGAAGTGGACATCTAGCAATCCAAGCCTACGAACTGTCTTTGACAAAGAAGGGGAAAACCTAAACTGGCGACTGAGACAAGAAGAAAAAACTAAAGTGCTGGGAATGAAGCGGAATTTCATAGAGGAGCAAATTACCTTTCCTATCACGACCTGGTGTTCGGAGGTAGACGCCACAGAGATAACACAGCGTCAGCTCTTACAAGCCACTGCCAGATTATACGATCCCCCAGGACTATTGACACCCTTTTCCGTACGAGCCAAGATGCAATTGCAGAATGTTTGGAAAGCGTCATTCACCGGGGATGATCCTTTACCCGATGAAAGTTGAGAGAAAAAAGACGTACATAAAACGGCGCAAATGACAGAAATGTACGCAACTAGAACTTTAAGCAAGCAATACAGTGACAGATAATTGAGAAAGTAAGGAAGCGCTGCAAGTTAGCAGTCCGGCCAGCAGAAAATCGTGCTTTCAGAGGTCCAGCAAATTGGAGAATGTCCCGTTGAAAAGAGGAAGAAAAAGCGTTTGTTTCGAAAATCACGTGCGGATATTAGCCAGGACACACAAAGCTACAGGCGGTCAAGCAGCGGCCAGTACTGCGTTAACAGTTTCAAGGAACACACACGCCGCCAAGCCTGACAAGATGGGCTTGCTTGCACGGCATGCTTGCTCATCGAAAAACTGTTGAACGCCCCTTTGATATCCTCCCTAACGGAATAATCGGCCTTTCACGGGGCCTACAGCTGCCGCAGCGACCAACCCTCCTCGTCGGCTGCAAGTGCTCTGTTTCCCCAACACTTTTACCTTTCAAACCTCAACTTGACTGGCCCTCGAGTGCGTACCATAGGCTTTCCGCCGACTACAAACCACTGTCTATGAGGTGGCAGAAGTGGCGACAGCCATGGGCATCACGGCGAGTTTGTCTTGAGGGGGAAAACCCGATAAATACCGGAAGAAGAGGGAGAGGGCTCGGAAGAGGAGGCAAGTGCTGGTGTGGCTTGAGCTGGAAATGTCCCATTGGGCACCCCCCTGCTGACACCCATGTCGACAGCCATGCCCCGAAGACCGCGCAGCACCACTATGGGAGCGTGCATGACGAAACGTTGACGGCCTTCACATTGGCTGCACTAATTTGGCGTGTCACGTGTTCAGTAAAAGCTGCTCGAAGTATTCTGTACCCGCTGTCATAGTTTGTACCTAAATTTTCTTCATCGAAATAGCTCATTGCGTGCATTTTAGCGTATATTGGGTAGGTTGACGGGTTGTTTGCTATTTGCGTTCGGGTTGCGTAATGTCACACAAAGTTGCGTATACCCATTCTGCTCGCACGATTTTTTTTCTTGATTGTAGGGTTTAACGCATTGACGCAGCGCAGGTGATGAGGCGCGTCGTAGTGGAGGGCTCCGCACTAATGTTGACCACCTGGGGATCTTTAACGTGCACCTATATCTCCTACAAACGGGCGTTTTCGCTTTTCGCCTCCATATTGCATGGCGAGACAGTGCAAATGACAGTAATCAAAAATTTTATTATTTTTTCGGTTGGATTCGTTAAACGGTTGATGCATGTTTAGTATTGACGATAAAATGCTAGTAATGTTGGGCGAACACTTCTAACAAAGCCAGTTCGTCGATTTACATTTAGGACCACATGTGCTGTTCCCACTGCCTTTTCAACCTTTTGCAATATTCGTGCTCTTATCAATTTCTGATTTCAAGCATTTTCGTCCACCACAGATGCTGTGTCGGAAGGCGATCACTCAAGGCCAGACTGCGAGCTTTGGGTTGACCACTGGTCTTTTGAAAACAGTACAAAGCGAACAAAAGATTTAAGGACGTGTGAAATATTCTTCAATTGCACCTGCAGGACTTCTTCTGTTTATGATGTATACCAGCATAAGCTTTGCAATTGGTATGAATTTGATTACGATGATTACGAAGACGTGAACATGAAATCGGCAAACGATACAGGAACTGTCAATAAGAGTGAACCGTGTCAATAAACTGCTCGCGTCATAAAATTGTGCTGTTAATTTGATGGTTTGTAGAATAAGGGAGTGCAGCGTAATATAGTAAATAACCAAACAATAAAACTACCACGTCCACAAAAAATTCATAAGAAATTAGTAGACTTACCATTGGTCTACCCCTTATGTTCAAAAGCAAAACATCTGATATGTATGTGCTCTCTTCGCTGCATATGTCGTCAAAACAAAGATATTGCCCTGCCGCATAAGTGACTCTCTCCTCTCTTCTCGACCTGTCCGATGCTGCTCATCTCCTTGCCGCTCCTCCCATTAAGAATACGATTAACATATGATGAATTCAATTCCGCTCTACTCGCACTACTTCCGCGCCATCTCTTGGGACCTTTTGTGACTATTGCGGGTCGCAATATAAAGGCTCCTCCACGAGCCCTTTTTGTGTTTTAAATGCAGAACATTTGTATAACTCACGATGTCACCCGTGCGTCGGCGTCCGCAGCAGCCAGCCTCCCCCTACACTATAAAAAGAAATAACAGTTACCGGCGCCTGGTTTCGATCCCACGACCCTGCGGGCGGAACGCAAGGTACATGGTGATCTACCCACTGCGCCACAAAACCGACACAGATTCAAAGGCTACAAACGCGCCTTGTATCCTTCACTCATTTAAACTACGTCAAGAAGCTGCTGATACAACGCATTCACTACCTGTGGGCGGAACGCGAGGTACATGGTGCTCTTCCCACTGCGCCACAAAACCGACACAAAATCAAAGGCTACGAACGCGCCTTATATCCTTGACTCATTCAGCACCAACCCCCCAAACACTAAACGTTAACGCAATACATCCACCCCCTATGCGAAGCATTTACTCGAGTCCCCCTCGCGGGGAGATGGGCCCATTTTTTTTGTAAAAATATTGTGCTTATAGCGTGTTTTTTTCTGTTTTTGACCAAACATTACGAATCGCCTACTTTTAGTTCCAGAAACCTGCAAGTATGAGTTCTGCATAACACTATTTTTCCTCATATATCCCTTATGTTTCTTTTTGCTGAATACTGTTAACAGTATAAACTATGGTGCGAGATTTTCTAGTTTAGACATTGTTTTGCCTCTCAGTTGTATTCACTGGCATAGCGGACATGCGTACACCTTGTTGTGAGCCGTCATACCGGAGTCTGCGCGTCCCCGTTGCTATCGAGACGTATGCATGTACCTGCATGGGCCGTGCACAGTGTTTGTATTGGCAGCAACAGTAGCAGTATTGTGTCCCACCGAGCTCAAACGTCAACAACGTTATCGCGCAGTCCAACGCAGCCTACCTGTCAAAAGACACGAGCGAAGTCGTCGGCACAGATCAGCTCATTGCCAGCTGCTGTGTTTTGGTATCGGCCACAGACTGCTCAGCTGTCGGCGAGTGCCACTCGCCCACTTGGCGATAGATGTCTCTGGTCTCCCAGCTAGCAGCGCACTCACTCCTACGCTACCATCGTATCTCCATCGGAATGCGTGTGAAATCTCACATTTTCTTCGAAGCATCATTTGGCTTTTCTACTGAACCACACAGTCTTTGGCAAGGTGCGGGCGCACCTGTGCCAATATGATATCCGGGCAGCCAACTGTGTTGCAGCGTAGGTATTTAGTGCGTCCTGCCGATGTCTTTCGCAACCGCGGCGTTATTCTCCGGTGGTGATGCGGAGTTCCTAAGGGCAAGTAAAGAATCAGCAGGCGTTGTCACCACGATTATTCATATCGGTTAACGCTATTGCCGATATTCGGGTGGGAACGGCGCAGACGACGGACACTGGGCATGTTTTTTTCTGGACGATGCGGGTAGATGGGCAGACGCAGCGGGCACTGACATTGCGTTTTTCTTCGCTGCCTAGAAAAGAAATCGCCTGCTAAATTTTTGTGAGTACCGTGTACATTATCATATCGTGCAAGGTCTCCCTTATTTTTGGCCGGGCGGCTCAATCGAGGGACAGACAGACAGACAGCCAGATCAAAATTTTCGCAATAAAGTATAAAAAGGGAGACGATCGTTTTACAGAGGCACTACCACAAACATTTTGCATCTTTTTTATGTTCCAATAAGTAGCTAATGTCCTCTTTATCACCTGCGGAAATTTCATTTGCTCCAACACGTGATGGTTGTTTATTTAGACACGTTTTTAATGCGGCCATTCGCAGCTCGGTTTCAGCGGGTGCCGCGAAAGGTTGGACTTCATATAAACACAGCTGCCCACGTGACGTTCGGACGGATATCACAGAGCAGAGGTGCCGTAGCACCGTCCATTCCCCATCGACGCCAGCTTCTGCTAATGCCTCTGTGTATTGATCTCGTCAGCCGCTTAATCAAAAATTGGTTCCAACCCACGCTGTGAAGGTGGTTGGAAAGCAAACCTTTAAACGACACCCCCAACAATTGCCCAAGCGAC
Source organism: Haemaphysalis longicornis (assembly GCF_048455015.1). Classification (NCBI taxonomy): domain Eukaryota; kingdom Metazoa; phylum Arthropoda; class Arachnida; order Ixodida; family Ixodidae; genus Haemaphysalis; species Haemaphysalis longicornis. The sequence goes on from NW_027526276.1 coordinate 576,528, forward strand.
GGCACTACACGTCGTAGAGACACCTGGCTCTAAAAAAATGAAACCAGCGATTCTGCCAGCCTTTACCTGGAACTCGAGGAGGCGGCGTCCCGAACGCAGCAGCAGCGTCGGCCGCGGCTGGGCTAGAGCGGCGTGGCGGAAAGAAAACGGAGGGGAGCGTCTTTCGAAGGGTGAGACAGTGAACCTAGCCACCCTGATGTGCTAGCACGGGGATACTGCACCGCGCGACGCAAGCGTAGACACCGAAAATATTCAGCATGAGAGCTTAGTGATTCTCATTTATACCGATTTAAACTAGTTAGCTTAGTAAGTGTGAGAATTACGAGAAGGCTGAGGGAACCTTTATATTCGGTATTGATCAGAACAAGTTGCTCTTTCGCCTTTTGTCATACTTGGTAAAACACAACCGAATTGATATTCACCGATTTAGAAAACGGAGTCCATTCGTGGCAAGGAGTGCGCAAAAGGTAGCGTTTCTCCAGCGGCCAGATGCATGTATGTGGTTTCTACATTTTGGTTTCCCGCCCTACGAACCAATCGTTAACGTATCTTTGCAATACACTCATTAATTCCGTCTGATACGATTTACCCAGAAGGTTCTGTCAAAAAAAGTCAATTAAGTCTTGCGAAGAAATTGCGCAATGGAAGCGAAGCAGCCCCAAAACAGGCCCAAAACAACTGTCTCTAAAGCAGATGACAAAGCCGTCCCGCCGACACGCCCGCCGGTGCGAGCAATCACCTGCCTGCGGAGAACGCTGGATAATAGCGCCCTACCGCCGCGCCATCTACACGGTGCTCCGTGAGTGAAAAGCGCCCTCCCCATACCCAGCCGCGTTGCAAGGTTCTTGTCCCGCACGCCAGGAAAGAACTGTTGGCAGGTAGAGGTAGGAACCTTTGCTTTAAAAGCGACCGTGAAGCGATGCAGGCACAGTAAGTGCAAATTGCTACCGCGGCTAGAGAACGACGAGCGACGCTGGAGACAGTGGGTGGGGAGAGAGAGAGAAAGAGAGAAAACTTTATTTTTGTCTATTATCGCAGCGGTTGGGGTGGCATCCGTCAGCCGCCTCCGTCCAGGCAGCTGCTGCTAGCACTTCGGATGAAGGCCACCAGGTCCCGTGATTGCAGGCGGTAGCCAGCCACTCCTTAGTGTGATGTGTTATGAGTGCTGAGGTGTTAGTGCATTCCCACGATATAGACGCGGGCTGGGATCAGCCGGGTGGTCTGCCTACAGGTCCCCCTACAGATGTTAGGCCTAACTCTGCGGTGGGTATTCGATTGCTGCTCTCGTAAGCGTAAGCAGTGCAGATGACGATGTTCTATGCAGTTTCCCGTCAGACCATTACCTTCTTCCTCCTGTTTCCAGCTTGTTGGCGCCTTGAGTCCCAGTTAGTAGAGCATTAACAAGCTATACACTCTAAGAAATGTGGGGAGTATTTGAAGAATCAAACAGCTTTTCTATTCCTGCCAGGGTCATTTGACACCATCGGCACCACACGCGGCGTTAGATAGTGTGTTCACTCTAGTAGGAAACCAGAATAAAACTGCTCTCGAACTCTCCCCACTCTTGATGAAGCTAAGCGGCGGTTGTACCCCTTTCGCGGGAGAGAATAGAACAGCGTACCAGCTCTGTCTCGAATCGATTTAGTTCGTGTATCTTCCGCGAGAGAGAATAGAACAGTATATCGACTCTATCAATTCAGCTGCCCGCTTTCAGATGTGCAAAAAAGGCAGACACCTGTATGGCGGACGCGAACCGTAGGAAACCGTAGTTACCTAAAGCGCCACAGCACCGGGACATGAAACCAAGCGTACTTAAACTGAAGTGCAGCGTATTCAAAATAGCGCGTAAGGTAGTGTTACACGTTCTCTAGGAATGGGTAATTTCTGTGTCCTAACACAACGGTGTCCGTTGGACTACTTGAGCGTTCTGCCTTTGCGCGTTCTTTTCTCCGCGGCGGGGCTGGTGGACGGACGCGTCGCTCCGACGTCTCCGTCTCTTCTGTGGTATTGAAACCGCCGTAGTACTCCTGTACGTGTCTGTGATGTGCGTTTTGATGTCGGTGGCTGTGTGTGAAGTATTTGTTTGCCTGCTGCGGCCGCCACTGAAAACGTAAGTCACCATTTCATATTTCCTTGAACGGTAGGGGAGAGCTCGCGCTCGTTCCGGCTAAAACTTCAGCGGTCGTTTATAACTGGCGCTCGTGAGTGCTGCCTACCGTCGTTGGTTCTTACGAAGAATGAAGTGGTCACATGTGCTTTCATTTGTGTGATGCCAGTTCTAGCTATCATTTACCCGGCTTCGTGTTTTCCGAACAAGTGGCCGTGCTCCCATTGTAAGTTAACGACGTTCAGCATGCGTTGAAGCAAGTCTTGGCTGCAGTATAAGAGTGGCGGATGTATTAAGCTGGCTTCATTAAACTCTACCTTTAAATGAAGCTTTCGTTTCATTATTTTCTTGAGCAACGTAAAGATATTGTCGTGCGACAAGGTAATTACACTGCCGCTGGGCTCCTCCGTCGGTTCCGTTCGGATCTGGCGCGTCTGACGACGCAGAAGTGAGCGACGGTGACAGCAACACCGTAACCAGTTTAATACCCGATCAGTTAGGTTTGTAGCGTCGCTTTATTTGGTTACCCCTTAAAATATAACGCATTCAAAGGTCACAAGGTTTCTATTCAACCTCCAAGTTGGCATAAATGTCTTGCAAAAAACAAATGTCAACGTTCGTGCGTTCCGAACCCATTGCGAAGTGCGTTGCCTTGTAGCCTCTGGTCCCGCGTTGTTAGAAAACAATACTTACGCTAATAAAACGTTGACGGCAGGACATTTCAGTCGCGAATAATTGTTTATGTGGCTACAGTAGCCACAACAAAACTTCACGGAACCACTCGCATGTTGCTTTTCTATTGGACTTTTTTCATATTACCTTACGCGACTGCAATGAAAGTGAAGCCCATTTTCGGTGAACTTCCGGACTATTTTCTCAAGAACGAACCAAGTAACTGCTACCGTAGTAACTGCCAAGCCATGTAACTGCCAAGTAAGTAACTGCCAAGTAACTGCCAACCAAGTAACTGCCTAAATCACAGTATTGAAAAATGAATAGTGCAGTACGTTTTATGTTTCATAGCGAGTGTTAACAAGCTAGAACCAATAATTTCCAATAACGAGAGGCTCACTGTTTTCCTGTAAAATTGCTTGTCTTCAAGCCACCCTTTTTGATAACACCAAGTACTTGCAGGTGAGTTTGAGGATGCCGGTTCTCTTGTTGGTCTGGCTGCTTTTTTTGGTAGATGTTGAAAAAAAAGAGGAGGAGCAACCTGTTGGTTTAAAATTTCAACAGGTGATGATGACCCCGATACTTTATATTAATCCGTGGTCTCGTCTTTTTCAGATGGCCCCTTCTGCTAAAGGAAAAGCCAGAGGCCTTGTTCTCAAGGCTGGTATGCATATTTTTCTTCTGTATGTTGAGTAAGGAAAATCCAGTGTAGTGCTTGTGAATTATCCTAAATATTCTATGTGTAGGCCTGCCAAGCTGTATCTGTGTTTTTAGTGGAGCTTTCATATTTTTTTCCCTCTACAACTGTTTACGTGACATTTTTCGGGCCGTCAGTTTGCTCACATTTCCCATTGATAGGTATGCCATGAATTTGCTGGGTGCGGCAGAAACTGTGACTACGGCTGTGGCTCCTGCTGGCAGGGACATCTAGTAGGCGAGCTTGGTTTTCAGGCACCTAGTCTTGTTTGACAATCAGTAAAACTGCATTATTGCGCTGCGGGACCACAACAGCTGTTCGAGCAGAGCACTACAGAGTAAATGCAAAGGGAGCAAAAACTGCAGTTCCACATTCTACACATGTTGCTCACGCCGTACCTAGGTCACTTATATTGTGGGTGGTTGAGGTCAAACAATGATACAGGCAAGGCAAAACACCGCCTGCAAACGGAGCATCCCCCTCGGGGATAAATCCCCCTCAGAAACAAATTTAACTCTGCATTTAAAGGGGTCATGAAGACAAAGTACAACTTTGGTTCATTTGCCCCGACAAGAATATTGCTATTTTTATTTCTAGCTTCAAAAAATATTCCGGATATTAAGGGGAAAAGATGAAACAGTGGCTGGTCCCCAGCCATTTTCCTGCAACACAGCTGACATCGCAGCATCTCGTTTGTGCAATGGGAGCCACTGACCAAAGCAAACGCCAATTTAAACATGAGTGGGTGATTGTAGTGCAATGTTCCTGATTGTAGGATTTAACGCGCCGATAAAATCCAGGCAACGCATATAACTTGAATGGTAACGTGCAGTTAACACACTGAAAACTATGGTTGATTGATTGATTGTAGGGTTTAACGCGCCGACGCAACGCAGGCGATGAAGCACACCGTAGTGGAGGGCTCCAGATTAATTCTAACCACCTGTGAATATTTAAAGTGCGCCGAAATATCGTACACACGGGCCACTGAGCCACCGCGGCGGGTTTGGAAACTATGGTTTGAGTGCTGTCCACTCTTTGTATCAGCCCTGCACATTATCTGTCACTGTAACGTGAAATTTGAACGCTTTTCAATATTTATTGTGTTTTCTCCAGTTAAAAAAAGGTCTTCTGTGGCTGGAATGCAGCTAAGTGAGTTACCCGAAGATGATGCTTTAAAATTGAATAAAGGTTTATTTTGTCTTCATGGCCTCTGTAACTGCAGGCTTGGGGAGTGCTGGGCAAGCTAAATCTACTACATTAAAAATTGTGAGAAATTCCGGGCTAAAAAACACATTTTAGTAAAGCTACATCTTTAGAACTGCATTATGAAAGCATGAATACGGCTTTAAAGTAAAAGATCCTTAATTTGAACTCGAACGGGACCATAAAATTGTTCGACTTAGGCGGAGTTTGAATTAGCGGGCGGGCACTTGAATGAATAGACATCGTGCCACACTGCGTGGGCAGAACACAACGAAGCCACCTCTGGAATCGTTATCGCCGGTTAGGAGCTAATACACGATTGTTGCGCATGCCCCGTGATCGCAGGGCGAACGCAGCGACTGCGGCACAAAGAAAACCGGCACCGTTGCAGCGAAATAAGCCATCGCAGCAGCAAAGCGAGCGCGCTAAGCTGTTGTTTTTCTGTTTCATTGCGTTGCATCTCTAGTATTTTTGGTTTGTTTTGGATTGGCTACACATTGTAAACTCTCTGGGCTGACGTCTTGTGCGAGGAGCGAAGGAAACCAAGGGATCCCAGTTCGAATTAACCGTTCTGGATACATCAGAGTTCGAATTAGCGGGTGTTTTCCCGCACTGAAATATACAGGGCTTTGTCGGGACCAGGGCGTCAGTTCGAATTAACTGTAAGTTCCCATAACGAGCTTTTACTGTATTTCACTCTTAGTATTTAGCTATTGTCATAGAAAATCAGCATGAATGGCATTGTAGACAAGTGTGGGATGCACTGGGGCTTTTGCTGGACTTTGCTTGCCCCTTTTACTGAAGTCACAGTGTCTGAAGCAATCACTTATAACAAACACTTAGTGCAAATATTTGAAGCATTCCAGGCAATGAACTAGCCGGCCATTGACAGCACATCAGCAGTTTCCGCAGACGTTAAAAACTGTCTAATAGTGGAGTGCTAACCTCCGGAACTTGAGGGCCTGAAAATTTTTGGTTTAGTAACCATCACAGCCATTCATATTTGGTAAAGAAGGCGGCATTTTGCCTCATCAGTGGACAATTGTGAATGTCACATTTATGAATCATCAACATAGTCACTAAATTGTTAGCTCTAAGTGTGTAGACTACTAATTAGCCATTCGTTTTCCTGAGAATATATTTGTACAGTGGTTGGGTAAGGCAGGTCATGCAGTGAATGTGTCCGCTGAGAAGGGAAGAGCAAAATACTGTTAGTTGGGTTACCTCTGGTAACACAAGCAATTGCGTTAACAGCATTTGTGTCTGCTTTTTATGCAGGATCCACGAGAGACTTCCCCTTACCCCAGGATCTTGTTCTCTGGGCAAACTGTGTTGAAATCTGGAGCCGTGACTGTGCAGTTCGAAGAGCTCCAGCTGACGGCTACGGACATAGTGGACGGGTTCGCTTTGCTTTTGGCGGTCTACTGGACCTTCAACATCTAGTATGCCCCAAAGGCATAGCGGGCCTGTCTGCTTTTGGAGATGATACTCGGCCTGCCACCGACAGAACAGATGGTTTCGTTTATAAAAGCAGCGACTGCAATACAGGTAGAGAGACGTGTGTGAGGAAAACAGTGATGTCAAAATAAAGCATGAATTGCAGTGTCAAAACGATTTAACTATTTTTCTTGGATAAGTACAAACGACAGCTTTTATTGAAAAGGCGCTTTGCTATGTTTACTCGTGAAGTTTTTTACTATAGTTCAGTTTAGAAACTAGAAGGAAAGAGGGCTGACACTAATGCTGTCGTGGATGCTAAAGTGTAGTCTTGTATAAAGTAACATCGTGCTGCCTATGAATAGTAGAGTTTGGCAACTTGCAGGTAGTGCATAAATCCTGCTTCAAAGAAATACATTAGTTCTGACAAAGAGTAAGCTAGCCCTCCTTGAGGAGGCATTGTGGGACTCAGTTGAAAGAATACAATGTTACTGAAAACAGTAAGCTATCCCTTCCTGGTGAAGTATTGCAAAATGCTGTTTGGTGGAATAACGTAATTCTGAGGGGGTGTAAGTCAACCTTCTTGGCAGAGGTGTAGCAAGATTCTGGTAAAGCATTGTATGACTCCCTGAATAGAGGAATTATTCGACCCGTGGTGAGGGAATTGCCGGACGCTGTTCCCGCAACTCCTCAAAGAATACCCCGACCCCCTCTCCGCGAGAGGCCGGCGACTCCCTTGTGAAGGGTAACGCCATTCTGCTAAAAAGGGAGTCGCCTGATGCTGGAAAAGGGAATCGTATATGGGACAAGGGGGAATTTCGGTGACCGTTTAGGTGTAGTCTAATGAGTCCCCGGGTATCTTTGCGTGAGCATTGCGATAGTCGATGACAACCGTGTACTCTGTCTTCTCAGAAGAGCGCACAAGTCCAATAGATGTCGTGTATTAAGTGATTGAGCCTGTGCCTCACGGCTGCGTCTCTTCTTGAGTGCCGGGAGAACCCTTGTGACGCCAAAGGGGAATGCCGTCGGAATGGATAGCATGGATATCGATCCCACCTATGTAATGGGTTTGGGAAGTGCTCTTCACTGACATGTCTATAAGAATGCAGAGTACGGTGTCTTGTGCAGACATGTCGTCACAAACCGGTCATTTTTCTCCTCGCCGCGCCGTACCCGCGCTATCGCGTAGGCGGAACCGGTTAATTGTCCCGCAGGCACCGTACGGTGCGATGGGCTCAGCCCATGAGATGCAGCGGTTAGAAGTTCGAAAACGCGTACGAAAAACCCGTAACCACAGCATTTGAATTCGAAGCGCAGTGATGTCGAATACGGCATCTGACAAATAGCGACGAGGATGTTACAGGTCATCTTTTTATTCTCGCCGCCTGTAGTGCAACAGGCGACGCAATTGCCCTTACGCTACCTGGGACATGCATTTCGTTGTCAGAACGACCGCGAAGGTTCCACTCGAGATTGACTTCAGGAAGCAAGAGCTTCGCGTGCATCAGCAGTGGGCTCGTTTTTGCGCCAGCGGTTGTAATAGACGCAGCTCAGCTGAACCTCTCCCCAGAGCCGAGCCTTACGTAATCCACTTGTAACGTGGTAGGCCCTGGCTTTGATAACAGCTTTATGTGTGCTTATGCGAGAGCGTGACAGTGTGCGTGTGCGCGCGTGTGTGTTGTTGTGAAGCTGTTACGCAACCCGGCTTCAGTGCTGGGGTGAATCACCCAAAACCGGTCTTAGACCCTTAGTCATCAACTTTCCACGAACCGGCGTATTCACAGAAGCGAACTATGCGGCCGGCTACTTGAACTATGCGCCTTTCAGCGACCTCGTGGCTTCTCAAAGCGCCAACCGGCCAGCGGCGGTGCTAACAAAAGCACTGCTTGGCGCCCTGCACTGCAATCCTCGGTGGCGGGCCCGCGCCTCATTGTCTTGGCCTTTTCTGGCGTGTTGTCTTCAATAAGCCATTCGAAGAACATTCCCGCGGAGGTATGCAAGGAGTCTTTGTGGTGGGGCAGCATCGCCGGGACAAGGGAAGGCCCTGACCACGGTGGATTGCCACGGCGGGAGCAACCTGGCGCTCACCTCCCCAGGAGAGGAGGGGTCTCTCGTGCGTGTGCGCGCGTGTGTTTTGTGTTTTGCGTGGTGGCGCTGCCATCAGTGCCATGTTCTGTGATTGGTGCATCCTTACGTCAACCGGAGAAAAGGGGTGAAGGGGAATGGACCCAACGTGCCCTATTTAATCTCGCGCCCGCAGGAGCGCACTGCCCGCTCTCATACCAAGATGTAAATACTTGTATATAAAGTTTTCTTCTTCGTCAACTTGCCCGTCATGACTTCCCCGGCACTTCACCCACCTCGGCCCACATCGACCACGCTACGATGGTTCGAAACAGTGGAGTGAGCCCCTGGCTTCCCAACAGTGGTGGCAGCGGTGGGATTCCCAACAGTGGAGACAGCCCCTCGCTTCCCAATAGTGGATGGCAGCTCGGCGGGATCGGCCAGCGTCAACACCTTGGTGGGGTGAGTGCCTGAAGTTTTACCTCTCGTTTTGCCAGACCTTGCTAGCGCAGCGTCGTGCGTTCTAGGTTTTGACTTTGCTTTCTACTTCGTTGTAGCGAGTAGGCGAGGGTAAACTATTCGGGGTGCAGTATCACGATGGACAAGTTCAGAGTGCGGGACCTCCTCAAATTTTGCGAGGAGTTGGGTATTTCTGTTGGCCCCACGAAACGAAAAAGACGAAAACAACAGATCCTCAAGCTACTAGAGGCAGAGGAAGGGAGCGTCGAGGAAGCCGACGAGGCTCATGAGGATATTCTAGAGAGAATAGAACGGGTATTAGCCGAAAAGCTAAGGGAGATAGAGCGCAAACAAAGGGAGCATGAGCGCTGCCTGAGGATTGAGAGTCTGTGCGCGTGGCGCGGAGCAGCTGAAAGAAAACAGCGTATGCAGTGTGAACGCGAATTCGCAGTTCTGAATGCAGAACAGAAATAGAGCAGCTGACAGACAAGATCAACAGAAAGGCAGTGCTTGCTAGATCCGGCGACGGCGTCTTTAACAACAAGGAGGACAGTGCGAGTTTGGTGACGAAACCTTAGCATGAAAGCGTGCGATACGCAGTTTTCGTTCCACTTCCCGACAAACCCGCTGAACTAGTTGAAAGAGGCAGCCAGCTGTGTTCTAGCGTATCCGTTTGCAGTCCCTTGATGAGTTCTAAGGCGTGGTTACTCTCCGAGTTTACGGAGTTTGCGCTATTCGAAGAGCTGCCTATGCAACAGGCAGTAGGCGCAGTGACTGAACCCGTAGCCGCTCAAGAACGTAGTGAGCCGACCGTCTCGGAAGGTCCCGAAGCGCGAGCTGAACCGGTAGCCGCGCAGGGTAGTAGCGAGCTGATTGGGTCGGCAGATCCCGATTCCCCAGCTGTATGCGTCGCCGCTCGAGATAGAAGTGGTCTGATCGCGTTGGGAGATCGCGAAGAGTGGGCTGAGCCCGTAGTCGCTCAGACTAGAAGCGAGCCGTTAGTTAGCGCGAGCTAACTACGTAGCCGCGCCGGATAGTAGCGAGTCGGCCGCGTCGGCAGATCGCAAAGCGCGAGCTAACTTCGTAGCCGCGCAGAGAAGTAGCGAGTCGGCCGTGTCGACAGATCGCGAAGCGCGCGCTAACTGCGTAGCCGCGCCAGAAAGTAGCGAGTCGGCCGCGTCGGCAGATCGCGAAGCGCGACCTGAGTCCATAGGCGCGCAGAGAAGTAACGAGTGCACTGCGTCGGCGGATCGCAGAGCGCGAACTGAACCAGTAGCCGCGCAGGTAGGCCCGGGCAGCCAGAACATCCCTACTGAAAATATGGCAACGATATCCATACGACATGAACGATATCATAAATATTTCAACGACCTGTCTTCGATATCGCAGAGATTTCAATACGATGTCGAACAAGCTTTACGACATGTCAGTGACATCGTAAGGATTTCAATGACTTATCGTTGTCCTCTGACATCGTAAAGGTCCGATGTCGCAAAGACTTCAACGACATGTATTTGACATCGAAAGGCCTTCTACGACATGTCGATGTGCTACGATATCATAAAGGTCTGTTATCGCATAGAGTGGAACGACAAGTCAAAAAAAGATCGACAACATCTTCATGATATAAAGATTTGAACGGTGAGTCGTAGAATTTCTGCAGTATGTCTTCAAGGTAGTCTTACAACGTGTGACATATCGCACAAATTAGCCCAGTGTGCCCTGTGGTTTCTGTAACATATTGGAGACAACATATATTCTGCCTTGTCAGCACTGGAAAAAAGTACAGTACAAAATAAAGTACAGTACAAACGCTGACACTTTGCACTCTCGAGTTTACTTACACAAAATTCAAATTCTTTAACCTGTTGTTCTGTAATGTTTCTACACGGTGCATAATTCAAACTCGGTCATTCAGTTAATTCATAAATTGCACTTGTCCACACTAGAAAATATCTGCTGCTTCATTACCACCTGCTAAAAATATGTGTCCAAATATCCCTAAACAGTAGAAAATTTAATTTAGGAATGTCAAGACCTCAAAAAAGAATGTTTTGCCACTAAACAAACGTTCGAAATAAAGCAAAACGTTAGTGTAGAGCATTGTTGTTAGCCCTACTCAGTATTCAAAGACCGTATTAAGTTTGGTCATTTTCAAAACTGCCATTTTTGACGTCACCCAATTTGTTGAAAATGACCAATCTTGTTATATAGGCCCTGAAAGTTCTGGTCAGCAGTAGAAGACGAATTAACTAGTTGTGGACTTTTCACCTCTGTTTTCAGTTTGTTTTGTGTAGTTAATTAGCCTTCAAAATGCTAAAAAATGTCATTAAAATCCATGCCCAAACATAACGTGCACTTTTGTCTTTGCCAGAGTGATATTTATGATGACTTCTGCCCATTCAACAAACTTACAATGTTCCGTCAAGTTTGCAACAACGAGAATTGACTATGTGCAAAGTAGGTCATTGAATACAGCACTTTTTTGCTATATTAACAAAAATTAAAGATACTGAGCGACCGCACTTTTTCATCTTCATGGATAACCTTGTTGGCTCTTCGTAATGAGGGCTTCGTAGTAAATTGCAGTGCTTAAGTTCCTATTGCCCTCTTGTTTTTGTTCTTGGCCACGTGTTCATCTGTGCTTGTCAGCAACTGGTACAGCCTGCTTGTAAATGGCACGGTACAACCCCCCCCCCTCCACTCTATTTTTTTCCTGTTGCATCTCTTAGTCATAGTCATTTTCATAGTTTTGTTCTCACAGAGCGTTTTTCAACCCGGTGGTGTGCATGGCTAGACAGAAGGGTGGATATGTTTCTTAGGCACGTTCTCTTTTGCGGTATTGCTGTACCCGTTGACAACTGCATACAGATTTCTGGTGAATGGCGCCGTAGATTCCCCACACCTCTTTTTTTCTGTCGTATCTCTTGAAAGTAATTTCTGTGTACAATCTCTTTTATTTATTTACTTATTTACAGAATACTGCAGGCCCATTTAAGGGCCTCAGCAGGAGGGGCAAGAATATAATACTGCACACAGCTGCAAATCAGCAAGAACAATAAAAAGATACATCAGATGCAAAAGATACAAAAAGATACATCATGGGTCATGGTTCAATACAATCAAGTGTTGGATCAATATGATCATGGATCAATAGGATTTTGTGAGTGTTGATGTGCTTGCTGCCCACCGTGTTAGCCTTGCTTCAAAATTTCAGTGTTGTTGACATCTTTTTGTTTCTTAGTCAATATTGTGTGTGTGTTAGGTTTTAATTCATGCCCTCGCCCTCTGTTTCTTCAATCTGTTACCCCTGTCCCCCCTACATACACACCAGCAGGCATGTTTATGTCTGCCCAAGGGTTGAACTGGTACTCAGACTATTTGGTCGACTGTGTTCAGCCAACCATTCAATAACCCTAAATTGGAATGGGCAATCTAAACACAGCTCTTCAACCCTGTTGCAAAGTGAACTGACAGCATTATTAGGTGACATTTAAACATGACACGTAAAAACACAGTGATTTCTACTAATAGCATCTTCGATAAACTGCACCAGTGCACACCGGGGCGCACCGGTGCGCCTCTTCATCCTCGATCAACTGCGCTGGTGTGTACCATCTGTCCTCCATAAACCGGGCCACACCGTTGCGGGGCAGTTTTTGGCTGCCCCGCCGCACACTGAGGGAGTCGACGGGGCTCCGGGGTGCAATCACAAGATACTTTGCGAACAACGCTGGAGAAGCGGCTTCCTCCACCGTCTGCTGCAGCGACGGTGGTGATGGCGCATCGGTGCACTTGTGTGAAGGTGGACGGAGCTGTATGTTCTTGCTTACAAGGATGACTTGCTTGCAAAATCATTGGGCAATGATGCGACGGGCTCCGCATGGAGGCAACAACGGCCAGAGATTGTAAATGAAGACGTGAACTTCGTGTACTGCAAAGAAGGCTGCATGAATTGCCAGCCAGTATGAGATTTGCATCCGCTTCGTTCGATTGAATTGTCATGGACAGTCACTGGGGTGCTTAGACCATCAAGCGGAAGGGTGGACAGAAGCAGGCACTCGTATTATGGCTCTAACGAAGATGAGAAGCAGCTTGTATGTAGCTGTTTATTGGAAGCGGTGAAAGTGCATTGTTGCGCATGTGTGATGGATATGGGTTTACTGTACACATAATCATTGCCCTTCAATAAATATCATTTTCTAGTAGCACTGTGTCACGTTACGCTGCTGTATTGCCACTTGTGAACATTTTTATGCGTTGCTTTCTTAGTTTAAGAGATGGTGCTTGGGTAGAATTGCTCAGTTTGTCATCGATCAATGCTCCATGCCGGGTGCACACCGTCACCTGGCGCTGTGCGTTGCACCGGTTTTGGGGGCAACCCCGGTGCATGCTTGTTGAGGACGTTATATGTTGACAACCGACCAAAACTAAAAACACCATTTATCATTTTCAGTGAAATTGACACCCCTTGTTCCTTCAGGGAATGTTTTTAAGGACCTTACTGGAAGATGCACAAATTGAGTTCAAACAAGGGTTCATCCAGAATTTCGCTTTTGGGGGGTTGTCCAAATTCTCCTCATGGGGTGTTGGGGGGATTTTGAGTGGGGAGGGGCCATTGAAGAAATCCCTGTTTAAACTTTACAATGCTCCAATAGGAATTAGAGTATTTAAAAACAGCTGCTGATGGGATATGCTTAATCCATAAAAGCACTGGGGTGAAGCTACATAACAAGCTGCAGGGGCTTCAGCATTTTTTTTTTTCAGTGAAACGTACCATGTACAGCCAAACTGTTCACTGTGAAGTATTTGTGTCTGTATAACAGCACGTTGCGCCGTATCCTCCAAAACAGTGTATGACAGACGCTAGACGTACACATTTGTGCCCTGACTGTCCACACTGTATTTTCCATTTTTTAAGTAACAGTCAGAAGCCCTACCTAACAACGATGTCAAGACATGCTTTGGCTCATACCAAGGCAAGCACAGTTTATTGCTGCAGCCTTGGTTGCTTTTCTTAAGCGACAAACTCAATCGGCTGGGCACATGTATTTCAGGGCGTGTAGGCAGGGATTCTATCTTCTATTTTCACACGGGCCGCTGGGAGCGGCCTGTAACATTCTTTTCGCTCGTCGCTGCCGCACACTGTACCTGTTTGCTGTGTACCCATCACGGTTGTCGCGTCGTTCGTCGCTTCGGTTGCTTTCTAATGTTGCGCATTGAGCTATCCCCACGTACTCAAACTAGTTCAGAGGTTTTCGCTGCTGTCAGCAGTCGTTTTACACAACAGGTTTGCTGTCATTAATTGTCGTATTAGCGTGATGTGGCTTGTCTGCAAAATCGGTGCGTGACAAACAAGCGTTAACTAGCGGCGTATTTCATTTCATTCGTGGCTACCGTCGCTTGCATAGAAGAGATCGGGGTTGATCTGCGATAGCTTTGCTTGGGTCAAATAAGGGAGCTTTGGCTAAATCGCTTGTAACACTAGCATAGTTGGCCTTGTCAGCAAGATCGGTGCGAGAGAATCAAGCGCTATAACTGCCGAAATGTCTAAACTACGGTCAAAACAAAACACAAACAATATCCGTTGACACCACGGTAATTATACTACATTCTTAGCATTCCAGAACCGGCTGCTAGGATAGCGCAGTGGAAGAGTGTTAGGCTCGCGTTTTGATAGTCGTTAGTTCGAATCTCGGCAGAGATTTTTTTTTTGTCTTTGAGGAATTTAATAGCTTTTTTTTTACAAGGGTAAGCGCTTGTTCTTTTCTTACAATCACGTCAACGTTGGCGATTTGTTCCGTCTCTTTCTCTAAAAAAGGAAAAGAAACCGCCGAGAATTAACCGGAATAAAGGCCGTCAAAACTATCGAAACTACTTTACACCAGTGTAAATATGTCAGGGTCTTTCATTACTATGTACTTCTGCGTATGAAAACCTCAATTTGAAGATAAAAACCTGTTATAGGTTTCAGAAACGAAAAGATTATTGCCGATATTCCCGTACTAACACGACTTTCGTCAAGCATAGAGGTGCTGCTCTTGCAGCCTGGCAACTATGTCTCACATTGTGTGCAACCATGGAGGAAAGAATACTCAGGAGAGGCCCCTAGCATCCCAATGCATTGCAAAAAGTGTGGAGGAAGTTACGTCATTTTTCTTGAGCCCATGGACAATGTTGCTTACTTGTTTACAACTGCGGCGGCCAAATTTGGGCAAATAAAACGGACAAATTTTTAAGGCGCTTGGTATGTCGCTGCCTCGCTACGCTTGCAAACCAGCGCAGTCGCTACGACAAACGTTTTTAGATTAGGCCAGTTTGAAAACTCCGCCGTCGGAGGCGGCCTTAACTTGTATCCCGCGAGCCTGTTGCTATGACGACGACAAACGCTACTTTGCCAGGCTTAAGAGCTGAAAAATCGTCCTTCTATCTCAAAAACGAAGGCCGTTTTTCGATTGAAACTTTGGGTGAGGGTTAGAATGGGCAAATTGAAGGCGAAATCAACAGCTTAAAACATTATATCGCACCGAGGAATTAGCGACGAAGCTGTTTTCGCTTCGAAGCGGGAGGGTAGGGCAACGCCATGTTAGTCAAATGAAACCGGAGACAGCAAAGGATGATGGGATAGAGTGCTGGGCTCCGTGGGCTCAAGTCATGGCGGGCCTCGGCTTCACAAATGTGACGTCAGGGCCTCTCCTAACCTTTTCTTTCCTCCATGTGTGCAACGTTTATAGATACTTTTTCAGTTTCGGAACTGCGCCTTCAAAAGCGGGCGCGACTTTACCCTAGGCGCTGAGAGGGCGCTCCCGTCGCGAGTTGCGCTGTGTCGGCGGCTGCGGCGGCGGCTCCGGCGGCAGCGTTGACGGCGTGCACGGCCGGTCCGCGGGCTCAAAGTTGCGGCCGCGGTGTAGTTGCGTGTCTGCCCTACAAGTTTCTTCTTTTCGCTTGCGTTTGTCTTTGCCCTTGCGCGAGAAACTTGCCGTTTTCAGTGTAGTCGGTTTGAGATGCTATTGAACAGTGCGGCCGCGGGTGAAAGCATTTCGTGACTCCGTCAACGTGCTGTGTTTTCTTTCTTGTGCTGGGCTTGGTGCACTGCCGACTGGCTTAACTCGCAGTCGGCTGTACGGGATTTTCCAGCCCACTTTAGCAGTGATGCTTATGAGGAGGCTGGGCACATGCGTCGTGCATGAGGCACATGCTTATGCCCTTTACAAAATGTACAAGAGGAGGACGGAATGTAGCCTCATGCTAAAAAAATATTGAAACAAAACAGACAAATGAACAAAAATAAAAATTCTTAATGCTAACACAATATAACTAGAAAACATACAATCTAAATCTCAAGGATTTTGGGTTAGCTTTACCCGCGCAACAATTTGATTTCTTTGAAACTACGAAGGATACGCCCCAGTCAACGCCAAACAAACCTGGGTAAATCCTCAGGATGTCCGGCTCTGGACATTTCAGCATCCTCAGGTTGTCCGGATCTTATCCTCAGCCAGTCCAATCAGGGTCCGTTTGTCCGTCCAGCGTACATCCTCAGAACGTCGTCAAAATGATGCCGCTGGAAATTTTCGTACACTTCCAGGACAAAAACTAATGTTCGTTTTTCTAAGGCTGAAGTTACCTACAAGCTAATTCAACAGGCCTCACTACAGAAATCAGGCACGTTCTAAATGATTACAGTAGAACCTGGGGAAGCCGTGCTAGGAAGGGAGGCAAAAACACTGCATCTGAGAAGACGGCACGGGTAACCTATGAAAACTAAAGCGGAGTATATATGCTAGCTGAACCCCAACCGACGAATCCTGGAAGTTCGAGCAGAACCACATTACCAGTTCTCGGTGTCAAATTTTGTTTCAGTTTCACACAAAGGGAAGAATCTTTCAGGTGCTCCCGAGATGCGTGGCTTGTACGAGCACAACGTAAACCTCCTGAAGGTGAAAGGCGTCACGGGACTTCTGTTTAAAAGCTTTGGAGAATTATGGCAGCTGCATGAAGAGTTGAAGTGCTTTTCTGACGTTTTGAGTAGATTCAAAGATATAGAAATGGCAGCTGTCGAACAGGAAGAGTACGGATGTTGCGAAGAAGACACTTCTGTCCGCATCTAGTCGTGCTCTCTGCACCCAGTGACGTCCCAGTGCAGCAAGGGATTGCAGCTGAAAAATGACAGTCATATTACTACTTTTATGCAGGTTATTTTAAAAAGTCCTTGAGTGATACATTTCCAGCCGTTTTTCACTAGCAAGGACCTGTGAAATAAACCACTTTTTATCCAAAATGGGTCAAATTCTGCGTCTCACATCAATGTGTGCCAGATCCGGACTTTACAAGTACTTACCATTGAGGGAAGTAATGCAGCTACATTTCTATTTCAGTGCTCAAATAAGATCCTTTCCTCCCTTCTACACCATGGCAAAAAATTATTTCAGCACTTGCCACCGTTATTTTGGTGGCAAAAAACGACGTTTTTCTCGATTCCACCCAAAGTGGATTTGGCTAATTTTGAAAATTTTTTTTTCTTCACCGTTTTTCTTTTATTGCCGAAATTCTGATGCAAATTCTAATACACGTATATGCTTATGGCCACTAATAGACCTATCAGTCTGTATTAGTCTATTAGGCCCATCAGTAGGTATTAGTCTATTAGATCTATCAGTCTGCATTAGTCTATCAGGTCTATCAGTGTGTATTAGTCTGGTAGGCAGGGAGGAAAGAAAAGGTTGGTAGGTCTATCAGATTGTATTGTGATAGGTCTGCCAGTGTGTACTAGTTCTATCAGAACCAGTGGCAAGTTCGAACAAAGCAATGAAACATGGCAACACATTTTATTATCAGGGTACACAGGCAATCTTGGATAAAACCAGCGCGAACTCAAACGAAGAAGAAGGAAGTGCAACACAAGGACAGCCGCTGGTTTAACTAAATTTTAATATCAGAAAGGGTGAACATAAATACTGAACACAAACAATAAAATAATAAAAGGACAGTGCGCATGGTCGAAACAAGTTTGCAAAGGTCACGGTGATACCACACACGTTACAGTCAAGGCACACGCAGATATGCAATCTCTTTAGGATGGAGACACACGCTTGTTTGGCTTACAAACTTATCACCTCGTTCTGCTATGTGGAATGCCTCCATGATTTCGCGGGTTGTTTGATTACGGTGCCTAAATAAAATGTTAGTGGCAGGAAAGTTAGGTTTGCATTGGCTGCACTTAGCACAATGCGAAGAAAGATGGTAAAGCGAAGAGAGGCATTTACTTCGCAAAAGCCGATAAAGACTATCGTCTTTGACGTCATTTGCAACGAAAGGAGCAGATACGCGGCCAATTTTTTTTATTTTGCCACCCTCTGATTGGCTAGGTAGCGCTCAAAATAGGCGTCGCTGAAGGAACGACGGGCATTGTGCTGCTGGAACTACGTGTGTCGTCTCCCTTCGTGGGCAACGCGGCGGTCGTCCAGGCAGCTGGTGGCAGCGGTGGCAACGAAAGGGAGCGTATACGTCGGCGTTGGTCTTGGCGTCGGATTTGGTGAGAGCACGGCGTCGTCTCCCTTCCTGGGCAACCCGGCGGTCGTCCAGGCAGCTGGTGGCAGCGGTGGCGACGAAAGGGAGCGGCGTTGGTCTTGGCGTCGGATTTGGTGAGAGCACGGCTTGTTTGACTTCTTGTGAGCACTGACGCAATTTGCTTGGTAGTCGAGGATTTTTGACTTTGCTAGATATAAGTAGTACATCTAAGAGCGGAACTTTTGTTATCTGCATTCATGATGCAGATGTCGGTAACAAACCCCAACCTAATGTTGCTCACCGAAGGGCTAGGTATCACGCGGAGAGAGCCCACGCGGAGACGCGAGAGACAGACGGTGCGCTCACCGAGCACATCTGCGGGTTTACCCCCTGCGTTATCGCTGAATGCCATGTGATAGCGTCACGCTACCTTTCGCGCAGCTGTGCGCTCCGCTGATGGCACGTGTGGCGGCCGTGTGCGCGCCTTGTGCATTCGCTAGGATGCGGTTATATAATTATAAAGGAAGCTCACAACAACGCATGGCATCTCACTTCTCTTTCGTCTCTGCCACCGATCCCTCGGAAGCGACAGAAACAGAGAAGTGAGATCGTCTAACACCGGGTTTGAGTTTCCTTCATTTTGCAAAAAAAGTGTCCACTCATGTGCTACACCGATACAACTCAACCAACCACCGTTCATAAATCCTGCATTCATTTAACCTTAACAAAGAACATCCAAGAAAGGGTATGGTTAAGTGCATTTCACTTGTATCTGGTTTCATCTTTTGTAGGGCCACGTGTGTGAATTCAAGTGACGTTGCATGGGTAATCGTTGTGGGTGTCGTTTACAGCTTCGTTTTCAAACCACCTTCATAGGGTGGATTGGCGGGCATTTTTTGCCCACAGGAATCGTTTTTGCTCACGTCGATGAAACCGTTGGGGGGGGGGGAGAGGTATGCAGCTTTGCTGTGAAAAAAAAATGCCTGCGGTATGTTTTGTATATATGCCCATGATTCCACTACATAGAGCCAGTAATGCGCAACGGCTCCTGGCCTCCCTGGAGGTGGTACCTACATTTATTAATTGGTCCTTTCTACAGTGTTGTTTTTGTAACTATATTAGTCTATCACGGCTGTGATAGCATTATTTCGCGTGCAGAGTATGTAATCCTAACTACGAATTCAGGCCGACCGATTACAAGCAACTTCTGAAAAGAGTAGTTCCATATGACAAGTCTCAAGCTATGAAAGCTTTGAATATGGGCCGTTTGATTATCCTTGCTCCTGATTTATTCGTATGCGTGCCAGCACGAATCGCTGCGTAGTTTATGTAACTCTTGCTGTGCTCATTCATACCTGAGAGACATAAGCAATAGGTGCATGCGTCCTTAGCATAGGTCGGCGTACTCACTCGTGAGTACACTCATTTGTACTCAAACTCGCAAGTGAGTACGATGATGAGTGAGTACACACCCAGAAAAAAAAGTGAGTGCGATGACGAGTGAGTACAGGGGTGAGTCCACCACTCGTGAGTCTGAGTATGAGTACTCGTGAGTATGAGTACTCGTGAGTACAATACTCATGAATACTGGTTTTGCGAGTGCCTGCACTCTTGAGTATATGCACTCGTGAGTACAGTAGTGCAAACAAGTTTTATCACGAGCTCGAGTCCGGACGCGCGTGTACGAGTCGCAAACGGCGGTGCCGCTGTGCAGCTTCACTGTCCAGGATGGTAAAATTAAACTACGAAAACTGCACCTCCCTCCTTTCCCGGTCCCTGTTTGGCGCTGTAAGCATTTCTCGGCGGTCGCTGGCAAAGGGGTCACGGTGAAGAGGGAAAAACGAGGGGGTGAGGGCCCGGCGGGAAACGCCGCCGCAGTTGCTCTGCTCCTATGGCACTTGTTGACTGCCCCAGTTATTTTTGTTGACGCGGCCTGTGAACGCGTGGCGGCTGCATTGCGCTTGCTCCCTTCTGGTTGTTTTAGGGGAGAGGCTGTGGAGGCTGCTAACAATGCACGCACTAGGCGTACTGATGTCCCTCTTTTTCGGTCTTCAGAAGTTTCCGTAGACGCATGTCACGCTGTGTAGTCGTTTCGTGAGCCGAACCGCTCATTTCAACAGTCGCAGTTAATTTACGTAACTCGCGTCAAACCGATTGCGTGGTTTGTAACGTTTGCCTCACCGAAATTGCCCGCACCATTCCCCTGTGCGTATTCAAGCGACAATTTGGCTGATGTACGTGCGCCCATATGTTTTAAAGCAAAGCTTTTTACCTCTACCCCCCAAGGGTTCTTTCGCGACCGTTGGTGTCACCAGAACAAATAAAAGAAATTACTGCACCGCCAGGAATCGAACCTGGAACTAACAGAGTTGCAAAGCAAGAGCCCGTTATCTTACCGATTGAGCTACGAGCCGACGCGGAGACGGGGAAGAAAAGTGGTGCACTCACCAAGCCCATCTACGGGTTTAACCCCTGCATTCTCCTTGAATGCCGCACGATAGCGATTAAAGGAAGCTCACACCAACCCATGGCATCTCACTTCTAGTACCCCAGTATGCTAAAGCCTGTGGCTTCCAGTACACACGTAAAAATTCTCACCTCCTTGTCGTCCGCCCTCACGACAAACGACACCCCAAAGAACACATTGAAATACTCCTTGATGGCCAGGCCATCACTCCAAGCCCCAGCATCAAGATCCTGTGCCTACATCTTCAGACCAACACCATGAGTTACGGATCCTTGCAGCGCCTCAAACACACTATCAATAAAATCATACACATGATCAGGCGAGTTTACACCAAGAAGCGAGGCCTCAATGAATCTGATACCATTCGATTAGTTCAAGCTTTTGTCCTCTGGAGAATCACTTACGTCAACCCCCTGCCTTCTTCTCGCCAAGGAGGACATAAGATGCTTTATATAATGATTCAAAAGGCGATTGAGCAAGCCATTTGTCTTCCCACGAGTCCGTCCACCGAAAGGTTGCTTAGCACGGGGCTCTACAATACGGTGGAAGAGCGGTTAGAGGGCCATCTTTCTATCCAGAAGCACCGAATGAGCAGAACTGCGGCGGGTCGCAGCATCCTTCTCCAGATTAGCTGGGCAGCACAGAATGCCAATCCGCTTGATATACTCCTGGACTTCTGGCGACAAGAAATTAAGATGCTCCCTTTGCTTTGAAATATAAACCCCTCATACTACGGGGGTCGCCGAGAAGCACGGGTTTAAGCGCTGAACACCAGCCTCGGTGGGCATCATGCAGTTATCTACACAGACGCCTCCCAACATTGAGGGCAGCAGTACGCCATCATTGTGGCTACCTCCAGAACGAACCTTCTTGCGTGTGCATCACTAGAGACCGAAGAAATGACGGCAGCAGAAAAGGCAGCCATCGCCTTGGCTCTCACTCTAACAGGGGTTCGTAAGGTAGTCGTCGATTCCCAACGAGCCTACCAGAATAACCAGTCAGGTTTGGTGTCCCGACCTGCACTGCGTGTGCTAAACACCACTCACGAAATAATTCTATTCAGCTCATCTGGACACCACCTCACGCTTCCATTGAGGGCAACGAATACGCCCACCAAGCCTGCAATTTCACCCCCGTGCTATGGAGCTGCATGGGGACAGTCGCCGGCTTGTCTCGTTCAGGCACATAACTCAGCATTATCGCCTTCTGAGACAGACCGTATCTTCGCCTTACCCTGACCTTTCCGTAGATCATCAAACTAGCCTACGGCTCATACAATCCGGCTCCTTCCCACACCCGACGCGTCTTCACTTAATGCACCCGAATCGCTACGACGCTGATTGTAAATTTTGCTCAGAAGTAGGAACACTCTGCCACATAATCGGGGTGTGCGACTTTAGCTCTGAGCACCCTCATCTCTTTCCGTCAACTACCTAACAAGATGAATGTGAGATGCTGCGGTCCAGCCCCTCTCTGCCTACCCAGTTTCAGCTGATCGGCAGAGCACAGGCGGCGCGGACTGAATATGCGCTGCAGTGAAGAAGGAACCACTGCCCTGTGGGGCACTCTGTGCCGTTCAGAAATCTAAATAGACGTATTTCCTCCACCTCGTACTCCTCCTCTTGCTCCTCCCGCGTCTCTGCAGCCGATCTCATCGCCTCCGTCCGCGACGACAGAGACGGAGAAGTCAGGTCGTTTAACCAGGCTTGAGCTTTAATTTTATATATAAAAAATAGTTTCCACTCATTTGCTACACCAATACAAATCAATCTACCACCGTTGATGCATCGTGCATTAATTTAACCTTACCAAGAATATCTCTTCGAAGTAATAGAGGGTCTGGTTAAGTGCATTCCACTTCTGTCTGGCTTCACTATTTGTAGAGCGATGTGAGTGAATTTAAGTGACGTCGCGTGGGTAATCATTGTGGGTGTCGTTTACAGCTTTGCTTTCCAACCACATTCACAGTGTGGATTGGCGCAAATTTTTTTATTAGGTTCCCGTTTTGAAACATTTTGCTCAGGTTCGCTAGTAATATGGTCTCGTGTAGTGCCATTTACAAGAGCGTTACATGACTCACACAAAGCGATAGCACTTCTCAACTCAGTGCCTCCGATGAAATGCCGCCGCACAGCCGCTGCTCCAGGGCTGGTTTTATACCCCCGGGTTTCCGGCGCAGCCGCGTGCAGTTCGAATCTTCCCAATCAGGACTATCACTGGCCGCAGTTTGAAGGCGAAGTGATTGCGTCAGCCGAGCCATGACAGGAAAGGGAAGGCGACTCAGCGGTGCCGTCTCCAGGATCTACTCGCTGCGGGTCTTTTTTTTGGGCCGGTCGTCCCAGGCATGATTTGGTGCGGCCGTCTCGATGGGAAAAAAGAGTAGACTCGGCGGCGCCGTGTGCCGCCAAGTTGCGGCACGTCTTCCGCGGGTTGTTTGACCGAGGCGCGAATCGGGCCCACCGTCCGCGCGTCGCCAGGTGCAGCAAATTTGTGTCGGGCGCTCCGGTTAACCGCACACGCACGCATACAAAAATTAGTGATTAAGGTCATACCCGTGTGGGTTTTGACCGTGCTGTGAACGAAAATAGACACAACGACGCGTAGCGCCCCTGTCCTGTCCCTTTCTCGCGGCAGGCCATCCCTCTTTGGCTTTTCGCGCGGTAGCCGGTTTTCGTCTTTCTGTTTATCTCTTACTTTGCGGGCTGGCGGCGGTTGCGAGTGGTACGGCTGCGCAATGCGGCAGCGTCTCTTTCCAGCTGGTTTTAAAGACGATAGCCTTTCTTTGGCCACCTGAGCGCGACAATGTTGGCCTGTCAGTCTGTCTGTCTGTGTCCGTCATAAAGATAATTTATTTCAACTTAATATCACGCCCCGCTGTATACATGGGAGATACTGCGGTCGCCGTTAAGTAGCTTTATGTACATAATGTGCCCTCTCTAGAACTGGCCAACTGCCCCGCGATTCAGCCGCTCGGCCAAAAGTTGAAATAATCCTTGATCACGGCCGCTGGATGAGAGCGCACGCAAGGTGCGGCCTGCTGCGTCGCCCGGAATTCAACGGGCGAGGGCGTGAGTGGCGGTGTTTACGTTTGTCGCCGCTTGACTCCCTCGCGGCGCTAGCGTTCGGGGACTGGTTTCGGGACGGAGCGGGGCGGTCCCCGTAGGCGAGCGCTTGCGCCGACTGAGAGACACAGCCAGCGCACGGGTTTTAAAGATGTTGTCCTTCCTGGGCTACTCAACCGCCGAAACTGTCTGTCCGTATGTATGTATATCTCAGTCTGTCGCTCGATTCAGCCACCCGGCCGTGACTGAAGCGGCCAGAAGTTAAAAAAATTCTTGAATGAGATATAGGCAACACATTTTCAATCTAACAAATCTGAAAAGATGCTCCATATTCGACAACATTGTTAAAAAAGATAATATTCAACAAAAAGACAGTAACCACCGGTTAGCTTTGTCTGACAACATCTCACACACAGCATGTATACCGCGTTGCACAGTTTGAAGCCGCAAGTTGATTAGTTACAGTTCAAGCAGCCGGTATTTGGTGGGACTTCATTCGTCCGAAATTCCAAAAATGTCACCTTTTCTCGGGAAACGCGGTGTCGACAAATGGGAGAGCGACGAATATTTGCCGGCGACGGAATAAAGCTTGCCTTAAAGACACTTCTCTTGCAAAAACAGGTTGGCCGGGCAGAATGCGCACTTCATAAAACGGGGACACGCGATAGGATGGTTGAAAAAATATTTGAAAAGACTAGACATTTTGCTATGCGTGTCTTTTGATACTCTTACACTGGCTCGATCATGTCTGGCCGCGCATAGAGATTTGTGTTGTTTCATTTTCGCTGGCACGACAACGCCATTAAACACGCTACTGAAAACTTGATTACAGAGGTTGTATAGAAAGAAAAATAAATGCGCCGTGTTGTGTTCAAGAGACAGTGCGTACGGTCCACTCTCCTAGCTGCTAAGCATTTTTTAAACTTTGCGATGAGAACTAGCGCTAGGTACATTTCCTCCGTTATTTCTTCGCCGATTTAAACCCATATGCATTTATCCCTGAAGATAACGGCCAGGCTCCTGGAGCAGCACCAATATGTGCTCAAATTAGCGCGCTCTAAAGACGTTGCGGTAGTTTTGCTCTGTGAACATAGTGCGCTTCAATTGGAAATAATTTTCAATTGGAATTAATTTTGAAATTATTTCAGGCAGAAATTGGAATCGCTTTTCATTGAACTGTATATATATATATATATATATATATATATATATATATATATATATATATATATATATATATATATATATATATATATATATATATATATATATATATATATATATATATATATATATTAATATATATATATAATGTCAAAATAAAAAAGGCCGACATAGCTATGATAGTAGTATTACTTCATAACTAAACACCGTGTAATCAAGTCCTATGTGCCGTGAAATTAATACAAATTGTGGTGTTTTATTTAGTGCACGAGGAAAAACCTACATACAAGTTGGTTATGTCTTAAACATTGAGAAGTGTTGGCACTCATAAATAACAAGCGCCGTCACAAAAACATTGTTTCTGTTTGTCCGGAATTTTAATATATCCTCTGCAGTCGCAGCTTGCACACAAAACGTAAATCTCTGCTGGGCGTGAGGTCACAAAGAGCATTCCGGGCAATGTAAGACACAACGACACAGCAATGCGAGACAGAAGGCACACTATCAACGCGTAATCCTGCTGCTGCGAACGGAATTTAACTTCCATCTTGACCGAATGAAGCTCGGCCGCCGCTAATCGTGTTTGTATTTTAACAGGCGTAAGTGCTGGTAAATAGAGAGTTTTAGCAGCCCGTATGCTCCGGCCGTTCCGTTCGTTACGTTGCTACCGGGTTCACCGGGGCCCGACTGCGCATGCGTGCGCACGTACCGGGTTCTTTCCGTGTAGTGAGACGGAAAACGTGTTCTAGCACTCCGTAGCGTCGTACCGTTCGTTCCGTGTGCCGGATGATTAGCCGAGTTGTTGCAAAAATCCACACGCTAAAAATACGTAAATAAACGCAGTTTCCCCTAAAGCATTGCAAATCTAAAATGAATCGCGCTCGACCGGACGCATTGTGAGCAGTGTTGTACGGAACGGTGTTACAAGGAACGGTGTTACAAGGAACGGCTTTCCTGGAACTAGTTCCTTTTTGGAGGAACGGAGGAACGCCACCGTTCCATTAAGGGTCGGTGGAACTGTAACGGTAACTCGTTACGTTTTCGAAGGAACGGCGTTCCTGCCGTTACATCGCTAGAATTTGGCTGTATTTGATGCCAAGGCTCGAGTACAAAAATCCACAAAGCGCTACTGCGTTTCTCTTCCTATAAGATGGTCAATTTGCTCGCCCTTCAGCCGTACGTGCTTCCTCGAAGGTCAAAGGCAGAAGAATAACTACGCAGCAGGCCGCAGCTTGTGTTTGCTTTCATGCTGGTTGCTTGCGCGGCGTTCGACGGGTGAATAGCGTAGCCGCGAGAATGCTTTTCACCCTTCATCGTTTGTCTGGGGAGGCCAGAATGCGCGTCTGGCCGATAGAATTGTTCCCTAGCGGGGAAAGAATAGAATTTTAGCAGTCCGTCCGTTCTGTCGTATGCGTTGTTACCGGGTTGACCGGGACCCGGCTGGGCAATTGGGCATTCGTCGCGGTAGGGGAATAAGTTCCGCGGGCCTGCCTTTGCCATGTCCGTGCCTCCGCACCCTTCCTACTCGCCCTTCCGCGCGCTCAGGAGCAGACCGGGCCCGGCCAACCCGGTAACAACGTAGCCAACGAAACGGACGGACTGCTAAACGGGATCCGGACATTTCGGTGTCGGAAATTTCGGTCCAGCACGTTTCGGTGTGGACATTTCATTGCACGGACATTTTGGTGCACGACGTCTTGACCCAGACATTTTGAGTAAGAGGATGTCCCAGGCATTCTTTGAACATTTTAGCTTTAATATTGTAATTTCGTGACTTGATATGATTTTACGTTCGAGACTGGTGCTTGCGCCGCCGTTCGTGGAAACGAACGCTAAACCCTGGCGGAGCATTCCCACGTGAAACCCAATTTCTGTAGCAGATGGTAAAAATTAACGTTGTTATTTTGGATCCGTTCAACCATTTTTCTGTTATTTTAACATTCATGTGAACAACCCTAATAGTTTAAGTGTTACCAAAACGCTTTCCTTTCACTTCACCCAACGGTGCAAGACGCTGCTGCTTTTAGTCTATTCCTCCCCCCCCCCCCCAGGGAAACTTCCGCAAAAAAAAAACAGAAAAACGAGTTCGATTAGGCGCGTGTGCATTTCGGTTTAATTAATCTCTCAATCAATATCGCCTTCGTTGCATTCGGTGTCAGTTCTACTTAAAACTAACAAACCAACCATTGCACTTACGGTGGCGTTACTTAGGGAAGGGGAAAGCTGAGCCCCGCCGGCAATCATCCCCCTAAGTAGAGAGAGAGGGGTGTCACTTGTGCTCAACGTTTTTAGATCAGGTCAGTTGGCAAAGAGCGCGGCCTTCGAAGCACGGCGGCGCGGGCCGCTGCTGCTGCCGACCAGGTGGTGGCGCTGCGGTAGTGTTGAGATTAAGGTCCCTGTATTACAGGGACCTTAGTTGAGATCGGTCTCGGCGCGTCGTCTGCTTCTCCTTGCTTGAAAAGGCGCCGGTGAACGCCCACCACACACTGTTAACGTAGCTTTGAAATGCACAATCTAACTTCGCTCTAATCTTCCGCTTTAGTGACCAGAGCTCTACGTTTTTATGGCCATTTTGAGGAGACACAAGCTCTACTTCGGATGGGAAAAAGGCAAGGCAAACGCTGTACAGTGCGCTTGCTTTCAGGCGCATCCCGTTCCAACGGCCGTTTATTTTCCCCCACCCAGTACGGGATCCCTTATACCTCAATAATATTTAAAGCATACCCGAACACGTCTTACGCGGTTGAATTTGCGGAAAAGCCTACAGTAGTCAACCACCCGCTTGGAATCAAGAAAGGAATTGTCATTTTTATTTATATATGCTGCGGAAGCAAATGCGGTAAGTACATTTTCACAGCAATATATTTGCAATTCTAACAAAATTAGTGAGCCGATCGGAAACCAAGCGAACAGTAGTTGGCTTTATTAATAACGAACAAAATAAACTAATTATTAAACCAATGTTTTTCGACGTTTTTATTACTTTGGGCGGTATATGCTTTCTTGAAAGAAAAAGTATTTCTTAGATTCGTCGTGCTATTTTTTTGTTGGTTTGTAAATCTGATTAACTGTCTATTAGGGTCACGGAAACTTTAATTTGTCTTCTAGTAGCCCGGATATGCCCAATATTTTACGCGTTTCGCCTGACAGTTTTTTCCATTGTGCCATCGTGTGTGCTGTCTTAACTTTTTCAACGTAGATTTTTCTGCTCGTTTCTTTTTGCAGTCGATAGATAGGCAACACAACTCAGTTTTGACTAGTCAGACTGCCTAGGAGGTTTAACGTATCGGCGCTACACAGGCAATGAGGCGCGCCCCATAGTGGAGGGCTCCAGATTAATTTTGACCACCTGGGGATCTTTAACGTGCGCCGATATCTCGAACACAGGGGTGTTTTCGCTTTCCGCCTCTATCAGAAAAGAGGCCGCCGCGGTCGGAAATCGAACCCGCGTCCTTGCGCCCAGCAGCACGACACCTTAACCACCGCGCCGGGTAAGATAAAAGTTTTGATCTGACAGCACCGTGCATCTGTTGTGCCACACACTGCCCTTTTTCACGGCTGTTGTTGCTGATGAAATACCTGGTGATAGGTATACCATTTGCTCCAACGGCTAATATTAAGGCAACAATGTAGCGGAGAAACGTTGCTATATTTTTACTGGTTTGCCAGCTGAGAGTGAATATTCCCCCTCTAACAGCCCCGCCGGTAGCGTAGTGGTTATCGCACCAGACCGGTATTCTGGAGGTCGTGGGTTCGGATCCCACCCGGCGGGCATTTTCTCACCAATTTCTTTCTGACAAAAAAATTCATCTCTTTCTATGACCCACCACAACCCCCCCCCCCCCCCCCCCCTTTGCTTTATGAGGTTTTCTTGACTGCCAACCCTTATTTTCTGTCCTATGTATATATATGTATATATAATGTATATATATCTACATTGTTGAAGACCAGGAAGCAGACGCAGTTAAAGGAGCACCGGTTTATTATGACCTTTGAGCGGGAGATTCGGTAAAGGAAGATGTCACGAGCCTCGTTCCTCGTCAGGCAGTTGCTTGTCCCTTCTTCCGTCTCGTCGTCTTGTTATCGTTTCAAACATAGCTTTTCGTAACAGGCTCCGGGCCGGCCAGATAAAATGAATCAGGTTGGTTAGCTTCTTCAATCCTCGATGATTGGGGTGTATGAATCTGAAGCTTCAAGGCGATAAAGTAATTGAATCGGCCGACGCAAAGTTGTTCCGGCCGATGTACGCACTTCACATGAACGAACCTTTCCGTCTCTACATTGGAAAAGCTGAGTCACTCGACCCAACTTCCACATTTGGCGAGGCGCGTTCCTCTCTCCTATAAGAACAGCGTCTCGGAGATGTATAGAAACCGGAACTGTCCTTGGACTAATGTGCGCGGAGCGTAGTTCATGCAGGTATTCGCGTCGCTTCACTGCGTATTCCAGAAAGATCGCCTCCGGCGTTTCTAAGCGGCGCGTTCTGCTGTCAATGCAGTGCGTTTGTTTGAAGGTATTCATCCCTCTCATGGTCACTTGGTTATCGTTTTCATTTATGCGTAAGTCCGTCTTTTTTTTTCACGTGCTTTCCTTCAAGATTTTTGTTGTCGGTATCGGTAATTGTCGCAAAAGCATCCTTGTCTGTAGCAGGTGTACCCTTATGTTCGTCATGCTTTTCATCTTTCGTTCGGGCGTTTGACGCTACCTCGCCACTGGCTTCGGCCTCATCATTTATTTCATTTCATTTATTATACCCTTAAGGGCCCGGAGGCATTACATAAGGGGGGGGGGGATAACAGGGTTTGCAGGAGTACTATTGAACGATCGAAAAAAGGAAAACAATTAAGGTGAACATGAAAGCCGGAAAATACAAAACAAAGAATACCTTAAATGAAAATTACACAAAAATGTACAACGGTAACAGTGAAGTCAGCGAACAGAATTCAAAATACGAAAAGCAGTTGAAGCATCAATAAAACTATCAAGCCAGAACAGTAGAATTACATTGTTAATGCATCATGTGAACGTCTTTTCAAGCTTGTCTCTAAATTGTTTGTTATTGGTGCATGTGGCGATGTCGGCGGGTAAAGCGTTCCATAGAATAATAGCGTTAGGAAAAAATGACGAAGCAAATGCTGACGTTCTGCCGGTTATCGGAGCTAATGGGCAAGTGTGATTTAAGCGGGGTGATATTCTGTGAGGCGGCCTTAGAAGCGTGTGTCTTGATTCTGGCCGATAAAAGAAATTATGGAAGAGGCATAGGCGAGCAATAACACGCCGTGATTCAAGGGTCGGAAGGGAGATAGATTAAGGGCAGTGACGCTGACATGACTTGAATATTGCGAGGTGATAAAGCGTGCAGCGCGGTTTCGAATGGATTCAAGTTGTACAGTTAGGTATGCTTGTGATGGATGCCAGATGGCCGATGCGCATTCCAGTTTCGGCCTTACGAATGTTAGATAGGCTAGCCTTTTTATTTCTTGAGAAGCAAGTTTAAGGTTACGGCGAAGATATCCAAGAGTAGGTGAGGCTTCCGAGCAAATGGTGTCGATATGCGTTGACCAAGAAAGCGATGACGTCATGTGAACCCCCAGGTATATGATAGGACTGAGCTGATCGGTATATTGTTGACGTTGTGGGTGTATTGAGATATGGCATGTTTCCGAGAAAATGAGAGTGATTCGCATTTTGTTACGTTTAATGGCATGTGCCATTTTGTACACCATAATGAAATGCTGTCTAAGTTTGATTGCAGGTTAGAATGATCATCGGCGGCGTGTATGGTTTGGTACAATACAGACATCTGCAAAGAGCCTTAGGTTTGCTGTAATGTTAGTAGGCAGGTCATTTATGTATTTTAAAAAGAGCAGAGGTGATAGGCTTGCACCTTGCGGTACACCGGACGATACGCTGGTTAGACAAGACTTGTGCTCATTAGCCGAAGTGAATTGCGTGCGTCCTTTTCGGAAGTGTTTGATCCATGATATCAGGTTAGAAGGGATGTTTAGTGATGATATATAAGTAGGAGGTTGTGGCTGACACGATCGAATGCTTCAGAAAAATCCAAGAAAATTGCGTCTACTTGGTGGTTATTGTCCATTTCCTGTAGTATGTCATGTATTAATTCGGCGAGCTGGGTATGACACGAGAACCGTTTACGGAAGCCATGTTGGTGTGGATAAAAAAATTTAATTGATTCTAGGTAGGTCATTAAGCTAGAGGTGATTCTGTGTTCGAGTAGTTTGGAAGGTATACTCGTTAGGGAAATTGGGTGGTAGTCTGTAATTAGTGAGCGAATACCGGATTTAAATAATGGTACTATCTGAGCAACCTTCCAATCGTCCGGAACGCAACCTGAGTGCAATGACTGGGTGAATATTAGATGTAGAATCAGGCTGGAATAATACTCAGTGCTTTTTAGAATCTTGCTGTTAATGTGGTCGCAGCCTGATGATGATGATGATAGCTTAAGGTTACTGATCAGGTTGGACATTCCATCCGGTTTGATCTGGATATCGGGAAACGTGGTGGAAGAAAAGAAGCGTGGTAATGTGATGGTGTCGGAATTACATGTAAAAACAGAGGCAAAATAGTTGTTAAGAACTGTTGCGCATTGACTGCTTTCTATCGGCTCCCCATTAGAGCTAGTGAGTTCAAGTTGCTCAATCCGGGATTTGGGAGAGAGCCAAAATTTGCTAGGATTTGTTTTGAGGATTGAAAGTAAATCGCTGGAAAAAATTTGTTCTTTGCTTCCGTTATTGCCTTAACGTACTGTTTAGCGCACGCGTGGTACTTTTCCCAAGTGCTCGTCCGTGTCCCCTCCGTCCCTTGTCTTGCCTACTGGGCTATACGGTGTTTTCCCAAGTGGCTGGCTTGTTACTGTGATTAGCTGATCTGTAAAGACTCTTTTTTCGGTTAAGAATTGATGTGAGGTGTCGCTTAAACCACTGGGTGTTTGAATCAGATGTCACGGTTAGTATTGGAATGTATTTGTTTTGTAATTTAAGCGGCTCATTTTTATACAGTTCCCAGTTCGCGTTCACGGTGCGGGTTAGATGTGAGTCTTTGAACTGTTCGTAGAAACTGCATAGTCCATCATTTATAGCTTCATGGTTCCCTCTTTTGTAATCAGTTATATTTTTTTATAGGTAGTTTCTTTCTTAGAGGCAGATATACGAAAATATGTAAAAGGCTATGATCACCTAAGCCCGACAATGATGTCACGCTTAAAACGTCATCGGGGTGCGTTGTTAAGAGCAGGTCGAGTATGTTGAAACCTCTAGTCGTACAGGTTATGACTTGATGAAGGTTGAAGTCGAGTGATAAATGGACGAATTGGTTAGTTTCATTGGGTGGTGATCTGTTGAGAACTGAGAGCTGAGGCCCATTTATATGCGGGAAATTGAAGTCACCAGATAGGAAGATAGAAGCTTCGGGAAAAGTTTTTGTAATTCGAGTCAGCGATTGGCTGAGTAGATCGCAAAAAAGACTGGTCGCTGTCGGTTGGTCTGTAACAAACGCCGATAATGGTTTTTACTGCCTGGGAATGAATTAGTACCCATGTTAGTTGAAGTGAGTCGTCGTGGCATATGAGTGACGAATCAATTGTGGTTCTGGTAGCAATGAGAATGCCTCCTCACCTGCGGCCGATTCAGTCACGGCGAAACAGGGTGCAGTTGTGATTTGACGGAAAGATTTCGTGGTCGAGAATGTCGGCATGTAACCACGTTTCGGTTAGAAGAACGATGTCAGCATTGATGCCATCTATGAAACTGAGAAGATGGTCACGCTTAGGTATTAGGCTTCGTATGTTTGTAAATGCAATGTTGAAGTTCAAGTACGACAAATGCCGAGAAGGTGAGCGTGGTTTGGGGCGGGCGTCGAGAATGGCGTCAGTTAGGGACATCAGTCAATGATTCGGTGGTTTCTGTGACGTTAGAAACGGATCTGGTGCATTCTAGTATGGAGTCAGAGATGGCGTCGTAATAGTAGCACTTTTTCCCAACATACAACCTGTCAAGCCGAAGTTTGAATGCGCATTTGGCCGGGCGGATAAAGGGGAGTGGTGGCAGCAAAATCCTCCGTTATTGCAAAATTTGTGTTTTTTAGTTTAGGACCGAGGACAGTATTTCTTCTTTTGTTTTAAAGTTCATGAATTTCACGATTATGGGTCGCTTTTTTTCTGGGGAAGGTGATCCAATGCGGTGCGCTCGTTCAATACTGTTAGGAAAAATTTCGAAGGATAACTTATCCTTGCAAAATGCCAAAACCTTACCAGTGTTACCGTTATTGCCTACGATCAGTCTGTGTGCAGTGTATTTGATTCGCACATTGCAATAAATGCTGCCATTGAAGTTTTGCCCTCGCCTCCGCCTGCCTTTGTCTGTCTCCGCACACAACGGACCCGTCCGCAGCCGGCGCTCGCAAGGCATGTTTGCTGAGCGCGGATGGCTGCGGGGTGGGAAATAACTAGCGTGTGAAATGTAGAACCCCACATCTGGCTCCCCAACGTGAGGCCTTGTTTGCGGAGATGAGCAGGAGGCACGGCACTATCCTTTGTTCTGGCGTCGGACGATCCGAGCATAGACAACAGATTTCAGGCCTAACTGATTGGAGCGAGTTATTTGCAGAGGCGAAGTTTCGTGAGAGTGAGGCGAATTATTTATTGCTGCGGCGTTTTTAATTTCTTAAGCGCCGAGGTTGCAGCAATCGTGTATATGGCAGGACATCGCTGCTAGTTAACACGTGGTCTCCGACTTTTTGTCGGGACGTTGTTGTTTATGGAAACTAAGGTTTCCGAGTTGGCATCCACGCGAGGCCAGGCACCCCGCGCCGTTGTGTCAGCCCGAAGTGAGTGAGTACGGAAGCTGCAATTTGGGTCCGAGTTTTCTGTTACGTTTTGTCGATTCCGGGAGTCGAGGCTCTGGTAGCCGTGTGGCCGGGCCACGTGTGCCGCAAAAGGCTAGCTGATATTGCAGCCTGGCACGGGCGCTCCGATACCGCTGATTGCGATAGGCGCCGTTCTCTCATAAGCTGCTTGCGTTGCAGCGAGCGTGTAGGACCCTCAACAAAGCATATGTCTCCTCACGGCTGCAATACGGCACGTTCGGGGTTTCTTTCGTTTGGTCCGTTTTATTTTGTTGTGTTTTTTGTGTAAAGAGCTCCAGTGCAACTGGAGCTCTTTAAGAAAGCTCCAGTTGTTAGTGAGGGCTTGTGCTGTGTTCTTTTCTTCGTCTTGTCAAGTTTGAGGTGTTCTTTCATTATGCATGTATACCAACTGCCGAGCTCTAAAGCCTATTAAATTTTAACCCAAATAACCCTTTGAGTCATTACAGGTACAGAGCTCCCGGGAATGCCACTCGAAGATCGCTGCAAGTTCCAGATGTATCCTCTCCCACAACACATTTGGACGAAGAAAAAATGTAAGTTGGCGATTCCTTTTTACGAATAGCCGAGGAAGAAACCACCGGTAGAAGAACACTTTACTGAAATGAAAAACGTTTCGGCTTCCATGTGGGATCCTCGTTCAAAATGAGACTGCTGGTACAAGGGGGGAGGGAGATGTTTTAGTACAGCCAAAAATGTGACGCAGATGGCGTCAGCATCGTGAAAGCACGTTTCCTGGGTTTAGTGCGACGTTGGCTCTGTTGGGTGTACTAGTGATTCCACATGAAGGTGCGGAAATGTTTTTGCTTTCTATTTTGCAAATGTATGTCAGTTTATTTCGAAGCCCAAAGTTTCTGCCTGTTCTGGGTGAGCATTTCACGAGATAAACAGGAACACGGCACGATTAAAATTCGGGAAGGTTGGCCGGTATGACTATAGTGTCTTCGCGTTGTTCTGAACAATGCGGTCAGATTACTGTGTAACGATTACTGAAATGATGTGAAATTATTTGAAAGGCCGTAAATCACTCCTCTGGTGTGGCCTTTCATTTCATTCTCTGGTCTCCGTCTTCATTTTCGTGCAATATATTTTTCGTACTTCACATGTCTGTGGTTTGATGTGAGGGGCTTATGGTTGCACTGGATTTTGTTCTTTTTCTGAAATTTTCTGTAGATGGCTATTCAAGGTGGGGAAATCCAAGTGACGGCCCCTCACATATATGCCTCCATCTGCGGCAGCAGGGAACAAGTTATTCAGATGACCTCGGGAAATCCTCAGCGTGCCCTGATTTTGTGCCTGCTTGTGTACTACGTAAATTGGGAAGCTTATCTCTGAATTTTTCCAAGCGCCTTTTTTTATGCAGGAAATTATAGATCCCATTTAAAGTTTGTCCAAAAGACAGATTGCAAGCGGCCTAGAAACTTGTTAGTGCTGCATACAAAACGGTAACTTGGCGTGGGAATCATAATTCAGTTGGAACTGTAAAGAGGAACCTAAAAGGGAAGTGTAAAGATGGATTCGTAAAGACAAGTGAATTCCAAGTGTAATATTAGACTGAGTGAAACAGAGAATGTAGGGAACATAGCCATAAACACTGCTTTGTATGAAACAGTGAATTTGTAATAAATGTTCTTTCTGCTTTCCCACATTCTGCGTTTTTTCTGTGGGGAATCATGACAATAACGCTGTACTGGGAAAGTGCACCTCTGAGAACCATCTTATAAATGTAGCTCAAACTCGAATTCGTCTGAAATTGTTCAATTGCAGTACCAAACAATTCGAAATACTTTGCATACATCCCTGGAAATATTGAGGTAAAGAATCTGTATATTTGGCCATGTTTGTGAAGCTGTTCACGCAACATTTATTAAATATGTTTAAGAAGGATATATGAATAAACCGAGTTTTACCTGGAAGTCTAAAGCAATATAGGAAACAACAGTTCGCCCAAGAATCCACACTCGTCTAATACTCATTAAAGAATGATAATTACATTGGGGTGGTTCGCAGCTTTGCTTTTTAATAAATAGCCCACAGGTGTTTCATAATAATAAATGTGAATGTTCAAAACAAAACTACTGACGCGAAACTTCTGGAAATGTGCTCCTGTTAAATGCGCAAATATGTGTGCATGTACTGCAATTCTCTTTTGATAATCATGGTCTAAGTTGTCGGACAATAATTTTTGGCTTAAGGCTATGTTGTTTAACTAATGTTGTTTCATGCCCGCAATTTACCAAAAGACCTATCATGCATGTTTGATACTGGTTTCTTAAACGGGACAAAGCTTATGAAACATCAAATTTAGTTATGCCTGTTTATAAGACTTAGGCGTTGCCGATACTCGCAAAGATTTTTGGGTGACTACCTGGGTAACGATTATCGAACAGTTAATGCAATGCATATATATTAAGAGAACATTTTCGAGCATTTTAGCACCGCAATTTTAGGAATTATAAAAGAAAATTCTCTTTTAGCCCCAGCCGTGTGGCCGGCAGTTTATTCAAGGGGAGAACAAAAGACACCCACCGCAAAAGTTTAGACGGCGCAATGGACAGCATGGTCACACATATCGTCTTCCACTAACGCGATATTTGTTTACCACGCGGAAAAGGCGCCTTCGGGGCGTCGCCACAGCGGCGCCGGCGAAAGCGCGCCTGGCGCGCAACATGACACCTTCCAGGTGTGGGGCCTTGGACGGCGGTAGATGTAACTTATATAAAGGTATACATGCCGAAAGCGGAAATGTAACCCATAACTGAGTAACGCTTACGTATATACGTATATAAGGGTTACGAAGATATAGGTTACATTTGTACCTTATAAATTATAGGTTGCGAAAATTCGAAAACGTATACCTCTATTAAGGGTTACCCAGCTTAGAGTGTACACGCTGCAGTATTAGGAAAATTTGGCGTTCTTTGTTGATGTTAACAAGGTGGTAGTTATGCCGAAGCCATGGTAATTGTGATATTCGGTATCGAACCACATGGTCGATTGGATCAAACGGCTACTGCAGCCTGTTTTTCCGGCCCTATACATTGTGGGGTTTGGACAATTGATTGGGCTTTGTTGACATTAACAGAGCAATGGCAATGCTGACAACTTGGCAATTGTTATTGGGATCGCGCCACACAGGCGGTGCGATCGGAGGGCTATTTTTCTGCCCTACGCTGAAGGTGCTGGGAGTTTCTTTGTGCAGCTGAGCCACCCAGGCTTGGACTACATGGCGGAGCGTGTTTATTCTGCTGACTACTGCTCCGGACGACGGGTCGTCTGCAGCTGGCGAGCCTGCTGAAGCGGCGCGGTGCAGCATGCCTCCGCAAGCGTGGCCGAGGGAGTCGGCAGACTCTGGCCACTTTGCGGCGAGGGGCTATCACGGATGTACCGCCACCTGAGCAACGCTTGCTTGTGCTGGCTGGTGCGATTCTTCCCGGATCTACCTGCCTACAGACATCAGCGGGTCACGACCGGGCCTGCTGGTACACTACCAGCGGTGGCATTGGACAAACGGAAGCCGGCGTAGGCAACGCGATGCACTGACTAACGATTTAATCGACGAACGAACTTTCCGTCGCCTCTTGTCCTGTAGTCAGCTCTCGCCGGCGTACGCAAGGAATTTAGGAGGGAGGGATGTGGGGATCGCGACTTGCACGCGAACCCCTTTCTGGCTAGCTTCCAATCACGGCCGGCGTTGCACAATTGCGTCTCGCTCGCTTGACGGGAGCCATACGGGAGGGCGCCAGCGACCGGAGGGTTCGTTGTCGCCAGGGTGGAGGCGTTGACCCTTTTCCCCTCCGGCTTACCCGAGAACCAGTTCTTCCTCTGCACTAGCGCCGTGGTTCGGCGAGGTCTGGTGGGTTGTCGCATGACAAGAGGATGCTCTCTTGCCTTGGGGATGCGGTAGCGAGCGGACGTTTCGGCGCGCCGGTCCGGACTTGGGGAACGCGCCACAATGGGGCGCGTCCGGGCGAGCTGGGAGACTGCAACCGTGCTCACACGCGCAGCGCTCCGCGGCTCCGGTATGCCATCGGTGAGTCGAGCCATCTCGATCTCTAGCGTTGTTTAATGCCTCGCTCCCAGTGTTACCGTTATGGCCTACGATCAGTCTGTATGCAGTGTATTTGATTCGCACTTTGCATTAAATGCTGCCGTTGATGTTCTGCCCTCGCCGCCTCCTGCCTTTGTCTGTCTCCGCAAAAAACGGACCCGTCCGCAGCCGGCGCTCGCAAGGCATATTTGCTGAGCGCGGATGGCTGCGGGGTGGGAAAGAACTAGTGTTTGAATTGTAGAACCCCACAACGTGTATACGAGGCGAGAAAGCGCACATCTTGGCTGGCTTTTATTAGGTTGAGGCATAATATGAACGAACCGCTTTATAAAAAACAGGTAATTTAGTTCATCTCATTGACCATTGTCATAGCGCTCTTGCCCTTTGTCGGCCTTGCGCCATTAAACGTGATGTTATCGTCACCATTAGGTAATTTTGTTAAATTTTTTAACGATTATTTTTTTTCAGTCGTCCGGTATTATGTGAGAAAGAATTCAGGGACGCAACTACTGCGTACTTTTTGCCCGGTGCGTGGTGAATGACAAGGAATTCAGGCCCCTAAATGTTATGGGCCTCGTGTGTTCTTTGTGTGGGGCCGATATTGCGCAGCGAACAAGTGTGTGTGTGTGTGTGTGTGTGTGTGTGTGTGTGTGTGTGTGTGTAGCCGTATCGCATAGCGGCCGGTGATGGCCAGGTGCAACAACGACCGTCGGCGAGAGAGGACTAGCTTGCACCTGCGGTGAGTGCGTACGGCCTTGCCTACACAATCGGAGACTGTCTCGAGATGCGCCACTTGGTATTCTGCACAAATGGTGCAGTTATGTTGCTTTCGTGCCATTATTTATTTCCCCTTTTGCGTTGGTGCGTATCATTTCGTTTGTCCTAGCATAAAACTGATGTTTGTTGCGAGTTGGCGTTGTTTGTAGAGCAAGGTCAGGCTCACGAACCCGAGGTATGTTCTGTGGTGCCTTAGTTGGGTTGGTTTGAACAACAACAACAACAACAACATACTGTCTTACTGTAAGTTGTAAGCTGTCTTACTGTCTTACTGTAAGTTGTAAGCTGTCTTACTGTCTTACTGTAAGTTGTAAGCTGTCTTACTGTCTTACTGTAAGTTGTAAGCTGTCTTACTGTCTTACTGTAAGTTGTAAGCTGTCTTACTGTCTTACTGTAAGTTGTAAGCTGTCTTACTGTCTTACTGTAAGTTGTAAGCTGTCTTACTGTCTTACTGTAAGTTGTAAGCTGTCTTACTGTCTTCCTGTAAGTTGTAAGCTGTCTTACTGTCTTACTGTAAGTTGTAAGCTGTCTTACTGTAAGTTGTAAGCTGTCTTACTGTGGCATTGTTGAAAGACAGCTGTCGCCTTCGTGCCATCCTGTCGGCTGGCACTGCGGCGTAGCTGTCTTACTGTGGCATTGTTGAAAGACAGCTGTCGCCTTCGTGCCATCCTGTCGGCTGGCACTGCGGCGTAGCTGTCTTACTGTGGCATTGTTGAAAGACAGCTGTCGCCTTCGTGCCATCCTGTCGGCTGGCACTGCGGCGTAGCTGTCTTACTGTGGCATTGTTGAAAGACAGCTGTCGCCTTCGTGCCATCCTGTCGGCTGGCACTGCGGCGTAGCTGTCTTATTGTGGCATTGTTGAAAGACAGCTGTCGGCTGGCACTGCGGCGTAGCTGTCTTACTGTGGCATTGTTGAAAGACAGCTGTCGGCTGGCACTGCGGCGTAGCTGTCTTACTGTGGCATTGTTGAAAGACAGCTGTCGGCTGGCACTGCAGCGTAGCTGTCTTACTGTGGCATTGTTGAAAGACAGCTGTCGGCTGGCACTGCGGCGTAGCTGTCTTACTGTGGCATTGTTGAAAGACAGCTGTCGGCTGGCACTGCGGCGTAGCTGTCTTACTGTGGCATTGTTGAAAGACAGCTGTCGCCTTCGTGCCATCCTGTCGGCTGGCACTGCGGCGTAGCTGTCTTACTGTGGCATTGTTGAAAGACAGCTGACGCCTTCGTGCCATCCTGTCGGCTGGCACTGCGGCGTAGCTGTCTTACTGTGGCATTGTTGAAAGACAGCTGTCGCCTTCGTGCCATCCTGTCGGCTGGCACTGCGGCGTAGCTGTCTTACTGTGGCATTGTTGAAAGACAGCTGTCGCCTTC
The DNA here is from genome assembly GCF_048455015.1 of Haemaphysalis longicornis. Taxonomy (NCBI): domain Eukaryota; kingdom Metazoa; phylum Arthropoda; class Arachnida; order Ixodida; family Ixodidae; genus Haemaphysalis; species Haemaphysalis longicornis. The sequence goes on from NW_027526276.1 coordinate 616,456, forward strand.
GTGCCATCCTGTCGGCTGGCACTGCGGCGTAGCTGTCTTACTGTGGCATTGTTGAAAGACAGCTGTCGCCTTCGTGCCATCCTGTCGGCTGGCACTGCGGCGTAGCTGTCTTACTGTGGCATTGTTGAAAGACAGCTGTCGCCTTCGTGCCATCCTGTCGGCTGGCACTGCGGCGTAGCTGTCTTACTGTGGCATTGTTGAAAGACAGCTGTCGCCTTCGTGCCATCCTGTCGGCTGGCACTGCGGCGTAGCTGTCTTACTGTGGCATTGTTGAAAGACAGCTGTCGCCTTCGTGCCATCCTGTCGGCTGGCACTGCGGCGTAGCTGTCTTACTGTGGCATTGTTGAAAGACAGCTGTCGCCTTCGTGCCATCCTGTCGGCTGGCACTGCGGCGTAGCTGTCTTACTGTGGCATTGTTGAAAGACAGCTGTCGCCTTCGTGCCATCCTGTCGGCTGGCACTGCGGCGTAGCTGTCTTACTGTGGCATTGTTGAAAGACAGCTGTCGCCTTCGTGCCATCCTGTCGGCTGGCACTGCGGCGTAGCTGTCTTACTGTGGCATTGTTGAAAGACAGCTGACGCCTTCGTGCCATCCTGTCGGCTGGCACTGCGGCGTAGCTGTCTTACTGTGGCATTGTTGAAAGACAGCTGTCGCCTTCGTGCCATCCTGTCGGCTGGCACTGCGGCGTAGCTGTCTTACTGTGGCATTGTTGAAAGACAGCTGTCGCCTTCGTGCCATCCTGTCGGCTGGCACTGCGGCGTAGCTGTCTTACTGTGGCATTGTTGAAAGACAGCTGTCGCCTTCGTGCCATCCTGTCGGCTGGCACTGCGGCGTAGCTGTCTTACTGTGGCATTGTTGAAAGACAGCTGTCGCCTTCGTGCCATCCTGTCGGCTGGCACTGCGGCGTAGCTGTCTTACTGTGGCATTGTTGAAAGACAGCTGTCGCCTTCGTGCCATCCTGTCGGCTGGCACTGCGGCGTAGCTGTCTTACTGTGGCATTGTTGAAAGACAGCTGTCGCCTTCGTGCCATCCTGTCGGCTGGCACTGCGGCGTAGCTGTCTTACTGTGGCATTGTTGAAAGACAGCTGTCGCCTTCGTGCCATCCTGTCGGCTGGCACTGCGGCGTAGCTGTCTTACTGTGGCATTGTTGAAAGACAGCTGTCGCCTTCGTGCCATCCTGTCGGCTGGCACTGCGGCGTAGCTGTCTTACTGTGGCATTGTTGAAAGACAGATGTCGCCTTCGTGCCATCCTGTCGGCTGGCACTGCGGCGTAGCTGTCTTACTGTGGCATTGTTGAAAGACAGCTGTCGCCTTCGTGCCATCCTGTCGGCTGGCACTGCGGCGTAGCTGTCTTACTGTGGCATTGTTGAAAGACAGCTGTCGCCTTCGTGCCATCCTGTCATCCTTCGTCCTGTCATCCTTCGTGCCATCCTGTCGGCTGGCACTGCGGCGTAGCTGTCTTACTGTGGCATTGTTGGAAGACAGATATCTCGTAAAACATCTTTGAGACATAAAAAAATAGACGTCTTGTAGCTAACTCGCATAGCGCAAGATGCATAAGACCTTGAAAGACCATGGTAGACATCTATAGGGCATTTTGTGTTCAGTGGGATAGCTGCAACATGCAATCAAAAAAGCTAAAGTCAAACTTATACTGTCCAGTCATAGGTACACATCGAGTGCATTAATGGCCACCCGCCACGGTGGCTCAGTTGCTCGGGCGTTGCGCTGCTGAGCACGAGGTCGCGGGCTCGATTCCCGGCTGTGGCGGCCGCTTTTCTGATGGAGGCGAAAAGCAAAAACGCCCGTGTGTACGAGATTTCAGCGCACGTTAAAGATCCCCAGGTGGTCAAAATTAATCCGGAGCCCTCCACTACGGCGCGCCTCATCGCCTGCGTTGCGTCGGTGCGTTAAACCCTACAATCAATCCATGTATTTTGATCTTATCACGCTGACATTTTGATTGTAATCATGCAAACATCGTATTTTGTTTCCTTCTGTTTCACCATGTACAGTCGGCCAAATCTTTAACTGGTGTGCGCGAGCGGCGACTTTTCTGTGCGTCAGCGCGATATGACGGAGCCAAGTTGCAAACTGTTTGAGGCTAAGCGCATGCCCAGAAAGCCGCGCTCAGTTGTGCCCATCGTCTGCTAGGCTGTTCCTTCCTTAGCGGGTCACCCCTTATGAGCGCACTGCAAATGACCCAGGCAGCGTGATAAAGCGAATGGATTTGCTCTTATTTTATTTTCCCAAGATCAACATTGCAGCAATCAATCGAGTAAATTTCAAGATACGCCGAACACGCTCACTCATGAGAAGCTGAAGAATAGGGTTCACTCATTTTTTACTTTGTGACGTCAACGCTTTCTCGTGTGTATTAAGGGCAGTTATCAGTCGTATGCGCGCTTGATATCTTCAACGTGCTGAAGCCCGTGCTGAAGCTATGAAGTAGGCATCTACAGAAAAAAAAACCGAAAGAAGAAATAAGTAACCCATGTTCTTCGGCTTATCTCATGATTGGGCGTGTTCGGCGTATCTTGAAATTTACTCGATTGATTGCTGCAACGTTAATCTTGGGAAAATAAAATAAGAGCAAACCCATTCGCTGCCTGGATCGTTCGCAGTGCGCTCATAAGGGGTGACGCGCTAAGGAAGGAACAGCCTAGCAGACGATGGGCACAACTAAGCGCTGCTTTCTGGGCATGCGCTTAGCCTCAAACAGCTTGCAACTTGGCTCCGTCATATGGCGCTGACGCACAGAAAAGTCGCCGCTCGCGCACGCCAGTTAAAGATTTGGCCGACTGTACCATGTCTTCCACTGTAAACCACTCCCCTCTGTAATGCCATTTGGCCCTGAGGGTATAATAAATAAATAAATAAATAAATAAATTAAATTATTAATTAATTATAGGCCGATTGAATACCATTTCCATCGTGATGCAACTTCAAAATGGCATTCACTCTTCCGCAACACGCGATTACAATGTAATCTCTTCGTCGCGAGGCATTCCCTTGAGGATGAACAAAGGAGTCCGAAGCGGCTAGGTGATGGGTCAAAGATGGGTCGGGCGGCGGCCCGGATCATATTTGTAAATGTTAGGCGGACGCTAGACACATCGCCAACACTTCTTGATGACGTGATGCGCACGCTTTCTTCGATGCCAGGCGTTCGTTACACAGCATAGCAGAAGGAGCAAAGATGTCCGAAGCGGCGAGGTGACGGGTCCAAGATGGGTCGCGCGGCGGCCTGGTTCCTACGTGCCAAAGTTATGCAGGCGTTAGACACATCTCCAACACTTCTCGATGACGCGATGCACACGCGTCTGATGTGAAATAACGCTACAAACCGCTCGTTTATAGCCGTCTTCTTCCCAAACATACACACACGCCAACCGCACTTTGATGTTTGTCGCCATGTTGGCTACCCAACGAAGACCATGGCATGGCTTGGCTTGACTTCGTTGCAGTCTTTCCGGCTTAGATTTCTTGCTCTTCTTCCAACTCTGCTTCTTGCGGCCTCGCAGGCGCAGCACTTTTAGCTCTCTTAGCTCCCATCAGGGATACGAGTGTAATAGCTTTTCCTTCACGGTAACAGCCAGAGTTACTCAATATATCCAGTAACTCTGGGTAACAGCAGCGTCAGACGTCCATGTGGATTGTGATCCAAAAGAAGTAATACAACGGATCATTTAGGGATCATTCGCAATCCCTTGTGATCCAAAATAAGCTCTAGGATGAACCATTGAGGGATCATTTATAATATCTAATCCTGTGGATGTCCCGTGAACGCCCAGTATAGGATCCAGGATGTTTTGACCATTTGAGGACGTCCTCAGGACGTTTTGCGTTGTCTGGGGCGGATGTCTTTCATAAAGAAAGCATGCAGTTGCTGCGCATGATTATCAGGAAATATCATTCGTGCTGCAACGAACTTGCGCTATTGGCATCTTAAGCGAAATCGCGTGCGCACTTGACAGCTACTGCTACGCGAAAATTCATTTAAAATGCTGCCGTTCTTGGTATTTTGGCCCCCGCTAAAAATCACTGGGCGTACGTACATCTCCTTGCATAATCGACCCGTTTCAAATAAATCGCGAACTGGAATAGCGCGCGCGCGGCAAGAAAATGTTGAGCAACTTTCGAGAGCAGTTATTTCTTTTCGAGTACGCAGCCAGATCACAACCCGAGATGCCGAAGCGGAACGCTACGGAAGGGCCGGAATTTGCACGAGGGCGAAGGAATCCAAGAGCGATAAAAATCACGTGACCAGCAACACTACGTAACGTGTTACGCCACTAGTTTTTTTTTTTTTTTCCTGCGGGGTATGTTATATTTTTCTGCCATTCTTTTTTTTTTTTCTCTCGCGCCCACGCTGCGTTTGCACGGCGTTGCACGCGCTCTCCGGCAAGTCGACGTTCTCATGTGGTGCCGATTATTCTTCTCTGTGCCTGTTCTAGGTTCAAGCGCACAGAGCTTTTCTTGCGCGCTGACATCCCAGCGCTCACATGCGGTTTACGTTATGCTTTCCTTCCGACTGGAGCAGGAAGGCGAAAACCACTTAGTTAAGCGCTCCACGTGTTTGGTGTGCGCGCGTGGGTGGGCGCACACATCCGGTAATTGTGTACATTCTTGAAAGCAAACAGCTACAATAAACAGAAGACAACGAAATTGTTTGCCACTTGTGTGGTTCTTCCGAGTTCACTTTTGCAGAAGAGCATGCATATACGCGCGTGCGTATATGCATGCTCAAAGTTTCGGCGTAGTTGCGTGTCTCTACAAGTTTCTTCCTTTTGTTTGCGTTTGTTTTTGACCCCTGTGCGCGAACCTTGCCCCTTCAGTGCGTTCAGTTTGACGCTATTCAACAGTGCCGGCCGATTTCATCGAGGATTTCGTGACTCCGTCAAGACGCTGTGTTTTCTTTGATGAGCCTGGCTTACCGCAATGCCAACGTGCTCCGCACCTGGCTGTACGAGCAGATACAGAAGCAACACTCAGAGTGTCTCTTTTTAGCGCCGTCATCGGATCCATAGCTTTTCACCCAATAGAAAAGAGCGATCCCCGCGCGGACAAAGAGATAAGCAAAACGCGCAAGATATGTGGACTTCATTTTCTCGAAGAGGATATTGCGATCATTAACGTAAAGTCGTCGAGATCGGCCGGGCTTACTGGGCACTGAAGGAAAGTGCAGTTTCCGTTAACTTTCCCAACCTTCCCAGCAACTTGTTAAGCAAGCAGACTCGGCGGCGGTCTCTGAAAAAGAGAAAGGTAGCTTCTGCGCACGAGCTAGGTGTTTACAAAAGGAGAGCACTTTCCCAAGGAGCGACAAGAGGAGCTCTCTAAAGCACCTGTTCCCCAGCAATGCACCGATTTTGCAGAGATAGTCGAGAATAGTGCGGCAATATGGCTCCCAGCCAACTGGAGAACGGCAGCACTCGAAGAAGAACCGGGGTAGCGTCGGCAAACGTTTTTACTGGGCCCGAAAGAAAGCGGGGCCTACACAATCCTCAAGAACGTTGTTGCGCGACACGATATCACCTATGTTGTCTATGAAACGGGAAACTGCTCCAACAGTCGTGTGAAAAAATATCATTCGTGATGCAATAAATTTGCGCAATTGGCATGGCAAGAGAATTTGTGCGCACGCTTGACAGCCACTGCTACGCGAACGTTCATGTAAAACGCTGTCGTTCTTGATATTTTAGCCACCGCTTCAAATCCCTGGGCGTAGGTACACGACTTCTTGCATAATACCGTCCGTTTCAAATAGATCTAGAACTGCAACGGCCGCAGCAAAATGATGAGCAACGTCCGAGAACAGTCATTTCTTTTGCAGTACGCAGCCAGAAGCGGCGAGGACCGGAGACGCCGAGCGGAACGCTCCTCGCTAGCAGACGACGCTCGCTCTCCTAGCGCAACTCGCAACCGCAGCGCCGCGGTGGCGAGAGACGCGGCCGGCCGCCTCTCTCCATGGCCGCGGCGGGGAGATACGGAACTGAAAAAGTATCTAAAAACGTTGATTGTGTGTGCGTTTGTGAGAATCCCGCGTTTCTGCTGTGCCATGCTGTCCTTAGAGTTGCTGCGGGTTTTCTTCAGTTTTATCTGCAGATTTCCAGCTGAAATCATACTTATAGAAGTTTTATTTCGCGATGTTAGTCCTTCCAACCTACGCATGTGTTGAAAACACGGGCACTGGAAGAACGATCATCGCCGCCCGCCTCAAAAGACTGCGCCTCAAAAGTGGATGGCATTGCTTCCGAACAAAGTGTATTGGTGTTCGCAAGCTGAAGACGACAGTGAAGTAGGATTTTACGTAGGAAACATCGTTTCTACTAGGGTAAGTAGGCATGTTTTATAAATCTGTACTTGTTTGGAACGGTTCACTCCCCCATCTAATTTTCTCTGAAATCCTAGGGGACTGGCATACTTGCTGGGCGACCTGTCCACGGTTACCGCGGCAGTCAGCATCAAATTACGCGTAAGCTAGACCTTAACTACGACGCTCGCGCTGTAGTAGAGGACTGCTACTTATTTGACATCACGCGAGGTTCTTTAAAATCTATGCGTTTTTGCGTTATGTGTCTACCAAAATCTGCCTTCGCGACTGCAGATCCCGTCGAAATTTCGCGTGAGCGGCACAACGCTGTGATCAGTACACACTCGTGAATGCCTGCGGTATACGATGAAGTAACGTGGACAGGAGGTGCCCTGGAAGTACATGCGAAAAAGCAGGCACTTGATTCCGTAGGAGCAGCTCGCGGGAACTGTGGGGCTCGATATTAGAGGCATCTGCATTGTTGTAAATTAGTGATGAAAGTTAAGCGAGTTGTCAACTTCCTAATATCCCGAAATTGCAGGCCATACAGAGACTAACAAGGAAATTGTAGGCCCGCACTCAACTCGATTTATATTGGAGAATCGAACTTGCAAAGACAAGCTAGGCAATGCAATTGAGGATCCTCAACAAGCACACACTAGTCCCTATTGAAAGCTATGGACCCAGATAAGCTGCTAGCATGCATTCAATGCAAATTAGCGTAGCGGTAAGCTTTGGATATATCATGAATACCCCAATCGCATTACTGGCGTGTCTAATAAACACATCCTTACAGTGACCTAAATTTCACTTTGGATGTTGCTGGAATGTTCTTATTATTGCCTTGAAGGTTAATGTCCGTAAGCGATTACAAATCCGCTTGGTGGAAGCATTTGATCTTTGCGTGGCCTTCTCTTGTATTTCAACTACTGTCTGTGCACTGACAGCTCGTGTACCTTCAGGTGCTGCTGCTGGCTGTCCTGGGTCGGCTGCCTGTCAGTCCAGTTCCAAAGGCTTTGCCAGGGCCTCCCCTGGCCAACCAACACTCCACCTGCTGGACCTAAGCTGCGGCCGGCCTTCAATTGGTGCTCCGTATGCTTCGCCACCAGGAAAAGCCATTCCTTCGTCTGTCCTGGCACCAAGTCACTCGGCACACCCCTTCAAACGCACGTCATTTCCTCGGCCCCAGGCACTGCTGCCATTCAGTGCACCCACCGATTATGTACTTGCAGGTTAGTTATTGCACGTTGTGCAAACTTCCATTGTCATGATGTATACCTGTTAGCAGTGTTGTAGCCTCTGGTTATTGGAAACATTTTCGTACATGTTGTGTTTGGGACCCCCCTATCTGACCGTGAAACACCCATTTCCCCCATTCTACAACTGATGTACCGACGCAACCACGGCAGTGCGAGCGGCCCGCCCGCTGACTGCACCACTCAGCTCAGCGCAGCCAGCAGGGGGCGGAGCATACACGTCGGCTGCTAAAAAAGAAAAGCGTGACAAGCAGAGTCAATGGCTGTGTGTACCTCGAAACTGTAAGGTCTCGAGGTGGTCTTGTGCGTGTGTTGTTCGGTGTTATTCATACTTTGCAAACAATGCACTATATCCACAAACTCAGCTAAGCTCGTGTAACGGATGGCGACGATCGACATTTGCTCCTCCAAAGATAGCTGTGCTGTAGTGCCGTTCGGCAGAACCGCCGATACATGCACCCGCATTTCCCCCACAGCTGGGAACGCTGATTAACTGCAGATTTTAGGAAACCCGCCAAAAGCAACGCTGTAGTGTTCAGCACCAGCTTTGCCATGAAGGCTGCGTCAGAGTCGCAAAGTTACGGCAGAGTGTGTGAGAATGGCGACAAGGATTGACAGGTAAACAAGGAAAGAAGCGAAGACCTTTCTTGCACTTTTGTGCTACATTCGCTTTACGCAGAGGTGTAATATTTGGTATACGTTGTCGTGACATGTTGTCTAGCAATTTTGTATTTGAAACGACTACCTTCGGAAGCCTATTTAATGCCCCTTTAATAACTCTACTTCTTTTGCCCCCATTAACTTTGGTGTCGTCCAAGGCAGTGTGCTTGGTCCTCTACGTTTTAAATCTATTTTTATCATCTTCTATGTTGCAGTTTATCACACAATCTCTTTCGACAACGGCCATCAATGATTTCAAACTGATTAAAGCACTTCTCTGGGCTAGTTGTTCATATCACGCTTGGGTTAGATTAATGCGCTGCTTAGCTTATGATAAAAGGATGGAAACAAAGAAACACACAACGCAAATGGGTAAGTGCAAACAAGCAACTATTTGTTCTTTGGAACGCCTCCAACAGCTTTACAGAAAAGAGAAGAAACAAACACTAAAAAAAGGGCGGAGGGAGGGGAATTGGGAGATTTAAGGCGAGAAATGAAACGACGAAATACAGAAATTTTGACTCTGAACTATTCAAGTTGAATGCACAGAAGCCTAATCATCAGAACCTTCTGTGCACACTCGGATTTACAGGGGCCAAGGTGCATCTTTTAAAAGGACAGTTTTGCAACAACCTTAAGACTATGACGCGTGCTCACGTATTCTCCGATTGTGCCTGATCCCATGAAATAGGACTTCACAATTTTCCTTTTCTGCAGCTTGGGTCATCTGAACAAAACCTCGGTCTGCTCAAGTAAAGCCTTCTATCCACACACTTTGCAGTGTGCGGCCAAGTTTCCAGGCCCGCTCGCCCGCTCACCTGTGTAGCGGGTGCTCCCTGAGCCTGGTGTTTACGCACCTGCCTGAGTGTCCGATACAGCTTTTTTTGCAGTTCAAGAGGATGCGGTAGACAGCGCCGACAGAGCATTCAACAAATTTTGTTTTCTGCTTTGTGTCACACTGATATTTTCACGCCGTGTTTCCATCCTGATTAACCCTCTCACAAAGCCCTTTAATTTGATGGGGGCTGAGAAAACGACTCCAGCTTCTCGCTTCGCTTTTAGCTTTATCTTGTGTATGTGCAGGCGAAATTTCTTTTTCTGCTGTTCTTTGGGCCCTTGCTTGGCTTTACCCCCTTCAGCACTTCTAGGCAGTGGACACAAAAACTTTAGACCGTAAGCGTGCCCACTGTTACAGTTTCAGGTCTTTTTTTAGGGCTTGGAGGAAACAGCCTACCGCAATGCTTCTCTTTACTAGCTTTTTGCCGTACTTGAGCACTTTCACACGGCATTTGAGGGGTTACAGTTCAAACATGAGACACCTGACAGCGGTAGGCTGCGGTATTTAGACATTGACATTCAAATCCATGTTGGAGCATCCAACACGTGCGGGTCTTACTGAAGGGGGGGAGGGGGGGGGAAGGGGGGCACCTACGCTTCCCTTTAACTCTGGACATCCAAAGCTAGTAAAAAGAAGCATTGCTGCAGGCAGTTTCTTCCAACTGTAACAGTGGGCACGCTTAAGGTCTAGTGGGTTTCCCACGCAAGTTCTTGTGTCCATTGCCTAGAAGTGCTGAAGGGGGTAAAGCCAAGCAAGGCCCAAAGAACAGCAGAGAAATAAAGAAAAAAAAATGGGCGGCAGTTAGCATGTACATACACAAGATAAAGAAGCTAAAAGCGAAGCGAGACGCTGGAGTCGTTTTCTAAGCCCCCATCAAATTAAAGGGCTTTGTAAGAGCGTTAATCAGGATGGAAACACGACGCGAAAATATCAGTATGACACAAAGCAGAAAACAAAACTTGTTGAATGCTCGGTTGGCGCTGTCTACCGCATCCGCTTGAACTGCAAAAGAAGCTGTATTGGACACCCAGGCAGGTGCTTAAACACCAGGCTCAGGGAGCACCCGCTACACAGGTGAGCGGACGAGCGGGCCTGGAAACTTAGCCGCACACTGCAAAGTGTGTGGATAGAAGGCTTTACTTGAGCAGACCGAGGTTTTGTTCAGATGACCCAAGCTGCAGAAAAGGAAAATTGTGAAGTCCTATTTCGTGGGATCAGGCACATTCAGAGAATACGTGAGCACGCATCATAGTTTTAAGGTTGTTGCAAAACTCTCTTCTTAAAGGATGCACCTTGGTCCCTGTAAATCCGGGTGTGCGCAGAAGATTCAGATGATTAGGCTTCTGCGCATTCAACTTGAATAGTTCAGAGTAAAAATTTCTGTATTTCGTTGTCTCATTTCTCGCCTTAAATCTCCCCCCCCCCGCCCTTTTTTTTTTAGTGTTTGTTTCTTCTCTTTTCTGTAAAGCTGTTGGAGGCGTTCCAAAAAATAAATAGTTGTTTGTTTGCACTTACCCATTTGCGTTGCGTGTTTCTTCGTGGTAAGAGCATGGCGTAATTGTTACTCACAGAAGAACTGCACATTTGAGGCTAGAGGTGATGAACGAAGCATAACCTCTAGCTCCTGATGAACAACTCTTTCCACAATTTGATAAGGAGCTCCTTTTGTTGCCTTCACCATTTTTGTAATTCTTCTATTTCCCATCTCAAGGGGAAAGACGGAGAAAGCCGATAACGGTCCTAAATTTTCCACACAGTTTCCGAGATGCAACAACTGGTGCACGTTAAAGGTCATAAAACATTCTCCATACAGTCCTTCGGCTCTTGCCACGAACACTTGAAGCAGGTGTCCTAGAAGAACAATACATTTAGCTATAGATTGTAAGCTTTAACACGATCCAAATTTTCATGAGAAGGAGGGTCATATGCGATGCAATTCCTTTATTTTTGAGAGCTGTGACGAATTCCCAGCAATAGATTCTTATTTTAAATGCAAAGTTATTTGATGTCTTCGAGACTGCAATGGTTTGTTTCAGCCACCATCTAGTGTCATCAAATACTCATTCAACTTATTCCAGCGAGAAGTCGCTGCAGACATTAGGCTCATATATCGGGCCCTTGCCTCTGATGCATGTTGGTTTTGCCTCCCATTATTTCACTGTTGCGGTTTTTGTGAATTGCGTTATGGCCAGAGGGGCAGAGCTGGCCCAATAATACTAAGGAGATGAGAGGTGGTTATCAAATGCTCCATCAGCGTTTCACTATTTGTCACTCAAGCAGTGCAGGAAAGCCCAAGTGGTGAGAACTCGCTCGTAATTTTCAAATGGTTTTATTCGAACAAAATGGAAATTTGGGCGAGTTGGTACAAATTCATGATGAAATGTAACAGCGCAATAAACAACGAGGGACACAGAAGCGCCCGTCTTGTGAATTTTCTTCTGTGTCCCTCGTAGTTTATTGCGCTGTTACATTTCACCAGGTCTTATTCGGTTTGAGTTGAAATGAAATATTGCATTATTTGATTCAATTGTTATATTGTAGTTGCGAATTCTTGCACATTATTAAAGATCAGGGATAGGGGAAAAATAAACAATATTGTGAATGCACTGTTCTCACAACATAGCATCCACATAAACTCGTGAGGCAAGTGCCATGTCCAAATGGTGGTCCGTGCTCAATATAAGATGTGCTGGTATAGTAGGCTTGCGCCTCGGACCTTAGCATCAGCCTGCAGCCATGCTGTGAGCTCAAGCTCATGAAGCTTAAAGGAAACATGGCTTTTCTTAGGTGCCCCTCCCCACACCTTTCTCCTCTGCACTAGCACAATAATAAGGGACACATCTCCACATGTGACAAATGTTGCATTTAAGTGTGGGCCAACGTGTTTGGTGGTCATAGCATTGTGAGTAAGCACAGCTTCTGCAGATGTGAAGAGTAGCTTCATTTGACCATGGAAAGTCTTCTCAGGTGGTACAACTAACTGAGCATGTATGCAATATCGCTTGATTAATGGGTCAGACACACCCAAAAGGTTCACGTGCACCCTCTAAACACATGTTCTCTGCTCCCTCTCTTTTTCCATTTTGTGCAGGTGCCCATGGTTACTTCATGAAACACCGGAACAGTGAAGCTACCACGGAGAAGCGGCTGCAAGCATTTAACGGATATGTGGCCAACCTGCTGCGGGACATGAAATAAAAGGGAAAAGGCAGCAGCTTCCAAGTATTCTTTTGCGTATTCTACTGTGCAAGGATCTAAGCACATTCACAGCACAATATCAACACCTGCGCATTTAATGCTTGTATGACACGCACACATCGAATACATATTGTCGCTCACCCCACCGAAATCTGTACGATAAACTCGAATGACATCGCTTGCAACGATCCGACTTGTATGATCCAACGTATACGATGAGCTACTACGATGAGCTTCTACGATATCTCAATGATATCGTTGAAGCCTATGATATCATTCACCTTACGATCCCATAATCTCGCATACGAGTTATCGTTCATATATCGTTTGATTTTTTTCAGTAGGGATGCCATACAAGTTTGACTGCAAGTCGCCTGGGATCGGCGCATTGCCGCTCGAATGCGCCGCGATACCCAAAAGAAGGAAAAGGAGGCGGCCGAAAAACAGTCAGCGTGAGAAGGCAAAGAAAGAACGTGAACCCTTTCACTTTGCAGCGTTCAAGGCGAAGATGGCCAGAAGCAGCAGAGCTAAACGGAAACTCAGACGTCCGAGGGAAACAAAGAAGCCGCTCCCTAGGCGTGACAAAGGCCGAGGGGCACTATGCCAGTAAGGGCACAAGGGGGTGACTGGGTTCCGCAGGAATTCTCGGAGAGCGAGGGAGAGGACGTTTCGGGGAGAGTGCGTTCCTCACCGGCGCGTTCGTCATGGTCGGGCGTCCCATTCTTCTCTGGGTTCCCTTTACTTCCGTACTCTCCGCACGCGTTGCGCCTGTTTTCCCCCTCAGCGTCAGAGACCTCCCCTGTACACTGTGCGGTGCACTTTGCAAAAGATGAGCACAGGCGGTCGGCCTAAGTGGCAACAACGTTTCGGCAGGCTACACTCGGAAATGTTTGTTTTGACGAGGGCTTAGAATGTTTTCAAGGATTCAGACGAATCCGCGTGCGCTTGTATAATGGCGTACTTTGCTCATTCTGTTTTATTATTCAAGTGTTTGTCGAGTTTTCGTAAAACAGAGGTAGTTAGCGTCTGTTTCTTTTAGTTAGCAGTGTGTCGATCGTCATGCTTTAACGCCGCGTAGTTATTCTTTTGCTTGGCGTTAGAGAAGTAGTTGGTCGTGATCGAACACCGCGTGAACTAAGCGTTATGTTAGTGTTTTGTTCTAGAAGTGGTTCATGTGCGTGATCTAACACCGCGTAGTTAGACCTTTTGTGAGGCGTTAGAGAAGAAGTTATTGTTCGCGATCAAACACGGCGTGAGGTAAGCGTACCTTTTGTGTTTTTCAATTGGAGAAGTGGTTCATGTGCGTGATCTAACACCGCGAAGTTAGACCTTTTGTTAGGCGTTATGGAAGTAGTTATTGTTCGTGATCGAACACAGCGTGAGGTAAGCGTAACTTTTGTGTCGATCCTTGGAGAAGGGGTTAATGTTCGCGATTTAACGCCACGTAAGTAGGCCGAATCTGCGTGTCAGTGTTCATTTCGTCTCACCCTGATGGAGTGTACGAAATTATTGTACATTAACACCGGAAGTAGTTACGTTTAGTACTACGTGTTTATCGTCAGTTTTTGTATATTGAGGCATTTTTATGTGCCAGTTTGGTTCTCTTGCGTAATAGGGAGCCCAGCGCAATTTTATGGTTCAGTATAAGGAAGGACGCCACAGATTATTGTGGATTGCTATCTCTAGGTTATCTTTCAGATAAGAGTTCGTGTATCTGTGGATTTTCATGTTATTAAAAGTTTCATTTTCGTAAGCGTAGCGAAATGTTATGTTTTTCAGAGTCGTGTAAAGTCATACTTTGTTTTGCTGTACCGTCGTATCGGTCTCGTAGTTTTGACTTTTGTACTGTAGACTGTGGAGAATGGCATGCGTTGCCTCGGTTGCCTCGAAGTACGGCAGTTGTAAATGAGTAGTTTTGACAAATGGTCATGGGCAAAAAGGGGAATGCCTTTTGAGCTCCTGTTGGCTTCTTCGCTCGTTTGCGTCATCTGCCTCATAGAGCTCCTATAGCCCATTCATGATTATTTTGCACTGCTGTAGTTGTTGTTTCTACAACACCCAAAATTGAGGTCTGATTCTGAGCTTGGGCCACGGGATGGGCACTTCGAATCGTTTCAAGGGGTGTAATGTTTTAGCATGGTCTGGCATTTCGAGTGGTGTTCAGAGGGCGCTTTCCGCGAAGAGTGTGGTTCGACAATGGTTGTCCTGCCGAGTTCGTCATTTCTGCAGGAGCCTTGTGTTCGTGCCTTCTGTGGGTTCACGGAGGAGACCAGAGAAAGAAAGCAGCACTTCAGAGAGCTCCACCTCAAGCCTTGGATGGACCTGCTGACTACCCGCATCCTTCCAGCCGAGCCGCAATGAGCCGCTCGTCATCCTGTTGCATTGTCTGGCGGCGGGGGTGCTGTTGTGAAGCTGTTACGCAACCCGGCTTCAGTGCTGGCGTGAATCGCCGAAAACCTGCCTTAGACCCTTAGTCATCAACTTTCCACGAACCGGCGTATTCACAGAAGCGAACTATGCGACCGTCTACTTGAACTATGCGCCTTTCACCGACCTCGTGGCTTCTCAAAGCGCCAACCGGCCAGCGGTGGTGCTAACGAAAGCACTGCTTGGCGCCCTGCACTGCAATCCTCGGTGGCGGGCCCGCGCCTCATTGTCTTGGCCTCTTGTGGCGTGTTGTCTTCAATAAGCCATTCGAAGAATATTCCCGCGGAGGGATGCAAGGAGCCTTTGTGGTGGGGCAACATCGCCGGGACAAGGGAAGGCTCTGACCAAGGCGGATTGCCACGGCGGGAGCAACCTGGCGCTCACCTGCCCAGGAGAGGAGGGGTCTCTCGTGCGTGTGCGCGCGTGTGTTTTGTGTTTTGCGTGGTGGCGCTGCCATCAGTGCCATGCTTCGTGATTGCTGCATCCTGACGTCAACCGGAGAAAAGGGGTGAAGGGGAATGGACCCAACGTGCCCTATTTAATTTCGCGCGCGCCGGAGCGC
Organism: Haemaphysalis longicornis; assembly: GCF_048455015.1. NCBI lineage: Eukaryota > Metazoa > Arthropoda > Arachnida > Ixodida > Ixodidae > Haemaphysalis > Haemaphysalis longicornis. Next base: position 631,709 of record NW_027526276.1, read on the forward strand.
ACTGCCCGCTCTCATACCAAGATGTAAATACTTGTATATAATGTTTTCTTCTTCGTCAACTTGACCGTCATGACTGCCCCGGCACTTCACCCACCTCGGCCCACATCGACCACGCTACCATGGTTCGAAACAGTGGAGTCGGCCCCTGGCTTCCCAACAGTGTACAGGCGCGCACCCGTAAGCCGACCAGATGTCGGGGTGCTGGATCTATAGCAGCCGGCATTGCTGCGACCGGGGTGTGCTCTGTGGGCTGTGTGTTAGGGGGGTGGGTGCGTGCGTGGTGCGTGCGTGTGTGTGTGTGCATGTGCGTGTACATGTTTGTGTCTGTGTACGTGTGTGTGTGTGTGCATGTGCATGTTTGTGTGTGTGCGTGTGTGTGTGTGTGTGTGCATGTGTGTGTGCGTGTACGTGTGCGTGTGAATATTTGTGTGTCCGTGTCTGTGTGTGCGTGTGCGTGTGTGTGTGTGCGTGTGCATGTGTGTCTCTGTGTGCGTGCGTGTGCGTGTGTGTCTGTGTTTGTGTATGTGTGTGTGTACGTGTGTGTGCGTGTGCGTGTGCATGTTTGTGTGTGTGTGTGTGTGTACGTGTGCGTGAGCGTGTGCGTGTGTGTGTGTGTGTGCGTGCGTGCGTGCGTGTGCGTGCGGTTGTTGCCGCTCCTGTTGCGCTTGGCGCCGGCTATAGTGCAGCTAGTGTTACGGCGATTGCGTTGTGGGGTCCCTGCCTGCTTGATGCTGCCACAGCTCTGTCGAGTAACCCAGTCAGAAAAAAATAATTGAATGGTATTTTCGAGGCTAACATCCCCTACCATGTAAGACGAGTTGCTTCGAAGTAGGCTTTCCGGCCAGTCACAGAAGTTAGTGGAAATCCACGGCTCCCTCCCGAATACGATTCACTCGCATCAGATGGTGCGAGCGTGACCACCCGAAAAATTGCACTAAAAAAATTTGTCGCCGCCCGCCCTGCGAAAGTGGGTGTCCAGCGCAGCTGTTGTAAGCCACTAAACATGATGGTTTCAAAGGGTATGAAATGTTTCTCGTGGTCCAGGCGTGCTTGTCATTTGCGCTATGCTTCTCTGGCGGCAAATGCTCGTTCCTGGCGCATGCGGTCGGCGTCTGGGGCGGGAACTGTGGGGTCCCGCCTAGCCTGACGCATGCGCTAGCCCTCGAATGACGTCAACCCCCCTCCCCTTTCGAGAGCAGCTGCAAACCTAATCTGTACCAGAACACACTCGGGGTGGGTCCCATTGTACGATGATGAGGATGATTGCTATTGGTTTCCCCTTGGAAGCGGGGTGATGACATGTCATCTTAACAAAAAGGACTTATATAACCATGTTTTACACTCTTGGTTTAATACTAGCGCTGCTTAGGGCAGGCACTAAAGCTTATTAGGCACGAAATACTTTTTTTCCCTCTCACAGGTGGTAACTGTCCTAGGCAATATTCCCCTCTCTACGTTTCGTCCACCAGCATTCTAATCTTCTTTTCGTCCCCTCGACAGCCTTGAAGTTAACTTCCTCTGTGATACCCTTAATCCTAGGGCTTCTGGAAGCCCAATATTCCCTTCATGTAGATTTGAATGGCTACCATCACTTTCTAACACTAATTTTAAAAAGGCTGCAGGCCCTGGGTTGGTTTACATTTTATTCACTTGACCAGGCAAGAACTGGAAAAATATTACAGCCGGAAGTTGCATAATCAACTGCTGCTGAGTAAATACCTAATTTAAAAGCAGTTATTTCTGTCAAATCAAAACAGTTTTTCAGGCAACCTTCTTTAAGATCCAGAAATGAATACTACCTTGAAATACGCATTTAAAGGGAAGTGAATTTTTAAAGCTCCTATTTTTGCTTGCACTGGGTAGACTGGCTCAAATGAACACACTTTTCATCGTTTATCCGGGCGATAAGGCGGTATTTTTTTTATAATGCCTGAAAAAGGAAAACCTGCCACGCGTGGTTTGCGACGGCCGCACCAACAGCAATGAAATCAGTAAACGGTGCTACGTGATTGGGCAATGTCCAAGATTAGAATTTAGACAAGTTTCGGTTCTGTGAAACAATATGCTTGGCATCCGATGTTATCGTTGAATGGGCATTCTCAATACCTCATACCCTGCTTCTGCCATGCAAAACGCGTCAGATACGTACGGCTTGGAATCGTAGCAATCACTAGCCGATGCGTACGCAGTGGATGAACGCCCTCCGCGTCACCTCAGACAATGAGATGCGATGCACTGTTCCCCCACATTTGGATGGGGCCTATAGCTTGGAGCTTGCCTGGCCTGTATCGTAAAAAGCGTGTTCGCACCAGGCCAAGCGTCTGCTGATTCCAGACTGTGCCCACTGCCCGCAAGTAGTCGGTGCTTATGGCAACAGCACGCCAACGAGGACTCGCTGTGTCTGTCTGCGCGCATTCTGCAAACTCTGCGCGCATTCTGCGAACAGTTCCTGAATTCAGTTAATTCAGTATAGAAAACATCGGCAAAAACGAAGAAATTAACTTAAAAAAAGAAAAGAAAAAAAAGCCCTCCTCTTGGAGATTCATATTTGCGACTTGCGAAACATCCCACCTTGAGCTCCAAACCACTTGGCAATGAGACAACGTTGCTGAAGTAACAAAATATGACGTATATAATCTATGGCCAGATTACATTTTTATTTCCTGCACCCTAGTTGTATAATGTACTGTAAAAGTTTCTGTTGATTTTATTTACTTCGCTGACTCCTCTCCCGCCTTTAACTGGCCTTAGATATTCCTACTAGCATGCCAGTAAGCGAAATGTCGCATGCGCTTGCCCAGTACTTGCGTGGAGCGACTTGGATTTAGAGCTTCATACAGTATACAAACTACCAAAGTAAAGGCACATTCTTTCATTCACAAATTTGTCGTGGCTTAGTTTCAACTGAGCGAAAGATTTCTGATGACCCTTCGGCAGCCAGCGGACTAAACGCTGGGTCGACTGATTCTGTCGGAGGGTTGGCGAGGCGTGCAGTAGCGCAGTCAAGCCAAGCCACCATTTTGTGACGTCATGGGAGTTTATCGGTTGAGTTTATCGATTCAGCCGTCCGGCCAAAATTGAAAGACCTCTTGAGCTGAGCGTTCACATAGGCAAACATTTTTAATCTCATAAATCCAAAAAATATAAGCTCAATTCTCGTCAGCATTCTTTAGCGAAAGGACAATATTAGCATACTTGAGGAAGAATGCAAATATACAACAAGTGTTCGTGCTTTTTTTATTAAAAGTATATCTGTGCTCGATTTTTGCGAGGCAAATTTGCAAGAATGTGCTGAAAATGTTTTAACCGCAAAATACAAAACCAGGCTGGTGCTCGAGTTTCGCGCTCACGGCTCCACAGCTAAGTCCAAAGAGTCTCCAGCATTGCGTGCACGACAAAATTGAACTCCACCAATCTCTAATGGGTGGATTGAGACAGGAGGAGAACAGCGTAGGTGGTGGGTGGATGAGAAACGCCGGGCAGTTACGTGGGAGGGGCGGCAGGATACTATCACCTTTCCAAGACATTTTTAGCGAAGCGAGCGTATGCGGGGCCAATTTTACTGCGAGCTTTATGCGGCAGCAAATTGGAAAAAATTCCAAATAACAACGCTCGCCAACGAAAAGTTTTAAAATGTTGTTGTTGACCTGCCGTAAACGACAAAGTATGAATATGTGTCAGTCAGTAAAAATACAGTAGTAAAATAATCTCTGGAATCACACAGGACTTCAACATAATAAAGTGGGATACGCTCACAGTCCATTATTATGACCGTGCTTGTCCTCTGCTTTCCAAGCCATAATTGGAAGGCCGAGAAGGCATCTGCTTACGTTCTGTTATTTTGGAAAATAGAATCCGGCATAACTCTTTCGTTCTTTCTTTATTTTTATTTTATATAAGAAAGAGCCAGCGAGGATGTAATGGTGGTCATCTCGCACCTCTACGGTCTTCTGTTTGTAACCAAAATTTACAAAGATGTGTCATATGCCGGTATCTTTTCACAGCACCTTAGCCCTACAAATGTGTTCTTTAGAAGGTAGGCTACTAAGTTAGCTCGCTGAATTCGACTATCATGTCAGCCAAGGAAACGTCCCTGCCTGTAGGGGCCGTAGAACTTGCCTCAAGTTCGGGCTATGAAGCCGTTTAGGATGTAGCGGAAGCCGCTCGGCACAGCTTCCGCTACTGGCACGGCTTCCGCGGCTGCCAGGTACAATAATATACAGCAAGATCGACCTCGTAGCGACATACCTCCAAATCCCCGTCGAACCGGAGGATATGCCAAAAACAGCCATAACAACTCCCTTCGGCCTGTTTAAGTTTGTCCGTATGCTCTACGGCTTGAAAAATGCCACACAGACTTTTCAAAGCTTCATGGATGAGATCACCTTGGTCTTCCTTTCGTCTTTGTCTACCTGGATGACATTTTGGTGGCCAGAAGAACTCCTACCCAGCCCGAACAGCACCACCGCCAGTTCTTTCAGCGTCTGGATGACCACAATCTGGTGTTGAAACCTCAAGAGTGCGTGTTTGGCGTCGAGGCTCTCAATTTCCTCGGCCACCACATCACTGATGAAGGCACCATGCCATTGAAATCGAGGGTGGAATCCATCAAGAAGTTTCTTGCTCCAACATCTTTCCGCAAGCTGAGAGAGTTCCTGGGGCTCTTAAACTTCCACCGGCGGTTCATTCCGTCTTGTGCTCGAGTACTCCAGCCACTGACCGACCTGCTTCTTCGGGACGAACAAAAGGCACCAGAATTTGGTTGGTCTCCCGAACACCAGAACGCTTTCCAGAAAGCTAAGGACCAGCTGGGTGCGGCTACCCTTTTCATTCATCCACTGCCTGACGCTCCTACATGCATCATGGTGGACGCCTCCTCCACATCGTTCTGAGCAGTGCTGCAGCAACAGGAGGGTGCACAGTGGAAGCCACTGAGCTTCTTTTCGAAACGCCTGAAGCCTGTAGAAGTACGGTACAGCACTTTTGGAAGGGAGATGCTCGCAATCTATTGTTCCATTCGGCATTTCCGCTACTTCCTCGAAGGTCGTGAGTTCTATATCTTGACATTCTTGACACACAACAAGCCCCTCACCTACGTATTCAACAACAGTTCCTCCTACTCAGAACGGGAAATTCGTCATCTCTCACTCTTCTCTGAGTTTTCTACATACATCCGCCATGTTCCCGGGGTCGAAAACGAAGCAGCCGACGCTTTGTCTCGCGTCAACGCTTCCGGCACAAATGTCCTGGACTTCGAGGAGATTGGCCCTGCTCAGTGGGAGGACACTGAGTTGGCGAGACTGAAAGGTGGGGGATCTTCACTCGTGCTTTCGAACGTTGCACTTCGCTACGTCCAGGGCACGATAAATTGCGATACCTCCCAGGCAACCCCACGACCTTTCGCCCCACTAAATTTTCGCCGAAAGGTATTCAACATTTTCCACTCCACAGGCCACCCAGTGGCCGCGCCACCCAGCGGCTCATTACAGAACGCTTCGTTTGGCCCGGCGTCAACGCAGACGTGCGAAGTTGGGCTCGGACATGTGAAACGTGTCAGCAAGTTAAGGTGACTCGCCACACTCGGGCTGCACTACAGGAATTTCGGACTCGTGAGTAGCGGTTTGACCATGTTCACCTCGATATGGTGGGGTCGCTACCGCCCTGCAACGGTTTCAGGTAGCTGCTCACATGCACCCATAGATACAGCCGATGGCCCGAAGCTATACCAATTGCGGACATATCAACTGAGACCGCCGCACATGCCTTTATTGAGACATGGGTGTCTAACCCGCATAACAACTGATCGGGGGCGGCAATTCCAGAGCAGCCTCTTTTCTGCGCTTTCGACCCTCCTCGGCACGAGGCTGCAGCATACAATCGCCTACCACCACGCCAGAAACGGAATGTTGGAGCGCTTGCACAGGCAACTCAAAGCTGCACTTACGGCGAAACTCGGTCGCCAGAAGTGGGTTGAAAAGCTCACGCTCGTTCTTCTTGGCCTACGCTCATCGGTGAAGGACCATCTCGGCTTAAGCCTGGCGGAAATGGTGTATGGCTGAACAGTGCGCCTCCCTGCAGAATTCTTCTCCGACCAGACAGTTTTTGCCCAGCAGCCTCCGACCAGTTAGAGAAGCTGCGCGCATGGCTTGCGGAGCTCAGGCCAACAGCACCTCCCATCGCCCACAACAGAAAGGTTTTTACTTTTCCCGACATGGACTCAGCTACACATGTGTTCATGCGACACCAGGCACCGAAGCCACTCCTCACTCCGCGGTACGACGGCCCTTTCGAAGTTTTGGGATGTAATAACAAGACCATCACGATACACGTGTGGGGCATACGAGAAGTTGTCGCCGTCGACCGTGCCAAGCCTGCTTATATTGAGTTTTATCTTCATACAGCCTCTCACGTACGTTTTCAGTGATAACCAGTGGCCTCTGACCTTTCGCCATTCAGCCGATAACTGCTGCCTTTCTTTAAATGCTCCGCAATCTAGTGGAAAGCCTCTGTAGTGGAAGCCGCTCGTCACCCCAGCGCAAGCGGCTACCGTAAGACGGGGCTTTTCCTTTCTCTCGGGCCTGCCGCTGGCTTGACGACAGTGCGGCTTTGTGGAAGACGCGTAGTGGCGACGGCGCCACCTGCTTACTTCGGGGGTTATTTCCCCGCTCTCTTGACTCCTGGCATTAGTCCTGGCGCCGTTGCCATCTGCTCACTTGGGTGGCCTTTTTCCTCTCTCTTTTGAAGAACGCGGGGGTTCCCCTTCTTTCCCTCGTCGGGGGATACTATTAGGGTCCGCATCTTTTGAAAATAAACAGTCTTGTCTTGAAACTGCAAACCAGCTCCATGTCTGCATTCTCGCCTCCTTCAGCAGCCGACATTCCGCGCTGCTACAGGGACACTAGAAACATACCCAACACACACCACTCACATGAACACACTCGGGTCACACCACTAGTCACTTCTAGTTTCTCCATTACATTATGCCACAAGCTGCTCCAATAAATCCTGTTCTACGAAAGAAAGATTTCGTGCTCTTTTTCCAGATAGACGTGCGCCCTCAACCAAACAACGACGCAACCACCACGATCCAGCCATCCCCGTCACCTCCTGCTCCGCACGAAAAGACCTTACTGCATCTCTCCCATAGCGCATAGCCAGCTTGTTTAAAGGAGTACTGACACGAAATTTTTATGCTACGTTTTTTTCGCTGCTATGCGTGCCTACCAGCCCACTAATCATAGAGTGACAGATTAGACGGTCCAGCGCAGCGTAAACATTCATTTACGGCGTCGTTTATTCGTACCAGTTTCGGTTTCGACTGAGAAACGCCGAGCGGCCGCCATGACAGCTTGTATAACATGACGTCCCCATTCTTGCCGTATCGCTGCCTCTCTGGAAGCGCGCGCGAGCGAGCGCACGCGCGCGCCCAGACCGGCCGAGGTTTTCGCCGTCCCCACAGGCCCGGGCAGCATGACGTCAGTCCCAAAACCATGACGTGTACACACGCCCGAGCAGCGCGCGCCAACCACAGCCAGCGCGTCGGCTTCGTCACGGGAGCCCCGACGTCGGCAGTTCGGGGCACGTAGCAGATGATGTCACGTCGGCCCGCTCTGGGCTTTCTCGTGCGGGCGAAGATTAAAATGGATTTTAAATATGTTTCACTGAGCGGTTGCTGTTGAAACTTGCTGGGAGATATCTCCTGATAAAAAGGAAGCGTTTTACATAGTTATCTCAGCTTTGAAATTTCGTGTCAGTACTCCTTTAACGATTTAAAGACCCATAAATGGTAACCGCCTATGGGAAACAAATGCATTGACTCCACGTTTAAGGTGAAACTCAATCTGAACAGTCGGCCTAAATCACCAACGCGAACACGCATGTGCAACGCCGTTGCATACAGTAGCCTTATGTAGATTTGTTCAGATAGACTTCAAAATTACTCATTTATCACCCCCCCCGTTGGCAGAGTGCCATGTGTCCCAGCAATCATGGCGTCCATAGGGGACTCCCAAAATGCTCCAGACATTTCTCGATGTTGTGGATGTTACACTGGCTAAAGGCCTCTCCCCTCATCTATCGCCCTTTCTAACTTTACTTGTTCATCCTCGGGAGAAGGTCCGTAGGTGCCCTCTACACGGAAGTGGTCGGCTTGACCCACTGAACCTTTTGTTGTAACAACTATACGGAAGCTCCGGACAGAGAATATCCGCATCAACGTATATTCATCCCTCCAGCTCCAAACCACAATTATTTTTAATTACACATCATACGAACTGTTTCTGTAATACAATCATGGCTCTCAATTAGTTTGACACACAACAACATGGACATATTCTAGTTACAAAAATTACAGGCACACTTCGGAGATATTTATGATGGGGAAGGCGAAAGCATAGGTGGGCAATACCTATCGTGTAGCCTCATTAATACCATAATCCTTTTCTTTTTGCGCCATTACTCAGCATACAGGCAAATATTCCTTGTGAAACGTAAAATATTCCATTGCCAGTATATGCAACTGTGTAGGTATGTGACCCTTTCTTTGGTGACATAAAACCGCCGCGGTGGCTCAGTGGCTAAGGCGTTGCGCTGCTGAGCACGAGGTCGCGGGTTCGATTCCTGGCCGCGGTGGCCGCTTTTCTGATGGAGGCGAAAAGCAAAAACGCCCATGTGTACGAGATTTCGGCGCACGATAAAGATCCCCAGGTGGTCAAAATTAATCCGGAGCCCTCCACTACGGCGCGCCTCATCGCCTGCGTTGCGTTGGCGCGTTAAACCCCACAATCAATCAAATTTGGTGACATAAGTGACTCTATTAGGTTATTAGCAAAAGTGATTGTCGAGTATGCACGACACCATGAGTTCTGGAGATTAGGCCTAATAATACGCTTTCAACGTCCACTGATACCCGTAACTTTGAGTAGCAGAAGTACAATGAATGGACGGGTAAGACTTAATACGTCAGAAAAGAGCGGTAAGGAATGGTGGGATGTTGGTAACGGGTGGCGGCGACTCGGCCTTGCATTCCAGCGACCCCCCGTGCATGAGTGCAACGAGTGCGTTTTCAAAAGTGTACGACGGAGTGAAGTTATACCTCAGTGCAGGGCCAGATTAACCGTGCTGAGGGCCAGGTTCAAAGAAACCGTCCCCCCCCCCTTCCAATCCTACATTACCCTCTTATCATTCTTAAGACTTCACGCCTCTAATGGTTTGCCACAAGGAACAAATGCCGTATTTAGTCGACATATCTCTGGAGTGTTTACGAATACCGCCTGGGGGTCCACTTTTAAGCAGAGCAAGTGAGAGATTGTCATCACAACTGAACTATACCAGTAGACGAAGAGGCATACCATTAAGATTTATTTGTCGGTCTAGTTGCTTTCTACGAACGGAAGGGTAAATTGCGCGAGAAGTTAAGACGAAAGGGAGAAGTACGTACGACACTTATAGGTTCAGTCTAAATGTATTATGCATTTCTTTCATTCGTCTTAACTTTAGTGCAGTTCCCCCTCTGTTTCACTAGGCAAAATCTCCCCTCAAAAAAGGGCGCGATTTAGTAAAAAATGGGTTGCTCTATTTCCTTCCCTAATTCGGCAGAGCATACTTTGGTTGCCTGCACGTGTGGATTACCGAAGTAGACAGGCAAGCCTTTCACAGAAACTGTTCAGGCATCCATAAAGTAAATACGCTAGCAATCGTCTGGCTATATTGCTTCATCCGCTTACAGACACTTAAGCTCTTCTACGGCAGCGTTTCCGTACAGAGATATTCTGTTTAGTGTATAAGCCGACTCGGCATTTAAAATAATTTAAATGCTATATATTAAAATGGATTTTTCATGCGTGAGCTAAACATTTTAGAAAAGGAGGCACCTGTAGAAAAAGTTCAATGCTAAGATTTCACAAAAGTGCTGTTACACACTAAACATTTGTACACCCTTAAGGGTGCTAAAACGATTCATTCAAAATTTTACACCCTTTTTGCATTTTGTAAACACCCAAATTTAAATCCGGCACCGTAACATGAGGGTGCTTCAATATGAAGGGTGGAAACAACTGTTTAAAATGGCACAACAACAGCCGAAAAGGGTGCTGATTGGTATTTTTGGCTTATTAGGGTGTTCCCCAGAGCAACCTATGGTTTGGAGATTAATACAAAAGGTGCAAATGTGCTTGTAGAAGGTGAAAATATGAAGAAAACGTTCGGAATTCTAAATACCACTCTGCACTACATTCCTCCTTGGAGTGCATGACAAGGTTTATTTCTATCCCTTTGTGTACGGAAAGGGAAGGCTACAAAAAGCTTCTTCTATTCCTCAAAATAAAAATTTTTGCGCAAGGCACCACTTTCACCAGCAAAATTTATTTTACCTAAGACTCTATTCTCGTATTATTATGCAGTAACACTGTTGGCGCGATTCTACGTATTCGCAATGAAGGTTTCGAATTTTATGGTAAGCAAACAAACATCGGATTGTTTTTTAACTATTCATCAAAATGGTGTTTCACGAATGAAAAATCGAAAATAAGTGGAACCGTATACAACCGAAAATGAAGGTGCTTTTGATGCTATCATTCTTCGCCAAATCTAATATAAAGTAGCAGCGGCACCGGCGTTGAAACGGGACGAAACTCAGCCCTTGCTCATTACGATCACCAACACAATAACACTCCTCCTCCCCCTTTTTTCCTACAGCCTTGCACGGCCATAGCACAACCATAAACTGTGACATCTGCATCACCCTGTTCCTCTCGTTCCACCCCCCCAGCGCAGTCATGCCCCCCTCTGACAACAGTCTTTCTCTTCGCTCAGTGGAATTATAAGGTACTAGCAATCAGTATTTTATTGTTAGCGCCCGTCTATAACTCGCACAAATGCAAGAAACCGATCACCTCGGTCTCTCCTTCACAGACAACGCTGGAGAACAAGGGAAGTATCAAAAGAACACAAAAATTGGGAAGGAGCTTAGAATCCGGCGCTAAATAGACAGACGCCACATGATACTACATCTACTTACCCTAAAAACACAAACAAATACCATTGCACAGTATTATCCTGCTAGCTGATGCTTTTTTTATCGTTCAAATGGAGCGCCAAAAAACTTGCGCAGTTTGCGTTTTGTGTTTGTAAACTTTAAAAATCCAAGCTTCTTCATTATACCACACACAATAAATAATAAAACCTAAGTTTACTGTTATATTCAGTAAAAAAGGGAATGATTTACCAAGTTGTAGTTTTAATATGTTTAAGTAAAACACTGCCAACTGCCGAAACCGTGAGTACGGCTTGCGGCGGCGCGGTCAAAGCAGTATTATTCGAGTCGCCCCGTCTGTCGTCGGCTGTGTTCTATGGTGGGCCGTTAAACAAGCCCAGTTATTATGATTAATTGGGCCCCTCCTCGTCTTCTGTTAGGTCGGTCATGTTAGAGTTCGCGATGAAGTATTTGAGAACATCTTTGCCACCTGAAGAGGGTTAATTTTATTTCGCGCTTGCCCTTGAACGTCACCTGCTCTTCTGCGTCGTTTCGTGTAAGTTGTAACATAAGTTGCAACATTCGAGCACCCAATTATTTCCATTCTATCGTGTGTGGTAATCATGTGTCATGCCATTTTCGACCTCTGGACGGTCTGAGCACATCACGTCCCTCCATTCAACCAGAAAAGAGCCACAAGCATTGTCAACAGTGTTCGTCTGACAGAACGTAAGTCTTCAGCTACAGTTTTCGTAGCCCACTGAGCTATCATAGCTGAATAACGTTAGATCACTTTAATGCACAAGTAATCTCCCCTCCCAATAATTATCGATCTTTCATGCATAACCTAACATGTAGCCACTAAATGCACAAACTTGATTCTTGATTTCGGGAAAATCAAAATTTCGTTTCGCCCAAAATTTTAGTGTAGGATTAGCAATTAATCACCATGTAACCCGATTTTCTGGAGTTATGTTTACGATGTAGCCATAGTTCTCAGGTTATGACACAAAAATGTCATTACCTCTGTAGTTGTCTTCGATAAAGCCCGACCAGTCGTTCAGTTTTGTTGAGCCATTTTTATGCATGTTTATCGTGTGAATTGACAGTCCTCGCAGTTTACTTTCGCAATTAGTTATGTAACTGACAGTGCCGTCGAAAGAGGCCTGATTAGGCTTCTGATGCCGCCATTTTGCGCATACTCGTACTGGGCCACCAATAAAAAAAAATCCTTCTACAAAGGGAAAGATTTAAAAGGGTGAAGTATTAGATGCGTTATCCTGAAGTGTAATATGCTAATTACAAAGCCTCGAGCTTTTCCGGAAAATACTGTGGAGGCCATGAGCTTACCAACTCATCGAAAAACCACTCAAACCCACATGCCAAGGCCCGTGTTGCTCCAAGATACGTGCAAGAATTGAGTCTACTCAGCATACAATACACATTTTTTTGAGAAGCCGACGTGCATGCCCCACCTACTTCTCATTGGGCGTTTTCTTATTCTTTCTGCGTGCACCACATTTGAGTCGTCACATCAATTTGGGGATGGTGGAGTCCAGAATTTGCGGGCAAGATACGAGAACTTCAATAGAACCCACTTGCACACAATGAGTTCTCAAAGATCTCCACCAGCTGAAGGTACGGAAGTGAGTTATAAGCATTGCCTAAAAACCATACTAGATGAGGAGAAGAAGACGAAGATCGGCTCAACTGGCTGGTTGTTCTTGCTGCTCTGGAATTATTCTTCGTTTTGTACTTGTTCCTCTTTGCTGTGACTGAAATACTTCGCGCTGCCTTCTTACAAGCACCCAGCGACTTCACAATGGCGAACGCCCCGTGTCAAACGGCTTCAGCGAAGCTGCGTGCTGACCCTGCAGCTCAGCAATGTGCCGTCACCGCCTGCGCTTCATGCTGCCATAATGGACGGAACCAACCAGGGCCTGGCCGCTCCAAGGGGACCCCACCAAGGTACTCCTGCAGTTTCGCATGTATCGACTCCCGATGATAACCTGGAAAGCCCGCCAGCTCCTAAAAAGCGTGCTACTGACCAGGAGACCGCAGATCGGAACGTTTGCTCTGACGCTACTGACCTTGAAGTAAACCAAGGCGTCTTTACCCTTGTCACTTCCAAGAAAAAGCAAGCCGCCGGGATTCCTGTTGTCTTTGAACAAACTGAAGGTTATAGTTTCTGGAAAGCCAACCCCAACATAATGGCGTCAGAAGTCGTAGCGACGGCACAAGAAAACGTTTTAACACATCGCCTGACCAAGGATGGTAGGCTTATTGTGACCTGTCGTCTCTAGCTGCAGCGAACCGACTTCTCCATGTCTCTACCCTTGCTGGTGTACCAGTCGAGGTGCGCGTGCCACGATCGTACATGGCAATGTATTAGAAAATACTAGGTGTGCCCCTTGAGTACACTGATGAGGCGCTAGGGAATTACCTTAGAGACCAATGAGTTATCTCTGCCCGTCGACAAGTCACCTACATACGATATGAAAATCAAGTCATTGCTGAGACCCGCCGACGCTTAGTCATCTTGGAGTTCAAGCCAGGTTCACCTCTGCCAGCTCGGGTGTTTCTTGGCTTTAACAGCTTCCCCGTAGAAGAGTGCACTGGATCTGCTACATAGTGCTTCAAGTGCCAGAAACACGGCCACATCTCCAGGAACTGCAGAGGAAACCTTCGCTGCAAAATATGCTCTGGGGACCACACACACAAGTACTGTACCTCGCGCAATCAACCCCGATGCGCAAACTGCGGCGGCCCGCATCCCACGTCGTATGGAGCTTGCCCGAAGAAAAAGGCAGCTACTCTTGCACGCAGTGTCGCGCAAGTACAAGGGAAAGCTCCTTCCCGACGTGAGCCACCATCAAACCCAGACGTTGTGTTTTCACCTGCGATTTTGCCATCAATGACTCTCCGTTTTAGGGCGAATCTCCCATAAGCAAGTCCTAGGCGCAGGCCACACGGGATCATCAAACAACCACAATTAATCATGCCGCACCTGATTTACGCTCACAGGACGCAGACTCCCCCTCAACTCGACGTCCCCGTAGGGAACGTGGACAGATGGCAGTTCAGGCCGCGCAGCCTGACATTACTAGCATACTCATCTCCATGCTTTATGCGGCAATCAGGGCACTTCTGCGCGCCAACCACTCCTATGGCCATATCCCCGAGGTAGAAGCGGTACTGTCGTTGGAACCTTTCGTGGCCTCCACATCATCAGCTTCGCGGCATCGTTCTGGAGCCCAACAAAGTTGATGGCATCGGAGACCCACCGCCTGAAACCGCTTATTAACGCAATTCTCAAAAGTTGTACAATTTTCCAATGGAATGCACGTGGTCAACGCTCGAAACTAGCTGATTTTCGCCAGCCTGTGCGGACATATCCATTTCTGTTGATTATTATATCTGAATCTCGAGTTGAAGAACATTTTAAGTTAAAGAATTATCAATTGCTTCATTCGCAGCGCTTAAACGGCCAAAGTCGACTTTTTATTGCTGCCCATCATGATGTGCCATTAGCAAGCGTTGCTGTGCCTGCTCATGAATCCGAAGAATACATCTGGGCGAAAACCAGAATTGGTACCCAGTGCTTCACTTTAATTGCTGCTTACATAGAGCCAAGCAACCGCTTTGACGCCTCGCGCCTAGAAAATATTATTACTGGCACGTCCCCGCCTTATCTAATTTGCGGGGACTTTAAGGCGCACCATGAGATCTGGGGCAGCGTTCATACAAAGTCCCGGGGAGCGCGGCTTGCCGAGCTGCTGATCAAGTACTCTGTTCAGCCTCTTAACGACGGCAGCATCCCTTACATGAAAAACGAGAAAGTGAGCAGCTGCATTGACGTCTCTTTTATTTCAAGCAACTGGGCTGCAAAATGCTTCTGGTGCACAGACCTGGAAACAAGGGGAAGTGACCATTACCCAGTTTTGCTTTCTTACCTTGACAAAGATGCGCTCCGAGAAGGAGCGAAGGTCAACTGCACTAACTGGGAGGCCTATGAAGAGAGCGTGGGTCATAGCATTACAGCATCAAGTAGCGATGACGACATAATTCCTATAATTGCTCGCTGCCTGCGGGAATCATCGCGTGTTATGAAAAAGCCTACAAATGTCAGATATGATGAGGATTATGAGAGGCTACGAGCCATTCGCAGGCGGGCAGACCGCAAGGCTCGACGTACCAAAACTTTGGAAGACATGCAGCACGCACGTAGGGCGCAGAGACACGTGAGGCGCCATTTAGAGAAGTTAAACAGGCAGCGATGGCAAGAGTGTTGCGCGAAATTGGGTGTTCGCAAGCCTTTGTCGCACATCTGGCGTGTAGTAAAGGGCATGCGTAACAACATCTCGCAACTACGCCCATTCAGCGCGCTTTCATTTCATGAGAATATTTCTCAGAGAGAAGCCGCTGAAGAATATTGCAAGCTGCTGTCCACCACAACATCCGCAAGGACGCGCCCACAGTTTAATTATTTCCGTTCCCCTCCAGCTGCTGTGCCTGCGTTAGATCACCCATTCTCGATACAAGAACTTAATGCGGCTATTTCGGTTGTCAAGAAACGCTCTTCTCCTGGTTACGATGAAATTACTTATGAGGCTATTTCGCATTTATCCCACCACTCTCGCTTGCGTCTCTTGGAGTACTATAACGCTACGTGGCTGCATGGAATCGTTCCTCCTGAATCGAAGCTTGCGAAGATTACTTCCGTTCTGAAGCCTGGAAAGCCACCGACACGCTATGACTCTTTTCGACCGATTGCCCTATTCAGTTGCATTGGAAAATTAATGGAGAAAATGATATTCAAAGGGATGAATTGGTATGTCGAAACCAGGAAACTTTACCCCCCTGAAATGCACAGCTTTCGACAGAATCGATCGGCCATTGACAACATAATTGCACTCGTATCGTCTTTAGAAGAAGAACTAAATTCTGGCCATATCCCAACTGCAGTGTTTTTAGACATCAAGTCAGCATTTGACTCGGTTTACCATGATACTATCCTAGCATCTCTTATTGCACTCGGCTTTGGAGGGAGGCTATATGCATGGATTGCGAGCTATCTCGACGGACGGAAACTTTTCATGTGCACAGAAGGCCCCACACCATGCTACCACGTACATAGAGGCGTCCCTCAAGGAGCAGTCTTAAGCCCGCTGCTGTTTAATCTTACGCTTATTCACCTTAAACGCGTTCTTCCCCGGGGTGTCAAAGTCACACTCTACGCGGATGATATCTGTGTTTGGAGTGCTTCAAGATCGCGCCTGATCACACAGCAGAAGCTGCAGAAGGCTCTTTCAAGAATAGCGGCATACCTATCGCCGAGAGGACTTCATCTTTCCTCCGAAAAAAGTGTCGCAATGGCGCGTTCACCCGCAAGAGAATGGACCGATACCCTCTAATCCTCAGTGGCCGGCCTCTGCATTACGTACGCACCCAAAGATACCTTGGCATTGTCATAGACAGAAAGCTATCCTGGTCCCCAGAAGTAAAAAGATTACGTGCGCGAATTTTAGCAGCATCCCAAATTATTGGATATATTTGTGGCACTTCCTGGGGCAGTGATTGTCGCTCTGCGGTGTTCCTCTTCAAGGCATATGTTGATGGTATCTTGCGCTATAGCCTTCCCGTCCTGCAGACACTGTCCCCGACAAGCAGAAAACAGCTGGAAGCGGCAAGGAACAACTGCCTGAGGAAGTGCCTTGGCCTCCCTGCAGGCTCGTCATGTTGTGGGACTCTTGCAGAAGCTGGCTGCCTGCCCATGGATGTATTACGGCTTCAAGAGACGCTACGAAATTACTTGAGGTACAGACTACATGCCACAACCCGTTTCCTGGCTCGCAGTGCGGATCAAGACGCTTCCAGCTTTGGACGAACAATAAGGGCAATTGATGCTTCCGTGCCAAATCGAGCACCGCAGACCAGGCCACTGGGTTTTCCGCCATGGACTTTGTCACATGTTACCATAAAACATTCTATACCTGGAATTGATTCAAAAAAGCGCATATCCCAAACTGTCCTACTTCAGGTTATACTTGCCCATATTCACAAATATTACTCCGCAACGACCCATATTTTTACAGATGGATCAGCAACATCTGAGCGCAGTTCTTCAGGAGTTTTTATTCCGTCAGCTAACAAATCACTGCCATGCCGGCTTGAGCGAGCGACTTCGTCCACGCTAGCTGAACTTCATGGAATTAAAGAAGTCATCCGGTACAGACTTTCTCAGCCACCCACACACTGGACCATATTCACAGACTCGAAAGCCGCCCTACAAAGCCTCCGACGTGCTAGCTGCTTCAGCATCCACGACCACATCCAGCGTGAAGTAAAATACCTGCACCATCTCGCTAACGCTGCTGGACATCGCGTAACCCTTCATTGGCTCCCTGGACACTGTGGTGTCCTAGGAAATCAGAGAGCAGATGAGGCTGCACGCAGGGGCCTACAGTGGAAAAACAAAAGAAAGATTTTCTTTACAAAAAATGGTGCCTCAACTATGACCAAGGCCCTAGCTTTACCAGAAAGAAACCGCTTATGGACAATTCCGGAACATCATCATGATTTTCTGCACTCAATTGACCCACAGATAAGACTGAGGCTGCCAGAACGACTACCTCGCCGGCGGGAAACACTGTTTCATAGACTGCGACTTAATGTGGCGTTCACTAATCCCTACTTACATCGCATAGGCCAAATACAAGCCCACATTGCGACAACTGTGGCGCCCCCGAAACCGTCGAGCATGTCCTGCTAGAGTGCTCCGCCTACACTGACGCTAGGAGTCGGTTAGAGCAAAGGATCACATGTCTTCACCCTGGACCAATTACGCTGAGCCTGATACTTGGACCATGGCATTCTCCGCCATCTCAACGGAATGTCCTGGATGCGTTATTTGGGTATCTTGAAGATATTGGCGTCACCGAGACTTTATAGCCCCCCTTAAGCGGTCAGCCTATGCTACGCCACATGTCCCTTTATGTGACCCTCTCTTTTTTTTCCTCTTTCATCTACTACTCTTCTTTTTACTATCCTTCTGTCTTTTCCCCGTTCCCCTTCCTGCAGAGTAGCATGTCGACGTACGCATGTTGGCAAACCTCTCTTCTTTTCCTTCTTTATTAAAGAGCTTCTCTCTCTCTCTCTCTCTCTCTCTCTCTCTCTCTCTCTCTCTCTGAAGCATAGTTTAAGTTTCCAGTGTTTTCGTCACATTTATATGTTTTCAACTAAAAAATCACTTTAAAGGTGTCACCTCCTTCCCTGCCGATTTCTGATGCCTGATTGTTAAGTTTGTGGGCATGCACTTAGCAGATTGCTCACATATCTAACCTCTATGTGCGTTTGAGCAATCAAAAGCTGATGTTAGCAGTGAAGTAGATGAAAATAGTAGTTTGAATGTAGTTGTGTGCAGGTTACTTATAATCATTGTTTTCATTCCTAGACAAGAAAAATTGAAGTAACCCTGCCAATCGCTCTCCATTACTGCATTTTATTATGTTCGTGCAAATACTAGAACGTGCAGGAGTTGAGCTGCTTGAGAAAGGTGAAATAAACAGTGGTACGAAAAGTAGAAGAGCTCTAATAAATAAAAATATCTTCCCAATCGCAGGATGCTACGACCTTGCGTTCTGCACGGTTTCTGCTGTATGGAGCGGATCACGTTCAAGTATGTATGGAGCGAAGCACGTGATCAAGTTCCTGATCACGTGCTGCTCCAAGGTTCATCTAATGCGCTTGGATAATTTTGTACTTTGCTTTCGTGCTGTCTATGTTGTTTCGAGAAGTTTGGGTATTCGAAGATGTATTTGATTTGTATTTGACACAAGAAATTTTGTAAATGATCCTTTGTGCTTTTCCTAATAGACAGTCACTTTGTTCATGGCATCAGGCATCTTAGAGTTAACATACGTTTGTGGGCGTCTCGAATACCTTCCTTTTTTGACGATACGTGGTATTGTCTGGCTTGCCCTTTTACCATTCAGGAGACAGGTGCAGGTGGGTTGTTGGTAAAGGAGGTTGGAGGGAAGGTGATAGAGACTGGATGAAACTCTTTTGACCAGCGGCGTTGAAGAAAATAAATTTCCTGGTCCTCGCTACATCGTCGATTCCAACTTCTGGCGCATTGAACAAACTTGGTAGTGCAGCCGTTTTTCTTGAGTACAGCGATAGGTTTTTCTTCCTTTCTTATCTCTATCTCTTCCTTTTGGGCATACAGTTCTTGTCGTGTGTCGGAAACTCGGTGGTAGCAATTAAATTGAAGGCAGAGACAAGTATTGGTTTGCTTTCGGCTCAGTTAACTTAATGGGGCCCCTCAAGTCGGCTGAGCCAGCAGTTCAGTTCACCATGATAAGAAAGAGGCAATGCCTTGCTGTTCCTTAGTTTTCACAAAAAGCATCCCAAAGAAGCTTACCAAAGAATAACCGACACAAGATAGTACTTCCAAAGGCTATACCACTCAGTTTCTCACAATGCCTCTGTATTTTTGGCTCTTCTACACACGGCATCCTCGACAAAATATATGACAGGAAAGAGACTTCTGTTAAAGACCTTGAGGAAAATGGCTCTACCGGCAACTTTATTCACCACATCAAAATCCGTATTCTCTGATTCCTGGGTGGACAGCCAAGAAATTTTCGCTCCTTTTAACGCCGTCCGTCAACCACCCCATGCCTACCATATTGTATCTACCCTCACCTGATGAACCACCTACATCTGCCTACATCGTGTTGTTGAAGGGGAGAGCGAAATGATACTAGAAATATTGTATATGAACGCCTTCCCAATGCCCAAATATTTGTTAATTGTGGCATCAAATTCCCAATCTCTGATGCCACGATCAAAAGAGCAGCTGCCAAAAGAATAAGCACAAGTCATCTACAAGTTTTCTGGTGCACAATGCCCCCCCACTTATAGTAGTGACACCAGGAGCTGCGGGAAAGCCTCCAACAGCACCAACACAAGGTGCGGAAAAACTGAGAGCTAGGAAAATCACGGTAGAGTTAAAGCTAACAATTAATCAGCCTGTAGTGTCCCTTTAAGCCATCAGTAGGCTTTCTTTTTCTTTGTGTAGCTTTTCTCCAGATTTGTTCGGCTGTGCAGTAGAGGAAACCTGTTATTGCTGTGGAATATAGGCCAAAGTTTGGATATGCGTAGCGTTAGCTTTTGATTGTACATATGCTTTCTGTTTTGTGCAACAGGCGTCATAAAATTTATCCAAGTTTCTGGATATAACTTAGTGCAGGTTAAAATGCTGTTCCGAAGTTGCTAATCACGCTATGGCAGAACCCAGCACCAGTCAAGGGTCATAATAAAGACAACCATTCCATCGGTGGTAAAGCGTAACTGGCAGCCATTACGTTCACGCTTGATAAACAACATGGTTTTTTTTGTGGTTCTACTTCTTAAGCCTGAAATTTATATAGTCATTGCTTCTGCTCAAGAACATAATGACGGAGTTAGTCTTTGCAAAATATTTTACTTGTGTACAGTTCCCAATTACGATCTTATTGCATCAGAGCAGCGTTTTTTCTGCAAATTTGAATAATTTTTTAAGATACCAGTTATACAAAAAACAAAATTCATATGTGCCGTCCTAACCAGAGACCACACATGTGCTGAATGTTTTCTGATAACAATATTAAAGTGTTTCAGTGAACACCGCCTTCCTTCATTAGGCTGCTTTGCACACTGACTCCAGTCTTATATATGTAGTCCTCAATTTTTTTATGATCAGTCTTTGTACGGGAACCATATATTTTTATACATTGTCGCTGCGTATTTCTGCAACTGTATCTAGTTACCATTTGCAATTTGTTTTTATTTATTTATTTATTTATTTATTTATTTTCAGATTTACTGCCAGCCTTTCAAAAAAGGCCTTTGGCAGGAGCGGGCAGAACACATAAAAGAATGCGAGAAAATATGCATGATACATGCACAGATAGGATCTACATCCACAAAGCAACCGCAACAATGAGCGGAACAAAATAAAAATATGGGATTGGGCAATCAACAAAGTGAACAGCAGGTACTATCAGTATCTGCAAACTAAAACAGTCGGCAGTTCGACAACAACGAAAAAAGCAACCCATGTGGTACCAAGCCAGACCTGTACTGATAGAATAATTAATAATATAAAATACATGACTGGGAAGAGCCGGAATAATCCGAATTGTACAACTAAATCATGGCTTTCTTAACGGCCATGGTATGTTTTTGTGTTAACGGTTGCTGCATTGCGTGTTTGGCCTATGTAGGGTTGAAAGCGGATATTTTGCTTCGAAGTGGAATGCCGGGATAGCATTATGGTTCTTCGGTTTCTGCTTACTTTCATTCATAACATTCCTTTTATATTAATATTTAAAATAAAAAGCCAACCACTTTGCCGTAGTTTTAATTTTGTCACCTACTGCATACATTCTTTTTTTCAACTTCTGTAAGCATTGGCTATCCATATTTTTATGAGTTTGTAGAACAGTGATTAGTTTAAGTGCTCAAGCAATTTATGGCTGCGGAGGTTCTCTGTAGCATTTATATAAGTGCGTTCTGCTTTTTTCTGAGCCGCGTAAGACCTCTGGCCAGCTTTGAAAAGGTCGTCATGTGTAGACATAAGGTTGAAATAAATGCTTGTTTGCATTGCTTTATAAATTTTGAAAGAATTACTTGCTCATGTTCTTTCAACCATGTTTAGGAACCAGTTTAAGGAAGTTTTCTCTGTTATTAATATTTTTTTCACAACCAGGAAGGGTGCTCATCTTCGGTTCTTGCTGAAGCAGCAGTATCCGCACTTCACACGTGAGCTCTGAACACATAGTAATTATGGTATGAAAACTTCAACCGGTTCAAAGCTGCTTTTTAGAGGTGTCGTCATAGATGTCAAAGCTCTCGACAGTGTAGTGCAATGTCTGCTGGAGTGCGCGATGTCTATACAACCGCACCCCATCGGGGGTGTTGTAGTGAATAATTTTATGGCTATAAAGTCTGAGAATATTTTAAAATGCACGTAAAATACTATTAGAATAGCTGTCCAAATCGGCGGCCTTTTTCCAGGTGGAGGCGGAAAGTGAAAATGCCCATGTGTAAATATTTGAGTGCACATTAAATATCCCGAAGTTGCCAAAGCTAATCCAGAGCCCTCCTCCGGAGTGCACTTCATATCCCATGCGTAGCTTTGCGTAAAACCAGCTAATAATTTATGAGCAAATCGAATTATTTTAATGTTTCTAATTGCACATTTTCTCAGTTTAAGCTGCTGTATTTTTAAAAAATATCTTCTCACAAATGTATAGCTACCAAAGGCTTACAGAAAAGTTTCTCGCTCTTTCTTATGCACCTTCCTAGCAAAAGAAAAATGTCATTAATAAAAGCGGAAGTAGCCCAAATATGGAAACTAGCCAACAATAATGCTGCCGATAGGGAAAATGCTGAAGGTTTTATAAAGAATGTTTAAGTTATTTCAGTTCTAGTCAACTCAAGAAAGGCTATAGGCGTAAAATGCTTGCCATGAAGCACGTGGTAATACTAGTGGAAACTAATGGACACTTGCTGTTTTCTTTTCATTTGCAACGTTCACAAATGACCCCACATTCACTAGCCGGGGCATAATGCAAGGCGCCATGTATGAGCAAGCCTGAGGGTAAAATAATCCTCCAGAAACAATGACATCACCTTTTAACCGTGGGTTTCATCAGGGAACTTACATGCATTGTTCTTAGAATTGCTATGTGGGGTCATTTAGTGTAAATGTATGGTTATGAAACACAACATACAACCAAACATTGGAAGTCCTGTAGATTATAAATATTTTTTTCGTGAAGAAAAGAGAATAATGCAAAACAAAATAAATGCCAGTTAGTACCCAATTTCTATGAGTAGAATAAAGCCGCAATATGGAGTGAACCATACATATTGCATATGGTCTTCCTTGATATTGAGCTTTCCTGCTCAGCTCAAGAATAAGGCAACATTAAGAATAAAGCAACAATAAGGCGACATTGCGGGTAACTACCGTAATTAGAAGTGTGATGTAATACAGAGAATGCAAGGGTTTTAAGGTTCAAAGAACTTTTGTGCAGCTGATATGTTGCACACCTACTTGCTGTCACTACATAACACGTTTATATTGTGCAGTAATGCTCGAAGGAGGCGTACTGCAGTTCGAAGATATAATTGATTTTGAATGAAGATATAATTAATTTTTACAAAGTTTTTGTATAATAAACAACCTCTAATTTTATGACTTCGGTGCTGAGATGTGACTGTAATATGGCACTTTATAAATCGATGTTTTAAAAATCGGTCGGACAAGTTCAAGCAAATTATCAGCTGGGGTTGAGCTTATATATAATGACTCGTAGAACCGACTTTGGATAGCACGAATGTTTCATACCATAATCGTGTGTCATATTGTGCAATATGTGGCTGCACACCGGCTCCGCCATTCGTGAACCGAGGATGAAGCACCCTTTTTGTACCCTTTAGGATGGGTCTTTTGTACAAAAAGCTCTTACAGATTGGGGTTCTCAGTAGCACCCTAGGATACTTTTTGGCTGAAAATGGTGTACTAAGGCACCTGTCTTTTGGGGTGCTTCACAAATGGTGCTCGTGCGGCGACAGAACTCAGCACCCTAAGTAAAATATTCAGTTATAAGGGTGCTCCGGAGGCAGACAAGCGGACCGCACCCTTTTGGGCTTTAAATGCTTAGTGTGTAATAATCCTCTCGAATGACAATCATACATATTGTTACGTGGCGGCAAGACAGAAACGACGGGAACCATGGCAGATGTGGAGCGATATATTTACACGGTATTTGCAAGCCAGTTGTGACATAACGCGCACCAGCTACTCTCCCATTATCTTCTTCTTCAATGTTAGATGTTAGGACCATGGTGATTTGTTCGAATGACCACTTTTCGTCATCTGGTGACAATATTTTCATTTATGGGCAGATTGTTCTCTTCTAAACGGGCAATACATCAGGATTTTTGCCGGCATATCCACTTTATTAAGAGTAGAAACCTCATTCATACTCCACTCACCTTTCCTTATAATAAATTGCGGAGTAATTTTACATTTGCCGAAAATTTTTTCTTTCAAAACAGCGTTGAAAATAGCTTAAGCGCTTCGCCGAAATTCGACCTTAAAATTGGGCACCAAGCCTATGCAGCATCACTGCAATTACACGTCAGTCGGCGGGTGCTGGTTAATAGGTGGTATGTCAAGACCGAACGTGAGACGTCATGTCTCACCAGGTGCATGCCCACGCCGCTGAGCCTTAACTAGTGCGCCGCTCACTTCTTTTATGTTTTGCTCTCGTTGACCCATCGCGCGTCGCACCAAAGGAGATTTTAGACTGGCAAATCTCTGCTTTCTCAGTAAAGTAATTTTAATTTCCACTGATACACACAGAAGAGCCGCGGTTTTCGGAGGCAAAAGGTTTTTCTGCCGTGTTTTTTGCACAGCGATTTTTTGACGCTCAGGCTGAACGTTGAGAATATTGCATTTAATTTTGTTGATAAGCTGAAATAAAGCGCTGTAAATTCGCCATAAACCTAGTGCAAAATAATATTACGAGCAACTTGTTTAACGTACAGTGTTACGCATGCATATAAAATATTGTATTGTCACTTTTTTTATACAATCCTATGCGAGGTGTGTTCTCGGTGCTCTATTACTCGTTAAAACTCATTTTTTATCACGTGTGGGGTAAGTGGAAATTTAAAAATAACACTTTTAGGCGAAATTTCTGAGGCAACGGACTAATTAGTGTCGCATGATGGCGGCGATTGAAGCAGTCAGTTGATTTCAGTCAACCGGACCAACCGCTTCCGCTTAGTAACTAGCCAGAGTCACTGCTAATTGCTGATAGGGACGCTGGCTAGTCAGTGAGCGGAAGCGGTTGGTAGGGTTGGGTAAAATCAAGACAGAGTGATCAGTTATAGCTGCGAAACGACAACAGCGAGGATTGCGGTACTGGAAGGGAGCAGTCTACCTTTATTTTTACCCAACCGGCAAAACCGCTTCAGCTCACTGACTAGCAAGAGTCATTGTTAATAATTAATAGTGACTCTGGCTAGTCAGTGAGCGGAAGCGTTTTGGCCGGTTTGGTAAAACTCAACACAGACTGCTCCCATCGCCGCCATGATGCGACAACAATTGACCATTACCTGCTGTTGTCAATGCTTTTACGATTCACGGTATATTTTTGATACAGTGTGTTGTAGCCAACTTTTTTTCCTATAATTAGACAGGGCCTAACAAAATACACCGAAGATGAGATTTCTTGTTCGCTAGCACCTTTCAGAAGTTCTTGGAATACGCATGCTCTGGCAAGATGTTTATTTTCGTAGAACAGTGGCTATGCACATGATACTATAATTGCATTAAAGAACATTTAGCCTTCGTTTGAAAAGTGTGAACTGCAATGGGGCCAGAAAGATGGAAGTAGGCCATCTTTCTAGTAGGCCATCTTTGGCTAACTAGAATGAAGTAGGCCATCTTTGGTTTGTGTTAGGGCAAAACATACTTGCGTCTCTTCTAATAAATGTTATTCTAGGTGAGCATGTATGTGAAACACGCCAGAAGTATTACCACGATTGAGAGTTCACGTCATATGCCCCAATGCTTGCTATACCGATGGAGAGGATTTAGCGTTTCTGGGCGCACAACCTCCGGACTGGGTTGTAATGTAAAATGCTGCCGCCTCTTGCGTCGCAACCGCTAGGCTATAAAGGTAACTGTAATACGTATGCTGCCATGATTTACTTGTACAGGCATATTGTCTGTGTATTATAGACAAACAGACTCATAAGTTTTTAATGTATTGCAATCGTACTTCTCGAAGAGAAATAGGAAGAAATTAATTTCTACGCTGTGCTTTCAAAATCATTGGAAAGCTTCCAAGCTTGAAACTTCAGCCTAAGAGGAAACGGCACAACGAAAGTTATGCTAAGCCAAATTTTTCATGAGGGACGTGCAGCCTTTGTTGAGATTTTCTAGGCCATGGCGAAACTAACTAGGCCGTAGAAATTCCATAGAGTAAGTTTACCTGTCGAGCAAGACTTTTATACCGGAAAGCTAGAGAAAATATCTTTCCTTCTTACTGTCATAAAATATTTGGTTCCGGTTAAACGTTTAGATTACGTTTTGAATAATTTGCGCCCGAGATACGTTTCACGTTGCCAAGAAAATTCTGACAATGATTGCACATTGGTGGGGATGCTAGTACGCAGTGTATTGGAAAGACAAGCGAAATAACGAAATGGCAATGGCCCTGTAAACTTTCGTTGTTCGCAATTCCATATGTGAGACTTAAATGTAGGCGTTTCTGTTTTAATTGTCAGCATCCTCAGGTGACGAACGAAAGTTCACGAAACGATGACAACGTTGGTGATGTGTTTGCGATTTTGTATATGAATTTTATAGAGCACATTTCTAATGGAAACAGCTACTGACTTCGCATAAAACTACGCAGTATTATATTCCTTCTATGATGCACTCTATAAAGAGCTTGAAAGGCCACACCTACAAATGGCTAAACAAATTTATCAAGTCAGGAATTAATTGCCTCATTATTGAGGGCGTCGAAGGAAATCACGTCTTTTTAAAATCCTACGCTCAGATTTTTTCCCTTATATTTATAAGATATTTATACTGACTGTCGCCTGAGTAGTGTAATATTACCGAGAAAACTTCCCTTCACGGCACAATTTAGGCTACCTCGCGGTTCTTTTTTTTATGTAACGATACTAGCCATAAGCGTCGCATAAGAAAGAAAGACTTATAAGTCTTTCTTTCCATAGTAAGTGCTCTAAATCATTATGAGTGGTTTGGAACCGCATATTTTTCTTACGTTTTGGCTTAAACACCCATTACCGGCATTTGTTCTCTCACCGTAAGGAAGTTCAACTCTAAACTGTCTTTAGCGTTTGCACCAGCGTAATAACAATGGCAGCACTCAGTGCTCCATCCCTACAAGCTTTGAACTTTAAGTAGTTATAGTAAATCGGAAATGCCGATCAGTAATACACAGGCCCAATTTATGGCTCTTTATTTGGCGTAAGGCAAACATGCAGCTTTCTTTAAGTTCATATCTTGCTAAAAAAATTGGTGTGTTATAACAATTTCCGCACGTCACCGGTAAATTCTGAAGGTAAAAATAATTGCGCAAATAATAAAAACAAAATTTTGGCCGCATCTTGCTCTTCAAGCTTTTTCACAAGCTTTATAACCACCCACCACGGCTTGGAAGTTTTTTTGAACGCCCCTCTGCTCTCTTTCTACGACTGGATCACCTCAACAAAGTTAAACGCCCACAATGTCATTCACTTCTTTTCGCACAATCATTCATCCTGCGCACCATTCTTGACTGTAAGGACTTGCAAGCACATGTTGCCACCGAAAAGATTCCAATAACCTCTTGCAGCTCTTGCACACTACTGTCACTTACTAGAATTTTTTTCTGTAGTTTTTACATATTCCATAAATTGTAGTAGTAGCTTGCATACGTTCTTCTTGCTCTCGCTGCAGGATATTTCTGGATACGCAGCCACTTGTTATGTTCTCTTTTCTTTGTTTTTACGTTATATTGTTTTATTTTTCGGTAATATTAAGGTCGAAAAAGTGTCAAGCAAATGTTTGAAGTCTTGCGCGTTATGTTCCAAAATTATCTGATTGTTTAACGAATGTACAACGCGGTATGGCTGTAGGTTGGATTCATTGTTAAAGCTAATTACTGGTTAAAGCTAATTACGTTAAAACTAATTACTGGTTATAATGCGTCTTGTATTTTTATCAGTATTTTTGTGTGATGTTGTTTAGCCCCACCCCTATTTAATGCCCTCGCCTAGAGGGCCTTTATGCGTACTCTGAATGAATAAATAAAGAAAGAAAAAGAGTTAGGGGAAAATGCGAAGACTAAAGGATTGTTAGGTCGTAGCTCCTGGGCCCTAAAGGCGGAACCCAAAGTTCCTATGATTTAAAAATTAATTTATTGTCCTTAACGCAATTTTTGTAGCAGACGTGACATCCGCAAGGCTAATGTTTTTTTTTCCTAGTATTGCTTGCAGTTCTCCGCACCTGGGGAACCTCGAAAGTAATAAACAGGCTGCCTACACGAAGTGATAATTGGGTCTTCGCAGAAGTGGGAGGTTCTACTCTCGGACTCACGTCATCGGCAAAATAAACAAAAAACACTTAAAATTGCTTTGCTTTTATGTGCACGTGTCATCAATCAGTACGTTTATCTAGAAATTATGTTTTTACTCCAACTGCTGATGTCCTTTCCAAATGAGTGTTATGACGTGGAAAAACAATTATTTGTACTCCCAATGTGCTCAAAATTAACGTATATAATTCCCTGCATAAAAAAAGATTAATTCTTTCAAACACGCTTGATTCTTCCATACGCGTTTGCGAGAGATTAGCGTACGACAATGCATGTGCTCAGCAACATGTTCAGTGCTGTTTCATTCGCTATCCTCTTTTCAGCGCTTGTGAAATCTGGTGAGAATGCAGAGAGTCTTGATGTCTGCTCATATTGCAATTTTGCGAGCGAATTGGATGCATTTACAGTAAGTACAGGCATGTCTACTGCACTGCCAATTGACCTTCTAAAGTAATGTTCCCTACTAAATTAATGCCTGCTAAGCAATAATGCCTTCCAACTGGAAGGATGGCTAGGCAGACCTTAGTTGTTTGTAATTGAAAAACCTAAATTTTTTTAGAGGCTGAGTAGGGCTGACTTCTATTTCAGGCGCCTTTGTGTTATGGTATTTTACCAGGGTTCTTCTTATATTTACCGTCAGAACCGGAGAAGTTAGGCTATCGTAACGTTGCGGTTCTCGACTAGCAAATATTATACCTTTTTTTCTAATACAGTTTTCTTATCTAAGAAAATCAAAGCAACAAAATGGCCGGTCCTGATGTCTTTTGGAGATGGTTTCAACAGCGATGCTGTTTTAAGCTGGTGTTGGGCCTTTGAACCAGAGAAAGAAACATCGCCGACCGAGGACGAAATCGCGAGCTCCAGCACAGCTAGCCCTTGGCGAATACTCTGCCTGCGTTTGTGGTGTAATCTTTCGTGTGCTTTTCTCGTCCCCAGTTCAAGGGCGTTCGCGCGTCAGGGGAAAACAGGGCAAATCTCGCACTACAGACCCCGAGCTTGCGAAGCCGGTTGCCGCCGGTCCTAATACGTGCTGACGCTATTCACTTTGGTAGAGATGTGGAAGCCGGCGAACGAAACCATTGGGGAATGCCAGCGATGGAGAATTTTCAGCACTAAGTTCGGAAATCTACGTGCGGTGTAACAGCCGGTTCTCCGACGAACGAAGAGATGGGGCGACAGAAGAGATTCGCCCCCGAAGAAGAGGAACCCCAAGGTCAAAGCAGCTGCGCTGCTACTTCCGAATGGATGCGACAACTTTCGTCCAATTCCGAATATCCCAGCGGTGAGGCGGCGGTGAGACCTGAGCGAGTTGCAAGAGATCCGGGGCTACGGGCTCGCGTACATTTTTTGGACTGTAATTACCGAGTGTTCACTGCTATTTGCGGGGCAAATGACAACGTCACGCAGACAACTCGACCGAGTCTCGAAGCAAAACCACGCACAACACGTCACCTAAATTTCAAGCATAACCAGGCATCAACTCAGCCGAAACGATAAGCTAGGGGATCACGCCATCTTCGCCGTTAGCGCAGTCTTAGACACACTATTGCGAATCTGCCCACTTTTTTATCCCAAGGCTCGTCAGGCATGAATATAAATGTGTTTCTGAAAAGTTTTAAGCAATTATGGGTAACCTTACACGCCCCTTTATGCCAACCAATGAAGACACCGTCCCGTTTGGTTTTGGTTTATCGCAATCGTAAAAGTGCTCTTCAACATCTGAGATAAACGCTTTCATAATTTACTTTTTAATTTTCCAAGTTATTTGAGGGGCATCGAGAAGTAATCTTTGGTTGAAGTACTTTCCGAACACGAATATAAGTACTGAATGTGTTGGTGTACTACGTTCTACAAGCACTTAAAATTTCGAAAGCAGTTGAAAAATTGTTGCAGGGTCCCTTTAAAGCCGCTCATGAGGCTTTGTAAGGCCTCCTTCAATGGGCGGGCTGCAGCGTCGGCCCGACGTTAACGCTTGCATTCGGCGTCGTGAGCCCGAAAGAGAAAGACGGAAAAAACTTTATTCGAACAGCGGTCACTGAGGGTTGGGGGCGGCTGGGCGAACAAGGCCAGCCGCACCTTCTGTAGCTCTGCCTAATAGGGCCTCATGCATCCCCTGGTGAGAGCTACCCAACGCCTTTATCCATAGCCGGCTGCTAGAGATTTCAGAAAACGGGTCATAAGGGCAAGCCAGAGTGCAGGTTGGCTGCATTTGGAACCGTTGGGAGGATCTTCAGCAGCATTGGTGAACGGTGGCGGTTGGCGGACTCTGGCCACAGTTTGTGGATCGTTCTTCGTTTGCTAACGTTTCCCCTGTCCCTGATCCCTCTCAGTGGGCGCTAGCGCACCCGCGCACCTGCGCGTACGGCCCTACATCACACTCACACTGCGAAAGGTCGAGACCTTCCCTTTCCTCGAGCTGCCTAACACCTGGCATTGTTTACACTCCACGTCGACACTGTGATGCGAGAGTGTACGGACGTCACCAACAGGTGTTACTGGTAGGTGAACCACCTGGACATTCCTGTCCAATTTTCGCTAACTCCTTCGAAATTCGGTTTATTTTTCGCATATCAGCACTATTTCCGGAGGCGGTACCTTCGAAGCACCGACTAATGGATCCCATAGTCATATACAGCTTCAGCCGAAGCTGTAACACCGTCATGTGAAACAAGTGCATCAAAATAGACCTATGAATACTGAATACCTACGATTACACTTTTCCGCAATTGTTTTCTCCAAAGAAGGGAGTTTTTTTATAAGAGTCGCCCTTCCAGTGAAGCTAACAAGCGGCGACTATTTGGGGGTTGTTCTTGTAAAGCCAATATATTTATAGGTCACAGCAAAATTGTACGTTATGCAGACGGGGACAGGCGCTCTTTAGACGGGAAGGCAGCTCCTTGGCGTAGGGGAGCAAAGGAGCGAAAGTAATAAAGTAAAGAAGAACGCGTGCGCCTTTCGAATGCCACACTACTGCCCATTTGTGGCCTTGGAGATCTACACTCAACCCTGTGTTGTCGCCTTCTCCCGAGGACCATGGGAAAATACTCCTGCGTTTAGACTACTCAACCCCGTCCGCTATAAATACGCTCACCCCGTACTCAGCGGAAGGTTACGTGCTTGGTCACTTCACATAAAATGGCAGGTGATGGCGATTTGCTTAGCACATCGAGCACTACAATGGCTGTTCTCGTTGTTAGTGCGACGTTAACTCGCAGAAATACATGAAAACAGCCTGGTTGGCGCTGCGAAGAATCCCCCGGATACGTGTGCGCAGAAAAGAGGTAATAGCAAAAGGGCGTAGAAGTCTGCCAGAAGCCTGAGAGCAAGATAAGAAACAGAAATACAGTCATCTGTACGAAAAAAAGGATACGTCGAATCTGGTCGCAGGCCAATTATTTCACAAAACAAAATTCGTTCAAAATACAAAACAAAACGTTCATCGAGTGTGTCATCTAGGGCCAGGTGGTGGTAGAATTGAGTTGATATGAAGATTGGTAGCCCGATTGCTGCTTTATTGGCCTTACGATTTACATCGATATTATTGGTCCCTTTTATCGTGAGAGCCACGTAGGATATAGGGTAAATGATCCCGCTTATCAGCACTGAGTGAAGGCTTTTGCGTGTATCTTAGTGTTTGAGTCCATGAGGGCAGGAGCAGATGTGTTGAACGACAAGTGCAAGCTGGATAACAGTTTATTCAATTTTCGAAAGTAGTGAAGCTGCACTTTCCTCGTGGTAGTTGTGCATTCCCAGATTTCGGAGCGTTTACACTGTGTCTGAAGATGATGATTAGCGGCTTCCTCTTTGTAACGGGGCGGCGTTGCAGAGGCCTTAGCTGTAACGCCACTGTAGAATCACCTCGCTATTAAAAAAAGAAAAGAAAAGAAAAAACTTTCTGGAATTTATGTGCTAGTCTAACTTCTCTGTTCGCATGTCCTCCCAGATTGTTCTCTGCCCTTTTCCCTCCAACACTCTAACCTTCTTTCACGAACCTCTACTGCTGTCCAATTCACTTTTCCGTTAACCTTAAAGCTAAGGGCCTCCGGTAGCTGGATGGCGCCCTCACTAAAGACTAGACTGATACTTTTGCACTCCGTTACAATATGCGCACGGTTTCTGGCTCCAGGGATCTCTGGTCTGGTATCCTTGGGATCTGTGGTCTGCACGCCCTTGTGTGTTCGAGCGCATGATAAGTAGGAGAGCCTTCAAAGGTCCCTATGAAAAGTGTCGCATATGTCCATGTATATATGCCAATGTGTGTGTACATCGCTAGTTGATGATGTTGTAGCTGTGGCCTGAGTGCCCTTTGGTGATCTACATCGCTCATTTGCCCGCTTAGAGTGCGTGACAGAAATCCTCTATGAAACTGAGCTAACCTGGGAGGCACAATAGAGCCATATAGAAAAGCATGGCTGAAATCACTGCCCTCTTGGGCTGCCCTTGTCAACTGTGCTGAACCTTTGAGGGGCATTCTCTCAAGGGAAGGGTGGTGGTGCGCTTTGTAAGAAATTCACGCAGGTAGCTCTAGCCGACCACTTCTCAATCGAGGATTCGCAAACTGTTTGACTTGGCTGCCTGTATGACTTGATGAAATGCACGCTGTACGTCAAGTGCTAAGATGAAGTTCGAATAAGTCCTGCGCAGGTTGCTGACGATGAGCTCCTTTACTGAAAATGGGCATCTTGGTTTGACAAATAAGGTCTAAAACCAAACGCGCTGTGCCGCACCAAATCACTCTCTAAGAATTTGGTCAGCCTGCATGGAATTAGATTTTGAGAAAACTTGCTGCCGCGCTATTTCAAAGTACGTGCGGCAGATTGTCGATGGGTATCGGCTGGTTAGGTTTAGGTAGCAGGATTACTTCAGCCTGTCGGCAGTGCGCATCACACCTCTTTCCGCCACTACTCCTTGATGAGTGGAACGAGGGCTGAACCAATATGTTTGTTGCATGGTAAAATAACGACCACATCATCGACAGACTGAAGCCGGGGTTGTTGAGTATTCGGCGTTGGAAAAGTTTGTACTTCAGAGTTGGGCTTGATGGATGTAGATGACTTGATGGCTTCGGAGGTGCGGGGAGGGTGGAGTAAGAAGTCAGTGGAGTGCCGGAGACGTTTCAATTTCTGCTTCGTGTGTTTTGATGGCTAGTGCACTCATCCATCGATGCGTAAGCATATGGCCCAGGGAGAGGGTTGCTAAGGAAGCTATCACGAGCAAGGTCATTGGCATTTTTGTTGCCCTCAATACCCACTAGGCGGGGATCAATTACAGAAGTACATTTATGCCTTGCGCCATAAAAACCCAATCTTCATCATTATCATCAATTTCAGAGGTACATTGAGTACGGAGTATTCGTACATGTAGGTGAAAAGCTGTCCATGAATGTAAGTGAGTAGGGTGGTGTTGGCAAACTCAAGAAGGCGTTCCTGTCTGCCCGTCAGCATTGTAATAGTGCCCGTCTCATAGTGGTGATCTCGGATGCCATCGGCGATTGCATGAGCGTATGCAGCGGCGTGGGAACGAACGCCAGAATGGCGCTGGACATTCGGTTGGCGGGGCCAACAGATGCACTCCTGAAGCTGAGCTCGGAGAAGGCGGTGTCTATGTAGTAGGTGTAATGAAACATTGTCCAAATGTCAGCTTCGGTTCGTCTCCGCGCTTATTCTTGTTGGGGTTCGATGTTACGGGGTAGTGAGAGTAGATGCCTTGAGGGTTGCGGGTGTCCGTGATAGGTGTCAGGTGTAAAGGGGGGTATCCCAGTGAATCTAAAATAGCCCGGCCTGTCTGGAAGTGCATCGGCGGTATGGCTGAGCCTCGTTATGGGCTTCACTTCTCATCTCCAAAGTGATATGTAGGGAAGTTCCTTGAATTAAACACTCTGGGGGATATAAAGTAACTCAGAGATTGATGCAACCGCCCTTAAAAAAGATGACTTCCAGTGTTCACGTTACCCATTTTGTAAGTTAGAGATCGGCGGCTGCATATATTGTCCGAGTAAACACGGTTAATTGGAATTTTTCGCGGAGTTCATGGTCTTACAGCCGTGTTTTCAGCTGGTAATGCCTTGAGTCATGCGTTACAATTGTGTAATGTTTTCGAGAATCTTTGCTGTCATAACCAAGCTATTATCTTGTTGTCTAGCATCATAAGGACACGAATGTGCGTTTGACGAGACACCGTTAATTTCGTAATTTCCATGGTAATTAAAGGCGGGTATGACACACCTGAACAGCTGTTTTTCTTGAAAACCAAAATGTATTTGGACTTCTCGGAAGAGATTTCAAGCCAATTTTACTGTGTAGCCTTTGTACCACACCCGAAAGAACTCTTGTATGATTTATTTTGTATATGTTCAGGCGCGAATGGACGTTTTTGCAGATGGCGAGCCCTATGTTGAGCCGCAGATGTTTTGGATGGACCCGCTGCAATATTTCAGTGGTTAAGGCATTGTGCTGCTGATACCACGTATGCGGGTTCCACCCCGGCCTTGGTGGCTATTTTTGAGATAGAGGCAAAAAGAAGAAACGGTGGTGGCTCGATATTTGCGCGCACGTTAAAGATCCTATGATGGTAAAAATTTATCGGAAGCCCTTCCCTCTGGCACTTTTACTATCCCACGTGTATCGTCTTCGAAGTAAAGACGCAAAATTCAGAATATTTTTTTTATTTTGATAGCGACAAGTCCACAATGTCCCTATGTATGCACTACGTCTGTGCGTTTGTAAGACGTCTACAGTATTGTAAAGCACAGGACTGCTATCAGCAAGAGTAAACAATCATACATGCTTCTGAATTTATTTTATGATTCCCAACAGGTCTCCATGTGCTGTTCACAAAACGACGTTATCATGTGGTCGTGCTTATGTGGGTGAAGCGGACAGGACTTTAAACGTCCGCTGAAGCGAGCATTTCAATTTATGAAAGGGGACTCCAATTTCCCAGTTTTCTACTCACCGTCGCTCGTGCGAACGTGCGCCCCATCTAAAGGCAACGGTTATCCGGCACACACTCCCTGATCATATGGAACGACGGTTAATACAGGCAGTAAACATAAACAAGCTTGGTTATGAGCTCGTAAGTTTAACCTGGTGTGCGTGCGGGTAAAAGAACTGCTTTCTTTAGTGTTAGTTGTTTGTAGGCACAAGCTTTGTGCCTTTCTATTTACCGGGCGTGAATTTCTTACGTTATGAAGCACTGTGGGCGCATGGGTCGTTTAGACAATTGCAATTCATGAAATACCTGTGTATGCACCTTCTTGACCTGTCGCTTAACCTTGTCTCAAGCCATTTTCGCTGCAAACTCGCCCCTAGAACCGTCAAGTTCTTAATAAATACCACACAGGCCATAGTAAACTGGCAAAACATTCAAAAGCTTTCGTTCCGCCCCATTCTCATCGTGTGCACACTCAATAGAATTGAGATTCAAGTAACAGGCAAGAAAGCTAAAGGATGCAATCTTTGCAGCTACTACCAATAGGCCTCAGCTAGTGAAAAGCTCATAAAAATGATAAAAGGATGCAATAAGCTTGGCGAACGTATTTAATTAAAACTAAAATAAAGAATATGCCGTCTTTACATAACTTGACGGGGCAATCCCTGTCAGAAACAAACATGCCATCGGCGCTGTGCCGCTGGTGGAAGATGAAAACAACGGCGACGCTCGGCTCCGGACTTACGCTGCTGCTTACCCCAACGCTTCCCAGCTTATTCTCACTTGTAAGTAGCTGTAAATATACGTATCCTGGCCACGTACCATCCTTGGTGGAGGTTGCAAAGTTTGTGTCTATGCTCATCCCGTACCGCTCGCACAGGCGTGCTCCACCCACCACGGAGCTTTGTAGTCGACGCTTCGTTCCTTGTGTAACCATGCCCACCGATGGAGCGACCGCATCTACGGCACCCCCGTCATCGTGCTGCATCCCCGTGAGCCTGGCATGTTCACCGAGACAGACGACATTGATGTGGACAACTGGCTCAGTCTCATTTAGCGTGACAGCGCTCACAACAGGTGGGACCCTACCATCATGCTGGCGAATGTGATCTTCTAGCCCAAGTGTGTGGTGTGCGAAGGACAGCACATCACGGGTTCCGCCGACTGTCCAAAGAGATTCCAGCCGCGACGAAAACAGCAAACATACGCTCAAGCCGTCGCAGAGGGAAAGAAGGACACCTCTGACGCACAAGACCCTCGTACCGGACCAGCCCTCCTCGAAAGAAGAGAACGATCAAACACTCCCACCGGAAGAAGAAACTCGCCTAAATCACAAACCCGCCACCAGTCAAGAAGAAGCTGGTCCAAGTCCCAGTCTCGACACCAGTCAAGATCCCCCTCAGCTAATCGGCAGAGAATCCCGCAAGCAGAACAGGGAAGATCCACCTCTGCCAAAAGCATGGCCCCGGAAGCAACCCAAGACAAGCAGCCGGGCGGCGACAAGTCGGTAAGCTTTGCCTGTGCTTCCTCTCGCTGCTCCGCAACTCCACAAAATCCACCCCCATTACCCCCCGATCTAGCGAAAGAACTAGCTAGCATCAGAGCCGAAATCATGCTGCTCAGGCAGGAAAACCAGGCCTTAAGACAAGAGAACAGAACACTCCGAAGTCAAATTGAAAATTTACAACACGACGAATCAGGGTCGGCTCCGCCGGCTGCTAAGAAGCGAGCAATCACTGAAACAGTCTCAGCGACAGAGAATACCGAAGCAGCCCAGCTAAGTGACCATGAAAGGAGGTTCACCATATTAGAAGGCAATGCCTTATGGACTAGGAAACACATAACAGAGTTCCATAGCGAGTTGAAGGAAATACAGAAAAACTACTACACATTACATAACAATATGGGAACCTTGCAAGCTGCCGTAGAATCCCTCCGAGGAGAGCTTCACACTTGTATGCAGGGTTTTTTATACACAGTAAGCAACCCCGCAGCGCAGGCACCCCAAATAGATAACCAATATGGCCAACAATTCTAAAAGAGAACTCGGCACCGTGCGAGTCTGGCAGTGGAATTGCCGAGGATTCATACGGAAAAGGGGTAGTTTACAATTGCATTTACAAAGCCTAGAAACTGGTCCGGAAATAATAGCACTACAGGAAACAGGCACAGTAGTGAAGTTGCCAGGCTACAAAGCCTTCCAAAATACTCATGATCCCAAAACGGCAGTCTTGGTAAACAGAAATCTACCCGCCCATAGAACCCAATTCGACAGCGTAAAAATTCCCCATGACTTTATAACAATCCTATCGAAAAACAGAGGAGAAACCAAACTCTTCATACTCAACTTATACAGTGCTCCAAAAGCTACCGACCATAAATTTAATCTCTTATTTTCACTAGCGCGTAAAGAAGCTGGACTTCATGCTCTCATCGTAGTGGGGGACTTTAATGCCCATCACACGACATGGGGGTACCCAACGTGCAACCCTAAAGGACGAGACCTCTGGAATCAGGCACAAATACATCACCTCACGCTAGAAACAGAAGTTAACACGCCAACCAGAATCGGCAACAGTGTACAGAGAGATTCAACCCCTGACCTCACATTCACACTACACATAAGGAAAGCCACTTGGAATATGACAGACACATCTCTCGGTAGCGACCACTATATAATACAGACTGTACTGACGCCAACACATAAAATCCCACACGTTCCTAGGCAGAAAACTGTCACAAACTGGGACGACTTTCGAAAGATCCGCGAGTCGAGCGATGAACCAAATAGCATTGAGAATATAACAGGCATAGATCAATGAGTCGAACAGCTTTTGAAAGATGTAAAAGCCGCCACAAGAAACCTGGATCTGGAAATACCATCTGAAGCTGTCGACCCACACCTTAACCATCTGTGGGAAGCCTACAAAAGCATACAAAGAAGATGGCGAAAAAACAAAAGCAACTGAAAACTTAAAATTAGACTATCTAAACTTCATAAAGACATAGAAAGGCATTCATCGCGCTTATCTCAAGATCAATGGGACCAAATTTGCGATTAAATGAAAGGAAACATGAGCATGAGAAAAACATGGCAGCTCCTCAGACATCTCCTTGACCCAGATCACAGCAAAACTGACCAAAGACACAGGCTGAATAAAATAATCCAGGCTTTCCCAGGCACTGACGGAGACTTGATAGAACAGGTCAGAAGAACCTACCTCTCCTCTGGAACTCCAAAATCCCTCCCCCAGTATAGCGGGCTACCAAATCCGCTAATGAACAGGGAGATAACGGAGGCAGAGGTGCGTGCGGGAATAATTAAACTTCGCTCAGGGTCGGCCCCTGGCCCAGACCAAATAACCAACAAGATGTTAAAAAACCTAGATGACGAGTCGATTAGTAACATCACGAAGTTTTTCAATCAGTGTTGGAAAGAAGGCGCCATCCCTCAGGCATGGAAACACGCGAAAGTTGTATTTATTCCGAAACCGGGCAAACCCCTAACTCTCGAACACCTAAGACCGATCTCGTTAACCTCATGCTTGGGAAAGCTAATGGAACATATCATCCTAGCAAGACTGACACAGCACATACAAGATACACAGCAGCTCCCACACACAATGATAGGCTTCAGGGTCGGACTGTCTACGCACGATATTCTGCTCCAGCTATCTCATGACATTATAACCCCTTCAGATAGCCTAGACACGGCGGCAATCCTGGCACTAGATCTTGCCAAGGCTTTCGACAATGTCACCCACGCTGCCATCATGGAAGGGCTAGAATCAACTAACCCAGGAACTGGCACATACAACTACATCAGGAACTTTCTTACAAACAGAACTGCAGTACTTAACATAGGAAGCGTCACCTCGAACACTATTTTACTTTCAGACAAGGGCACACCGCAAGGGGCAGTGGTCTCCCCGCTCCTCTTTAACCTGGCAATATTAAACATTCCCAAAAAGCTAAGCCTGATCCCCGACCTGAAATTTAGTCTGTATGCAGATGATATCACTCTGTGGATGAGAGGTGGTAGTGACGCATACATAGAGGAGACTCTGCAGAAGGCCTCACAGGTGGTAATAGAAGAAGCAAAGGAGGCAGGATTATCATGTTCACCAAATAAGTCTGAACTCCTTCTAATCCCCCCTAAACGAAGTAAACAGCAACAACCCGACATTAAAATACACATTAACGACAATCGCATTCCAGAGGTCTCATCACTAAAAATCCTGGGCCTCCGAATTCAGAACAACAGGGTAAACACTAAATTCCTCCAGACAATCGAGAGACATATCAACCAAACAATCGGTCTGATTCGCCGAATTTCAAACAGACGCAAAGGTTTAAAAGAAGATGAGAGGATCAGGCTGGTACAAGCATTTGTCATCAGTAGAATAAACTATTCTTTACCATATCTAAACCCAAGCACTGCAGAACTGAACAAAGTGAACCAGTTAATCAGAAAAATATATAAATCCGCATTGCACCTGCCCCTGTGCACCTCCACAGCCAGACTCGAGGGACTAGGAGTTTACAATAAAGCCGACGAACTTATTGAAGCCCACTTGTTGAATCAATACGGCCGCTTATCCAAACCCCCTACAGGAGTACACATCCTGCATAATTTAGGTATCAAACATCCTGCTAAACAAACTGGCGCACTCTCGATACCGCATGACACGCATGCATACCTGATCATTAGGCCAATCCCAAGAAACATGCATCCCCTACACCACGTAGAGCGAAGGGAAAAAAGAGCTCGAGCTCTTCAGACAAAATTTGAAAGCAAGCCCAACGTCGTGTATGTTGATGCAGCTGAGTATAGACACCACGAGGCCTACGCGATCGCCGCAGTAAACGCCGGAAGGTCCCCTTTAGATACCGCAACTGTCAAGACCCTCAGTCCTGAGACAGCGGAAGAGGCGGCGATAGCCATAGCAGTTTCACTGCAACCCACCCCAACCACAATAATCTCTGATTCTAAAACCGCAATTCAAAATTTTGCTGCCGGCTTAATCTCCAAAGCAGCACTCAAAATTTTGAACCGAAATCCCCCCTTGTCCCCCGTAGAACTGGTCTGGACACCGGCGCACTCTGGCTTCGACGTAAACGAGGCAGCTCACGAAATGGCCCGAGGCCTCACCATCCGGGCGGGAGCTAGCCTGTATCCAAACCACGGAGCCAGATCTGCAACGGGACAGACTAGTGTCTTACAATGAAATCACGCAACATTACCGCCTCTGCCGCCGGGTCTACCCTCCGGCTGAAAAAAACCTAACTAACGAGCAAGCACACATCTGGCGCCTCCTACACACAAACGCCTTCCCAAACCCCGCAAGGCTAACGCACATTCACCCGTCAATATACCCCACACCTGATTGCCCCCTATGCGGCGCCCCAGCCAATCTACCTCACATAATGTGGGCCTGCCCTCAAAATAGCTTTCCTTTAATCACATCCAAGGAGCAGTGGGAGGAGGCACTGCGTAGCCCGGACTCAGACGTGCAAACCACCCTGGTCACCCGAGCTACCGGCGTCGCCGCTCGGCTCATGCCTGCGCCCACGAGTATCCTCTGACCTAAGGAGATGCTCAATAAAATGTTTTCTCTCTCTCTCTCTAGCTGAGAGAAGAAATCCCGCACGCAAGTCGTTTGAGACGCACCAGACCGACTTGACCAGTTCGGAGGTGTTTGAAAAACGCAGCTGCGAGACATATTCGGAAAGTCTCTCGGCCGTTAGCTTGCTGCCCCAAAAGGAGCTCGCATCGCGCACCCAGACGTCGACAGAATCTTACGTCGCCTATATCCAGGATGTCTTGTCCCTTTGCTCGAAGGATGACAGCACCCTGGCGGAGTCCGATAAACTCGTCGACATACTGAAGGGCATTGCGAATGACGCATTCCACCTTCTTGTTTGCAATGACTGTGCCACTGTGGAGTTCAGCAAGGAATGTAGCCGATTCGAAGAGACCAAACGACGCCGTATCGGCCACAACTTCACACGACTTCCGCACACAGCAGCCACAACTTTATGTGAACATGGGTGTCCACCAGCCCGTCTTTCACGCCTACAAGATCCCGTTCCACCGTAAGCGGATATAACGACAATCGCGCGCCGAGAACTGGAGGCTATGGCACCTACTACTGCGGTGTCATACGCGCCTGATCGGAACGAGCTCCTCACCATTTCCGTTATACAAGCCGTTGTCCGCGACGAAATAGCC
Organism: Haemaphysalis longicornis; assembly: GCF_048455015.1. Taxonomy (NCBI): domain Eukaryota; kingdom Metazoa; phylum Arthropoda; class Arachnida; order Ixodida; family Ixodidae; genus Haemaphysalis; species Haemaphysalis longicornis. Next base: position 673,020 of record NW_027526276.1, read on the forward strand.
AACCTGGGCCTGCACCCTGTGTGCGCGATTAGCACTTCGTTCCGACAATAGTTGACGTCGCGCCGTCTCCACAACGAGCATCCCAATCCACGCAACCCACGCCGCAACCCCGCTTGGTGGCGTACCCCGGACGATAAACGCATTTGTTTCAGTTGCTCCTGATTTGGTCACATTGCCTGGTACTGTCGCAGCCGCAGGGCCTCATTCTTCGGAAACAACTACGCCGCCTATAGTCCTCGACAACTCTTTAGCTACTCCAATGACGGGCAGAACCGCTTCTCTTCGCGTTCCGAGCTTAACTCGACCAACTCTAACAATCTCAACAGCAGATTCCACTAATCGCCATCGCCCCTACGCCGCCAGTCCCGATCACCGCAGCCTCGCCACCCATCCCCCATGCCCTACTATGCTCGAACCCTTTCCAAAATTCCAAAAACTAAGTTATACAGCTCAAGGAGGTGACTCTGCTTCAACGACCGGGCCCGTCAATCCTCTGCTAACTTTGCCGACTACGCATAATTTGCTTGACGTCCTTGTCGATGGAGTTGCAGTGCTTACTCTTATTGACACCGGTGCCCAGATTTTCGTAATAAGCTCGAGCCTTTGCCGCAGTCTCCAGAAAGTCCTTACGCCGCCCACGTCCTCTGTAGTTCGAGTCGCCACGGCAGTACGCCTCCTGTCGTCGGAATCTGGACGGTTCGAATAGCATCACTGACCCAGAAACAGCTGTTATGTTTATCGTCCTTAAACACTGCCCTCAGGACCTTTTTGTGGCAATTAATTTTCTGTCTGAACACGCCGCTCTCATCCACTGCTCCACTTGACTCCTCCGTCTTCGGTTTCCTTTTCCTCCTTCCCCTGACGCCCCCCAGCTGCAATATTGCAGCACTGAACACGTCCGTATGCCACCAAACGCCGTAAGCTACATCTCCTTGTTACCGAGCTCCTTTTCCTCCTTCCCCTGACGCCCCCCAGCTGCAATATTGCAACACCGAACACGTTCGTATGCAACCAAACGCCGTAAGCTACATCTCCTTGTTACCGAGCTCCCCTGTAGCCAACGGCGACTACGTCGTCTCACCTATTATGGATGTCCTTTTGACACGCAATGTTACTCTGCCTCATACTGTAGTAATTAGTGTCGACAAGACCTGTCTCCTTTTCATCAACTTCGGCTCATCTCCGCAAGTCTTCCCAAAGGGAATAGTGCTTTCAACAATGTGCCCTTTGGAAGCAAATGGCGCAACTACCCCGGTTAAGACATAGCCTCTGTGTTTAGGTCCCACCATGCCGTCTTCACTCCAGGTGAATAAAATCACAGTGATGATCGCACCCGATCTTTCCCAGGTAGACACTGACGCTCTTCACTATCTATTGAGACGTCTATAAAGATATCTTTGATTTAAGCGTCCGTAAACTGAGTACAACACACACTGTGACGCATCGCATAAGCAGTGGTTATGCAGCACCTTTGCGCAGATGGCCCTATCGCCTGCCTCATGCTGAACTCCTCGTGATCCCACAAGAGATTGAGAAAATGCTCAGCAAGGAAATCGTCCAACCGTATTCTAGTCTGTGAGCGTCCCCTGTTGTTTTAGTTAACAACAAAGATGGCACTTGGCGTTTCTGCGTGGATTATAGACATTCAAACAAGATCGAGAAAAACGATGTCTACCCGCTTCCCCGCATTGACTGAGTCTCTTGAATTCCTGCATAATGCCAGATACTCTTCCTCCATAGACCTGAGATCTGGATACTGGCAGATAGCCGTCGATGAGCAAGACCGTGAAAAGACTGCATTCGTGACCCCTGATGGCATTTATCAATTCCGGGTTATGTCATTTGGTCTCTGTAGTGCTCAGGCCACATTCGAGAGAATGCTCGACTCCCTTTTGCGCTATTTTAAGTTCACCACATGCCTATGTTATCTAGACGATATCATCGTCTTGTCACCAACATTTGCGACCCATCTGGAGGGCCTATCAGATATCCTGAACCATTTCGGCGTGCTGTTCTACAGCTAAACTAAAAAAAACTTTTGCTTTGATCACCACCAGATAACAATTCTTGGCACCTTGTCGACGCTTCCGGAGTTCAGCCTCACCCCGAAAATGTTCGTGCCGTCACCAATATCCCCTCGCCACTCTCGACTCACGATGTCCGCAACCTTCTATGATTTGCTCCTATTTCCGCCGTTTTATAGAACATTTTGCCCACATAGCTCGTCCTCTTACAGACCTTTTAAAGAGCGGTGCCACCTTTACGTAGTGTCCCGATCAAGTTCAAAGATTCAGCACTCTGACATCTCTGCTAACCTCATCGCCAATTTTGGATCACTTCGACGCTTCCGCTCCCACCGAAGCGCGTACCTACGCAAGCGGCCAATGGATCGGCGCGTATTGGCCCAATCGCAAGTGGGTCAAAACCGTGTGATTGCGTACGCCAGCAGTTTCCTGTCCAAGTGAGAGGACAATTATTCAATTATGGAGGGCAAGTGCCTTGCCCTCGTCTGGGCCCTCGCAAAATTTCGACCCTACTTGTGCGGCAAAATTTTTACAGTCATCACTAATCACCACGCGTTGTGCTGGCTTACCAACTTCAAAGACCCAACCGGACGGCTTGATCGCTGGGCACTGCGTCTCCAGGAATATATGTCTCGTGTGATAGCTGCCAGCTTCGGAAAAAGCCCTCCACTCTTCTGTGCGGAGAACTTCAACCAATCGACATTACGCATGAGCCTTTCTTCGGTGGGTTTTGATCTACTTGGTCTTTTCCACCTCTGGTCTGTAGGCAACCAGTGGGTGGCCGTTGCGACGAATTACCAGCATGGCACGCCGTCACACGCGCCCTTAGAACCAGCTGCGCAACTGACGTCACTGACTTTTTCACTGACTCTCATTGTCGGGGCTATGTCCCTCCCTTGTTCTTGTTGCGCCATCCACACCCCCAGTGCGCATGCTCGGCTTGCTAAACGCCCGGTGGTGTTTCACCCTTTAATGGCTCTTGGAGCGAGTGTTGCCGGTGCCTTCTTGGGCCGGCACGAGACGAGCACGCTTCCCCTTTAAGGGCTCCTGGAGCGACAGTGTTGCCGGTGTCTTCCTTTGCCGACACAGATGAGTTCGCTTCACGCGCCTTCGACGTTTAATCGTCGTCGGCAGCGGCGTGCGTCGGCGAGTGTCGGCGGGCCACGATTACAAGCAGCCCACAACCATCCGGGGAACATGCATCGACCTCATCGTCCGCAACTTTAGGGTTCATCCACTACAACAGCCCTTGACTTTACATTTTACAGACCATAAGGCGGTGATAATCAAAGCCGAACGCCAACCACAGCTCGACGTCACCTTCGTTGAACACGATGATGATAATGCCTAAGTAAAGACAAACTCATAACACGCACAACGTCTCTCTTTTTCTTTATTGCCGCTCCACTCTAACACCCCCCTCCAACAAAATTACATCTTCCCATAGGGGAACCCTGAGTAGTATGTGAAGCAGTCATGGGGTCAACGCAATTTCCCATTTTGTAGGTACGGTAAGTGAAAAGTGTGGTAATTACCATGGAAACCAAGAGGTAAATATAACGGTAGCTACGTACCTCAACCTCGCGGAAACGACGAACTGAAAACTAATGGCCGCTTGAATTGACCCCATGGCTGCTTGCGCTGAGTTGAGTTATGGGTTAGCTTATGTGGAGGTTAATTTAGATTTGTCGGACTGGGGATGGGATGTTTACTTCTCCAAAAACTGCAGTTTTTTATGACGTCATTTAGCAAAAGCAGGGGACACTGCTTGCCTGTTCCGTCGAGCCCCTTAGTTAATCTCAAGTTACGCTGGTTTTCAGTTTCCACATTACATACTGGATCCCACCCATCCAAAAGATAAAAAAATGCTTCAAAGAATATTCTTTCAACACAAAATTGTTCTACTTGAGAACTCCTCCGTCCTTCTTGTGGGCGGAGCGAAACTGGAGGCAAAAGCGTGAGTGGAGGGGAGAGAGAACAGAATTTACGTGGCATAGGTGGCAAGAATCCTCATTCGACGATATACGAAACGGCATTGGCAGATCCGTAAGCCGCCAAGGTTCTGCCCCTTAACTTATCACTGGCATTACGGATTCCTTTTATACCTTCTTTTCATTAGTACAGGGATTTTGTACTCTTCGTTTGCTTGTCGAATGCCTTCGGCGTACAACAATTTACACCACATTTCTCTCTCGTGGTTCGCATCACCACTGCCGACTTTTCGTTGATGGTTATCTTCATTCATCTCTTCCAGTACATCATTACGTACTCTACGGTTGACAAGCTTTCGGAGCGCAGTGTTTAAGCATTTTGTTTTTACTAGATTTTCTGGTTCACTGGACGATACAACGTCATCTGCCCTTCTAATATGGCTCAAGTATTCTCAATCCAATGCTATCTTTCATGTTTATCATTCAGTCTTTCTCAATATCCCTTGGAGACATGCCGTAAACAATTTCGAAAGCGTAGTACCTCCTTCATCCCTCTCGTAGTGCTCGGAAAATTTTCAATATTTTTGTAAGAATCTATTCTTCCTGTTCTCAACCTGGTACTCCCTCCCTACAGTTTCATGCTTCTCTCTTTATGCCTTAGGTCTCGAAATATTTCAAGTACTGATTCAGTGATTGTAAAATCAAACTTTTTTTTCCTAATCCTGCTGATCTTTTTAACATTGGAGACAGAACTGAACCAAAACGCCGTTACCCCGATGGAAGGACGAAATCCGAAAACTCTAAGGTAAACCACCAACCGTGGCACCTCAAGGCTGGAAAGCGTGGAAGAAAATGTTAGAAATTTTCATCGTGCACTGGCTGGTGATAATGATGTCTGATGTGCATTTCGATTCGGAACGTTATTTCGCAGTACGACTGAAAGAATATTAAAGACAATATTTTGCGGTTTTCTAGCGCTGCGCATATCAATGGTTCGTCTGGGGACATTTTCGCGTCACATTCGTACAACTGGGTACGTTTACTGTGGGCATACGGAAGCCCAAGCCACACTAGGAGATCATCTTATAGACACACACTCTTTTGTGGGTGGTACTTCCTCCTGCCTGCTTACAATAGAGAAAGTATTGTTTGATTTGTGTCCTGTCCATGGTAATTCACCTGTGCGATTTTTCATGAACAAGGGCGAGATGAAGAAGCCGCATGTATAAAAGAGAAGCCCGCAAGTGGTGGCCTCTTCGAACGAAAATGTCAGAGGCTTACGTTTTTGTTTATCTCGTTTAACAATGAGCGCTCGGCACGTTGTACCATGGCCCTTTATTACAGCGCAGCTGTTTGCTTATGGCCAGCGTTTGCATCTTCTGCATGGCTGCAGTTGGGTTGCTTGGGTGGCCTACGTCGGTACCATGTAGGCAGAACGCGGAGATGAATGGTGGCTTTACATTGGGGAGAGCGCTGTCTGTGGTCCCGGTGTTGCACCTGTCGTGGAGGCCTCAAGACCATGCCTCGACAATGCGCAACAGGCAGCTGTTGATGACGTGAAGCTGAGCAGGTGTAGCAAGAAACTGGACGGTATACAACGAGCATCTCGGCTCATAAACGATAGCTTCGCTCGCATTCCATTTTTAAACAGTAGAATGAGGCAGAATTTCGCCCTACCACTGCACGTATCTGCCTCTCTTACCTCATGAACTTAAACCTTCCGCAATACGGTTTCGCCTTTTTTGCATACCTTTCGGTCGAAGATATCAGCGTTCTATTGAATAAAATTTCAGCGATCTTTACGCATGTGTTCCTAAGTTATGACCCCGGATTTTCCAAACCTGTACAAAACACAAAAAATTACTTTTTTAGCAGGCTCTAAATGTCTTCAAGAAAATGATTCTGAATGAGCTCACTGGCACGCAATGTCTTTATCACTTTAAACAAATGACCGCAGAAAATACATACACGTGCGTAATAACATTGCTTGTGTGTTTGTTTGCTTGTTACACTCAAATCGCCAATGATCGTGAGGAGCCCTGATTAGCACAATTGGCTCCCCCGAAAATCCAATATTCTCGTATATCACCACATTTGTTGGTCTACCTATAAAATGAACTGTAATAAACATTGCAGCCCGTAATACTCAGGTTTCCAATTTTTTTTTATTTTCAGTTGTTCAACCAAAGTAACGGGAAATTTAGGATGCTCAGAAGGACCTACGATAATCCCGGAGGAATCAACGCAACGTTATGTCCTAGCACGGGATTCCATCTCGACAGTCTCAGCAAAGATAATGTTTTGGTTTACGCTCTCTATTACACTAACACGAGCGCTATTATTGACACGCCAAAACTCAGGGAGTATACGCTGTGAGTCAATTTGCCTTTCGTTCTTTTATATAGTTAAAACCTAGCTTCAGCAATACGCGCTTCTGTTTCAGAGTATCTAAGTAATAACCCTTTACGTTGTTACAATTTATGTGCTCAATACCACCTTTATTTTTCAAGTTTGTAACATGGAGTCTCGACCGCCCTAAAGAAATGGACGGAAGGAGACTGCTTACATATTTATTAAAACGCATATTTAAAAGTTCAGTAACAAGCACACAACACACAACTAAACAAAAAACTCTTACGCCAATAATTTTGAGCCAAGCAAACAACATACACCATACCACAATTTCTACCAAATATTACACAAGAAGCATCTACCTAAGGTCCTCTGACTACGTGTTTCTAGTAGCGGGGCCTAACCTTGTCTCCATCGCTGATGTGTAATGGTCGCGGCGTGTCCGGGACGCAGTGGTGGTCGTAGACGTCAAGTGGGCTGATGCCAGCATCGCGTCACAGCGCGCGGTCGTTGTGGAGCCGGCGTCGGTTCCACACCTCTTGAGGTGGGTCCTCCGTGGCTAACCCTGCGGTAGCCCGCGCTGCAGAAGGCATCCCATGGCCTGGGGACCATCACCATTGCTGCAGGAGGCACCCACGAGGGTGTAGAAATGCCGCCGTGCGAGTACAGTCAGTGCGCAATGTGGCGGGCGTAAATGCCGGACGCATACACCTGACTGTCCCCGCTGGTGCGGCCAAAGCACCGGTTGGCGGTGCGACTCGCAGGCTGGGACCAATGCGATGCAGGACTGCTCTATCGCAGGCTTGCGTGGCGTTCTCGAAGTTGTGGCCATGTCCGCCTTGCTCGTTCCTGAGCTCATTTGTGTCTTGCTTAAATTCTTTTTCCTGGCGTTCACGGCATTCTTGGATTGGCTAGTCTTTTGTCAGCCGCACGGGTACCTGCCCCTTTCGCCGCTGCCTTACGTGCGCTATTCGCCGCATTTCACTGTTGCTATCCCAATTTGATGCACGTTCAGACTTCCTCTTCATCTTCGTGCATTATCTTCAAATGGGCCATTTTTGTTAACCAACAAATCAACTACTTTTAATGCTCCCCTTCTAGGATTGCCCCCTTGACCATGACAAAGCTCTCTGACGTCTTGTGATGGGTCACCTTCAATACCCGCACGTTTGCGTAGTCTGCCTGTGTAAGTCCCTTATTCTCGACTTCGTAAATACTCCGTGCATTCGCATTTCCTTTCGAAGCTTCATAAGATTGGTTTTAGTTTTGTCCCACGCTTTCACGTCGCTCTGTGTGCATAAATAATTTTAATATTTGCTGGTGCCTAACGAAACCAATTCACTTTCTCCGCGATACAGAAGGTGCGTATACATTTTGGCCGGAAGAAAATTAAAGTAAACCTTACGAACATGACAATGATGCTTGTTTTTATGAACAATTATATCCCCCATAGCCATGCCATTTCTGTAACTGAAAACACGACAACGTAATGTGATCAGCTCGTGGCCACGCTGGCGCCACACATTCGTAACACCCCGTTGCGCAAAAGTAACGTACTTTGCAGAAGAGCTTGCAAGGCGACTTTCATTGCATCGCATTGCAACTAAACTTTTTTCCACCCCTTTTGGACAAAACAGGTGTAGTAAAAGTGGAAAAATGGCAGCATCTCCACTCCGTGGATGATGGCAAGGGTGTGGAGTACGGAGATGAGAAATGAGATTCAAGTTTTGCCCCGAGTGACATCCGATTTGCGCCCTAACCATCATTCAATTTCAGCCGTGAGTTGTACCTTGATTATTCCCTAAACGACACTGAAACTCGCGGCTCAAATCAAATTTCGCGTGATTTTCGCTCGATGGTGGTGTAAGCACTGATGGACGCGGACGGACATTGGGAGGTCCTAAGGTACTCGGCACCGCTGGAGGCGAGGGAGTAAGCCGTTTACCTCTCAGGTGCTAACTCACGGTCGTAACCTAATGGGTAAGACGACTGACACTAACTCTGTCTGATCTAACAGACACAGGCTCGAATCCTGCCGGTGCCTGTGTGCATTATTGCGATTGTAAATGCTATGCGCACGCACGCGGACGAACATTGTGCGGTGCTAAGGTACTCCGCACCTAAAAAATGCCTGCATCTCCACTTCGTGGATGATGGCGAGTGTGCGGAGTACGGGGACTCCCAATGACATCCAAGTTGCACCCCGAGTGACATCTGATTTGCGCCTCGACCGTCATTCGATTTGAGCCGTGAGTTGCACCTTCATTATTCCCTAAATGAAACTGCAACTCACTGCTCAAATCAAATTTCGCTTGATTTTCGCTTCATGGTGGTGTGCGAGCGGGTGGACGCGGAGGGACATTGGGAGGTCTCAAGGTACTCCGCACCGTTACAGGCGAGGGAGTAAGCCGTATGACTCTCGGGTACTAACTCACGGTCGTGGCCCAATGGGTAAGACGACTGACACTGACTTTGTCTGGTATACCAGACACAGGCTCAAATCCTGCTGATGCTTGTGTGATTCTTGAGATTGTAAATGCTCTGCGTACGGACATGGGCGGGCATTGTGCGGTCCTAAATTACTTCGCACTTAAAAGGCTTTGGGAGGCCATTACACCTTTTTTCTTGAATCTCAACACGCTTTGCAGTTTTACACCCTTTTTGTGTGGAAAAAGTATGTTGACCAACTTCAACACCCTTAGTTTCGGGTTGGGTGTTGAAAGGGTTTGAAAAGGCATCAGCTGTTGATTAGGGCATGCATGCATGCAAAATTGCCCGGTGGAGTACAAAACATCCCCTCATACACTCCTTCCCACCTCGTAACAAATGTTAAAAAGCACGAGGGAGAGAGAACTAACCTAATTGGGAGATGCTGGTGATACTAGGTGTCGCCGAAGAGCCCTTGAGCTCTAACAGCCTCCTCGGCCAGCTGGATGGCGCAGACTTCATCAGCTGGGTCGAGTCACCATTGCTCCGCATGAGTGATTCTGCGCGTGAGTATAGCCGCCTGCGGTAAAGCCCATATCATATGTGCTAGGTGTGCACTTTGTTTACATTTGTGGCATTTATGTAAATATCTGCCTGGGAAACGGTAGCTGTAGGGACCGGGCTGCTAAACAGGCGGCACCAGCACTCGGCGCTCGCTTCGTTAGTGGAATGAGCCGTGCATTGGACTACGCAGCCTTCCTTTGTTTATGCCATGTCTGCCTCGGTGCTTTGATTGTTTTGGTGATGTGAGCGGATATCCGCGGTGCAACGAAGTCTAGACATGCGTTTGGTTTGTAGATGCAATAACTGCAACGTATACTTGTCGGGGGCTTCTAAAGGTGGGTACGGGCTACAATGACATGAGCACTGCTTGAAGCGATCTACGCTTCGCTCCCCCCAAACTGAGCACGAATAAACCTAATAATAGTAGTATAATTTCTTCTGAAATGCACCAACAGCTATGTAAACGTGTGTGCTACGTGAAACGGAATATGCTTTGTTCACATGGGCGCTTTTTGCAGGGTTCTGCGCACGTCTCCACGTGATCTGTGTAAAAATACAACTTTTAATATAAGCATTCATTTCTACTGCTTTTAAATATATTCACTGGTTTCAATGGCTACAGTTTTCACGCCGGCGTTAACGATAGGATACCTCGATACATGTGCTTCGAAGAGAAAGGCATTTACGTACGAGATCGATTACCTTTTGACCATGGAAACGTCGTGGCAGTTTACACTTTCCTTCTGCAACTCTGACCTTTGGCCTTCGGGTTTGGTGAGCGACACTATGACAGCATGGGAGCCTGAGAACCGAAGCGGTAATCCCACGTTTGTAGTGGCCATTTTACCAAGAGCCAAAGTTATTAAACCACCCAACTGCCCAAGCTACACATCATCCCCCATCCTCTTCCCATTTTACCAACTGGGTACAATAAAGGCTGCAACCGGTAGTTAAAAATGTGCCATTGATAACGCCAGCCTGTGTTTTATTGCCTATGTATTCTTTACCGAGTACTTCAAAAATCGTGTAAGGCCTTGTAAAGAAACCAACAAAAAGGGGGGCCAGTTGCCTCAAATAGAGGTGCGCCAGCCCGAGTCCTCCACCACAGACGCATTTCCGACACGCTGGAAGCAGTTAGAATTTAGAGTAGGGTGCATGGAAGTGCAGAATTTAAACAGCAAAGTCATCCAGCTGTCCCTCTAACGACGACGATGGTTGAACGCGAAGCTTTCTTCGTCCGAAATTGAATGAAAAAGGGTCGAAGTCAAAAACCCAGCGATCAAAAGGCAAAACTATGTGCTGGTCAAATTCAAAGATCAACTAGTCAAAGTTTAAATCCAGAAGGAAACCCACACGAGCAAGCTTTGCAGTGAACCATCATGGTCGTTGGACGGAGGAGTGCATGACTATTCCAGTGTAGGTGGCAGCTTGTAAGACTATACCGCAGCATCCAGTTAAGAGACTGAGTTCAGGTTTCCGGCACCCTCCTGTCTCTCGTCTTTCAGCCCCGCAGGAATCGCTCCTTAAAAAAACCATTTACCAACTACCTAGCAACAGTTGAAAGTCTTGTAAAGCAATGCTTTTTTACCACAAGCAATATCATTTTACTATCATGCGGTATTTATTTCGTGGACGATTCCCGATAACTGTAGTAAGCGTGTTTTGTGTAAAATTGAACACGTTTTACCAAAGTTAATGAAGTTACGGAGCATCGGCCCTCACAATTTCTGTTTCTGGTTTACATATTAGAAAGCACCCCCCCCCCCCAACATTGTCTTTTCTTTGTGCACGATGCTGTTTCGTCATCAACTGCCAAAGGACCGCGCCGCAGCATTTCTGGATCGGGTGCACACACCGGCTTTGCAGGAGCATTTAGCTGGAATATATTCCTCGATACGAAAAACTACATGCAGGCATGAAAAATTTGCGCGAACGAACGGACTTGCAATTTCAGCTTGACTTCCAGCTTGGTGCATTGAGTGTCGTCTGTTATTTGCAATTACTGAGTACAGGCGTAAATGATACACATGGCATACCTCCTAAAGGTTGCCTCGACTTTCAAGATTTACTGATCAGAAAAAAAATGGCTCCAATTTACGCTGTGAAGGTGGGTGTAGAGCAAAGATTAAAACGACACCCATAACAATGGAACATGCGATGTCACTTGAATTCACACGCTTAGCTCTGAAAAGAGTGAAACAGGAGTTTCTGCAAACTGTTACCTGGAATCCGCGGGGCCGGCGTCCTGAACGCAGCAACGTCCGCCAGGGCCCGGCTAGAGCGAAAAACACCACCGCTGTAGCCCGGCCGTGAGTGGGGCGAAAGAAAACGAAGGAGCGTCTTCCGAAGGGTGAGACAGCGAAACCTAGCCATCCTGATGTGCTCGCTTGGAGCTACATAGCGCGAAACACAAGCGCAGACACCAAAAAAATTGGGCATGTGAGCTTATTGATTTCCATTTATACCGATTTAAACTAGTTAGTTTAGCAAGTCTGAGATTTGCGAGAAACCTGGGCGAACTTTTATAATCGCTATTTATTAGAACCAGCTGCTCTTTTCGCCTTTAGTAATACCTCTTGAAACACAACCGAATTGATATTCACTAATTTAGAGAACGGAGTCCCATTCGTGGCAAGCAATGCGTAAAAGGTAGCGTTCCTCTAGCCACCAGATGTCTGTATGGGGATTGAACATTTTGAATTTTCCTCCGTGCAAAGCAATCATTCACGCATCTTTGCCGTAGGAGCGCATAATTCCGTCGGGTGCGGGTTACGCAGGAGGTGCTGTCGACAAGTTAACCAAGCCGTGCGAAGGAAGCACCGCAATAGACGCGACGCTTCGCCAAAACAGGCCCAAAACAACCGTCGCTAAAGCAGACGACAAAGTCGTACCGCCGACGGACCGCTGGCGAGCAGGCACCTCCGCGCGGGGAACGTTGGGTAAATTCGCCGCGCCATCTACACTGTGTTCCGTAAGAGGAACCCTCCCCCCTTTCCCAGCCGTCGCTCCACCGTGTTGGGAGTTTATTGTCCCGCACGCCGCGAAAGAACCTTTGCCTGGTAGACTTAGAAAGCTTTGCTTTAAAAAGTCCTTGTGGTTATCTACGCTTTTCAAGGCACGCCGCAGATGAACGACACAAAGCAATGCACAACTATGCTGCGCTGACCACCACCGACATTCGACTGACGAGCAGTTCGCCACTGGCGGCGCTGTTAACTGAAGCGACTGTGGTTCCATACAACGGCCGCCCGGTCCCTATAGGAACCGGTTTCGAATACCACTACATGTGAAGTAGTCGCCATACGACGGATTGCCTCTTATTGAGTGACGTGTGAGCAGGAGGGGGGGACGGACGGGCCCGTTCCAGACGGTACTGATTTAAGTCCCTGTAGGACACGAGCCGATCCCTGCTCGACCATCAGAGTGAATAGGTGAATGTGGTATTAGGGTCAATGTCATCTCCGTCGGTTAATCATCGAGCAGTATTCCTCGTTCCCGGACTCGTTCCCGGCCAGGCAGCAGTGGGAAGGTTCCCATATCAGGTAGATTTTACCGGTCGCCCCATCGGCCCGGAAACCTGATTTAAGGATTGCAGACGCTTCTGGCGGGATACGTCCTCTCCAAAAATTTATGATGGCAGATTTCGAATGACTGATTCCGTATTTCATTTTTACGGAGGCCGTCATTGTCAGTGCTATGGCCGCCTCTTCTCCCACTTCCGGTTCGTTCGTGCGAATCGAGCCTGGGAGGTATGGAATTTCCCTGACGATCGACTACCATGAATGCAGTTGCGAAGTGGCCTTCGAAATCAGCTGCATCGACGTATGCCACTTTCTTTCATTTTTCGTACTGTTTCTGTAGGGCTTGGTCCCGCGTGTCTTCGCTCTAGATTGTGCACGGGATGCATGTTTATTTTTTTGGAATATGTAGATGTATAGCTGGATTTAGTGTGACTTTGGTTGGGGCACTATTCGGATAGGTGATGCCAAGATAGTAGAAGATGTGCCTTCCAGTCGCGCTATAGGTTTGTCTTTCTCCTTGCGCTAAACGCTGTACTTCGATCAGTTCGCTTAGCGTATTGTGTAGCCCAAGCGCCTCCAAGCGTTCGGTCGATGCGGTAAGCAGTATCCCGATATCTTGCTTGTAAGCCCGCCTAATGGCAGCGTCGAATTTGAGTTATTCGTTCTTTCTAATGTCTAAGGACGTAGTGACATACGTTATTATGTTGCTTAGAACACAACGGTACCATGTTGGGCTAGTTGATGGTGGGATACAAAGGAACGAACAGCGGACATTTTGACGAAGGACAGACAGAAATACACAGCGCTTGTGGTGTGTATTTCTGTCTGTCCTTCGTCAAAATGTGCGCCGTTGCTTCCTTTGTTAGAACAAAAGCTTGAATTAATCTTACAAGATTGTGTTCCTTCATGCAGTGGTGGCGGTTTGCAATCTGCAAGATGATTCAGGTGATTTGATAGACCTTCTTTTTGAGAGAGAGGACGGTTTCGGAATTGCTAACATTTGCCTGTATACGAAGGCCTAGGACCGGTATGCTTATCACTATGGGGATGCGTTGTGTTCCACCGCCAGTGAACAGTAGGACTTCAGGAGGGGTCTTATCAGTGCACCGGCCTCGACTAGTTCGTCAGTATAGTAAAAGCTTCGATTTTTGCGGAGAGCAGTTGAGACCGCAAGGGCCGACGTAATCGTCCACTGCTTCGATTTCCTGTTGTAGCGTGTTACGCGGACCCTGAGCGTAACATCGTCTGCGTAAAGGCTATGTTGAAGGCTTTCAATTCGGTTTAAAATTCTGGAAAGACCAATCATAGCGACGTTGAAAATAAAGGGGGAGAGGACAGGCCTTGCGGCGTCCCCCTATTCATTAGCTTTATCGCATCCGATTCGATTCCCCCTACAGCGATGGTGGGTGTGCGGTCTGAAAGGAACTTGCTGATGTAGTCCTATAATCTTTTCCCGACACCGAGTTTGCAGAGTTTTGCGAGGATATCACAGTGTTTGACGTTGTCAAAGGCCTTTGTGAGGTCAAGACCCAAAATGGCTCTAGTGTCGAGTGGGGAGCAGTGCGCCGCGTCTATGACGTCGTATTTGAGGAGAAGCATAATGTTTGCGGAGAGCGTTTTGCTCGAAAGCCGATCATCGTGTGTGGGAAGAGACCGTTGTTCTCCATGCAGCTGTTGAGCCTTTTGAGTATGACGACCTCCATTAATTTCCCTACGCAAGACGTGAGCGAAATCGGCCTGAGATTTCTGAGCTTCAGCTTCTTGCCAGGTTTGGGGATCATAATTGCCGTTTTCCACATGCCACGTATTTGGCCCCGCTCCCAGCAGACGTTCATTTGGGGTGGAGGCCTTTACCTGACAATCGTCCAGATTTCGGAGCATTTTTCGTGATGCCATCTGGGTGTGGCGACCAGCGAGTTTGTAGGCTCAAGATGGCCCCTCGGTCTTCGCTTACCGTTATGGGTCGATTAAGGAGGTCATTTTCCTTTCCCGTGTAGCCAGGGAGAACCCTATGGGCGGAGTATCCGAAATATCTATCTTTGTCTTGATTCGCTCGGTGTCGGAACCCTTAAAGTTGTGCAGAAGTATTCAGGTTCTTTCTCGGTGAGGTTTCGCTTTTGTCGGGTTCGATAAGATCGCGTAAAATATTCCAGGTTTTTTTTTCAGTCCCATTTTATGTTCTATTCCATCACACTTACCGTGCCTGTTTTGGCGTGTTGGTTGATTTGTGTAATCTTCGATGTCGCGATTCAGAGTAGCGAGCCGCCGCCTGAAGTTGCGATTTAGCTTTCGTTTACGAAGTCTTTGGTACAAACTGTCCTTGGCCTCACACATATGAAGGAGCTTTGCATTGGCTTGATAAAGGCCTGCATCTACTGGTATCTCTTTAGTAGCCTGTTTAGCATCCCTGCAGAGCTGTTCTGTCTATTGCCGAATGTCAGATATCTCTTCGATGAAGGGTTGCTCGCAAGATTAGATGAGGTATGTTCGCGGGCCCGTATTTTACGGAAGGCGTCCCAATCTAAAAGGTGGAGTTTTTTTACCGCATGGGTATTGACGGATCCTGTATTCGACCCCAGTAACGACGATGTGGTGGTCACTGCCGGGGTTTTCTTGATTGTTGATCCTGGGTTTTCTTGATTGTTGTTGGGTGGCTATAACTACTAGAGCTCGATTATTTGGCCTTGCGTTTCGGCGGTGGCGAGTCGGGTGGTGAGTCGTCATTCTGAAAAAATTTCAGACGACCGCTTAGGTGGTGCAACGACCTGGTTGGGTTGTCCTGAATAATTAGTGGCCTGGCCTAGGTTGCGTGGGGAAGAGGATGTCGTTGACGCCGCACTGATTCCCTTGAGTAGAGCTAGTTCAGCTTTGAGGGCTCAATTTCCGAGATGCCGAGTTTTAACGCCTGCTTACTTTTTGTAATCTCGGTCTGTTCATCTCAATGTTCAGAACCAGGAACCCCTTTCGTTGGGGTGCTGCGCTTTTGAGAGGCTTTGCCACGAGAGACCGTGTTTGCCCTGCTCACCTTGTTTGTTTGTGCCTCCCCTCGGCTGTCTTCCGTTTCGAAACAGTGATCTAGAATTCAACTGTGATTCTGGTGCCAGGGATAATGGGGCTCCAGTGTCGTAGGTGTTGAGTGCTTCCCGAGTTGGACATGGTGCCTGGCCCGTGACTCACGTCCCGTCTGCTAGGTCATTCATTCTGCAGAAGGCGGGGGAGGACCCCCACCTATCACGCGGTCCAGTTGTCGCTTCGCTCAGCCCGTGTTTATGGAGTATGGACGATGTGGTCGTTCTGTTGTGACCGCCGTTTTGTGCTCGTCGACAGTTGTTATTTTGTTGCTGTTGTTTTTCCTACTTGCGCTTGTTGAGAAGGTAGGGAGTCTGGAATCGAAGTCTGCACTTTTTGTCGCCAGTTGGATGATCCCGTCCGCAGAGTGCACTTGGGTTCGTACTGATGTTTCGCGAGCGTTGATGTGGTGCCCCAGATCTTGCAGGACTTTTGTCGGGTGCTGTGTAGACGTCAGCGCGATGGCTGAGCCTGCTGCAGTCGTCACCCAGTTCATGTAGCTTCTTGTGGATGAAGCAGCGATACATGGCGCCGCGGTAGTCTATATATGGCCGCGAACCATGCATTGAGTTTGTTTATTTATATTTTGCTTTTACCGCCAGGCTGCGCCGGTCTGTGTTATATGCGTGCCAAGGGAAGCTCGTGTTCCATTCTTACTTTCTATGCCGCATGTGTTATCTCTTTTGATACGGAGAGCGTTCCGTACTAACGTGAACCGCCTAGAATAATCTTCTTTGTTCTGGATGTAAATTGCCGGTTCGAGAAAAAAATGTTCTTGCGTTTTTGCAGCTGCCCCTTTCCATAGGGACAATTTCCCGTGCAATCCGGGTGAACTTCCCAAGCGTTGTAGTCCCACACAAGGCCGAGCGCCATGCCGGGAAATCCCTTGTACTCATTTTACCGGTGGCTGCCCGGCGCCACCAAGGAACACAAATACACATGGCGCCTTCCACAGCCATGGTGGGCGCTCAACTCGCAACCGCCTGTGGCAGGACATACCACCAGACTCTTTCATCCCCGGCAATGGCGCATTGTGATATGATGGCCGGGGCCCCACAAGATGGACAAAGGTCAGGGGCCCCACGATAGGGTAAAGGCAGCTTTCCAGGAGTAGACTCCCGTTTTCAAGAGTCTTCACTCGACCAGGAACTCCTGTACCCATTAAACAAACCGGTGGGTGCCCGGTGGTACCAGGATTCGAACCCAGTACCTCCCGCATACCAGGCGAGTGATGTACCTTTGAGCCATCGCAGCGGTCCATCGCGGCAGATCATCCTGATAAAATTCTGGAAGCGGGCCATGACGACTCGTCTTCCGGACATCTGGGCACAGCTCGCACAATTGAAAAAATCAAGTCGTGTTACTACTGGCCCCGCCTTACATCCGACGTCACCCAATACGTCCGGAGCTGCCGTGACTGCCAGTGACGAAAAACGCCGCCGACGAGACCCGCCGGACTTCTGCAGCCGATCGCGGTCCCATCGAGGCCTTTCCAGCAGATTGGAATGGACCTTTTGGGCCCGTTCCCTACGCCACGCTCCGAGAACAAGTGGATTGTCATAGGGACAGACTACATGACGCGCTACGCAGAGACCGCTGCTCTTCCGAGGGGGACTGCCCAAGAAGTCGTAAAGTTCTTCATGAGTCAAGTTTTGCTGCGACATGGAGCCCCTGAAGTTTGAATTACGGACTGCGGTATGGCCTTTACTGTCGAGCTGATGCAAGAGATCTTATGCTACAGCCACACGGATCACCGACGAACGACGGCCTAGCACCCGCCCACGAACGGACTAACGGTACGCTTGAAGAAGACGATTGCGGATATGCTGTCCGTATACTATTATGAGCAATAGAAAAGGGAACACAGGAACGCGTGGCAAAGAGCCTTGAAACAGACTCGGAGCGATACGCGGATGGCGCTGTGACAAACAGAGGGGAAAAGGAGGGCGCTCTTCCACTAACTGTTGGCACTCCCACCACGCTGGGATTTCAAAAAAGCAGCAACTTACGTCATTTCACCGATGATATAGTATCGTCCAAAAGCCCATAAGATGCACGGCGGGAATGGAAACAGTCGTTAGAACAGCGTCTCCTTTTCCACTTTGTTTCCGACGGCGTCCGCTGCGTATCACTCATAGCTGGGTCTGAAGGGGTTTTGCACGCGTTCCTGTGTTCCCTTTCATATTGTTCATAATAGTACGTCGACGTTGAACATAAGACCTGGGACGAAGTGCCTCCATATGTCACGTTTGCGTACAACACGGCTATCCAAAAAACTACGCCGATGACACCGTTCGAGCTTGTCTACGGAAGACGGCCGACTACGATGCTTGACGCCATGCTTCCGCACGTAGAAGACGACGACCTCAACGTCGACGTTCAAGGATACCTTCAGCGTGCGGAATAGGCCCGCCAGCTCGTTCGAGTTCGTATAACGGACCAGCAGCTGGTGGATGCCGGCCGCTACAACTTCCGACGCAGAGACTCCGAGTTCCAACCAGGGGATCGTGTGTGGGTTTGGACTCCCATCCGATGACGCGGACTGAGTGAGAAGCTTCTACGACGGTATTTCGGACCCTACCAGATTCTACAACGTGTTGGCCAACTTACCGAAAAAGTGATCCCCGATGGTGATTCTGGCCCATCACGACGACGCACGCGACCCGAAGCCGTCAACGTGGTTCGCCTCAAACCTTACTGCGCAATAGGACGGACATTTTTGTTATTTTGCAATGTTGCTGTCTGTTCGGACTGCCGTTTTATTTTAGCATCAGGTCGATGCACTCTTACAGTGGGGAAATGCCGCGAACCATGTATGGGTTTGTTTATATAGTGTTACTGTGCGGCCGTACACGGCTCTGTTATCTTTGCCCCAAGCAACGCACGTGTTTCATTATTTTTATGCCGCCCGGGCTATCTCGTTCAGATAAGGAGACTGTTCCGCCCTAACGTCCCTATCCTAGAATAATCTTCTTTGATCTACAATGTTCTGGATGAAATCGAAGGTTCAAGAAACACTCGCGCCGAAAGATAAAAAGCCGACAGAGCAGACACCGAGGTATTCGATTCGCTGACACCAGTCTGCAGACGTCATTTTGCTTCACTGCTCTTTTGTCGCCTGTGTATTCTTTGAGTTGCTCGGGGAGTACAAGTTCGCTCCAATAAACATGTTTTTCCTTCAAGACAGCCGCGTCGTCTTTGGCTACGTCACAATATGAAGCATTGGCTTCCAGGTATTTCGATGTTCCTTTATCCAGCACTGTGTGCTATTGTGACTGGCCAAAGGGACACCCAGTAATCTAATTTTGATGCACATACACCTAATTGGTGTTTCAGATAGATAGATGATGTGGTGCATATAAGGAGGTATCTTATGCCGTCCGTGCACCACCTGGAACTCTGTTTTTTTTAAAGCCAGGTCTAGCCCTAACATCGGAAGGTTCGACGTGAGACTGTCGGCTGCAGCCTGCAACTCACTTATCATGTGTTAAGTTGACGTGTAGTCTGCAGCTTCAATCCATCCAGTACTATCATCGGCATAAATCGCGAAACGTGCAGCAGAATTCTTTTCTAGTTGCCGTGCAACGCGGTCCATTGCCAAATTGTGAAGCGCAGGTCCAAGGATAGATCCTTGAGGAAACCCCCTGTATAGGTAGTGGGTCCTGGGGCTCCATCACGGGTGCGTGGCGCTTAGACGTATGGGGCGGTTGTCTAGAAAGCACCGGTTCTAGTTTTGAGCTGGCTGGCGAGAGAATGCTTGCGTCAATTCTGTAAGGATTGCAGTTTGGCTCACAATATTAAACACTTCAAGCATGTCGATGCCAAGGACATAGTTGAGGTTGCCTGTTGTGGACGTCCGCTTGATCACTCGTCGCAAGAGCCATAACATCCATGCCTACCCAGGTGTGGCCGGAAGCCAGTTTGTGATGGGTGGAGCCATGGCCGGACGTATTCCATATAGTGCTTCATACAAATATTTTTGAGACGCTCTATGAGTTTGCAGATTGTTGGTGTCAAAGAAATGGGCCCATGGTTAGAGATGTTAGAGGGGTCTTTATTAGGTTTTGAGAAGGGATGGACAAGCTTGAGCTTGCGGTTCCTAGAATCAGTAAGAGGAAATTCGAAAGAAGCTGCAAGGGCATTGGTGTAAAACAAACGCGAGGTGCGAAGCATCACAAATAGAACGCGTCGTGCTTGCATGATTAAAGGAAGTGAGAGCGGCAGTGATTACAGTCAACGGATCAGGTCTATGGGAACACGTTTCCAACATCGTGCACTCCTTGGACATTAAAGACTTCAAATCTACCTGCGACTGCCTTCCCCGATTTAAGCCACGATACGGATGATCGTACAAAACACTGCCCGGCGAAGCGAAAAGTAGCCGCAGCTTTTCGTTTACGTATCAGAACAATTTATTCCTGGATGTTGAAAGAAGAAAGTTTAGCACAAATTGACTGGTTGAATGTTGCTGAATATTAGTTAGATGCTGCCGGAGTGTGCTAACTTTCCTCCTTTTTTAACCTTTAGTTACTACAAATTTCGAACAATACGTTTTATTTCGCGCTTCACCTGAAAAGCGTATGAACAATATTTCACTTATTTGTTTTGTCTTCCCAGCATTGGTCATTTTGGAGCCATTCTTATTAAGCAGTACGACGACTGTCAGTTATCGGCTTTGATAAGGCCTACTTATATGATCGAGAGAGCTTTTATTTGAGCATGAGCTCATTCATTCACGCCGTAAATAAAGGGGGACGCATTTCGGTTCTAGTGCTACAAAATGGCAATATTTCGCTTTTGACAGCGTTTGATGCTATTAAATAAAGAAAACTGTAATTACTAGCATTGACAGCTGTGTGAGCTCAGCTACCAGGCTTACAGGGTATAGAAGTTAGTACCGTCTGTTAGTTTTCGAATTCGTTTTCTTCGTTTTTTACACTTGTAAAAGCAGTAACGTTAAAGTAATCGCTATTTTTAATACGCAGGTACTCTCGCGGCCACTAGCGGTGTTTCGTGCCGGTGATGGCGACGGCATCGTAACAGAGCAAGCGAGAGATGGAAGGCAGGAAAGAAAAACGGCAGAGGAAAGTATGGTTTAAGTGTGAGGGCAGGGGGTATGTTGAGCCCGCACAGTTGGAGCATTTATCGAGAATGTGATAGGTTGAACGGCACGCGCTGATATTAAAGTGAACTACACTGCAATGGCGACACCTCTCCCACTGCCTCCCCTCACATGTTCACCTAGTCTCCTCCACGTTTGGGGATCATAAGAACCACGTGACATTTGCGCGGTGGGGTTCAAACACGATATGCAACAACCTGCTCGGCGTCATCGAGGCGTTGCCAGAAGCGGCGAAGTTTCTCGCACCGCCGCACATTCGCTGTTCGCGCGATCACTTCCTGAGCACGGCCTGGCTAGTGCAGCGCCGTGACCGCGAGCCGCCGCTCAAGCACGCCCGCCGCTCCAGCCCCGCCGTGTCCTGAGACGCAGCAGATATGCGCTGTGGCAGAGAAAACTGCAGTTCGCGCGGCGCGAAAATTAAGCATGAGGAGCAGTAGTAATCACCAGAGCGTTTTTTTTCACAACGCGGTTTTTATGTGGTCCTCTGCCTATTAAGATGAAATTTTTAGTTTCTGGCAATTACCAACACCTTTTAAGGAACGTAGAAATTCAGGTATTTATGGAGAAACGGCATGTTTGCCCGCGCGCACAACACAATAATAAGAGGGTGTGAACATTTTCCATAAAAGTAGTTGCTAAATTAAATATTCCAGTTATATACCCATATAAGAGGTATTTTTAGCAGTGAAGGTTTTTTTTCAAAAAAAAAACTCATGGGCAAAGTGTGAGCGCTGGGCATGAAGGCTGGAGCATTCAAAAGGCATGGAGAGAAAAAAGCAAGCTTTTTGAAAATAGAGCTTTTATTTGCACATAGTAGAACACTACTGACCACGCCGACGGTGGGAACAAAATAAAGCACAAACATGCGAGCGCGTTTGATACCTCGCTTGGGCCTTGAGCTGCGTCGGCGTAATGGCGCTGAAGGTGGCTCGAGTGATTAGCTAGCGATTGTGGCATAGGCTGGCACTCACACCGCACTCCTGTCTTTTTGACCACGTCCTGTCATTGGAATCTGAACCAAGCAACGTTTAACACGAGAACCTTATCTAGTGAAGCGAGTCTAGATATGTTGTTCGAGGAATTAAAGGGCATCAAATGGGATGTCATAGGGCTTAGTGAGGTTAGGAGAACAGGTGAAGCCTTTACGTTGCTGAAAAATGAACACGTTCTATGTTACCGTAGTCTAGAGGACAGAAGAGAACTGGGCGTGGGATTTCTAGTCAATAAAAGCATAGCTGACAACACAGAAGAATACTATAGCATTACCGAAAGGGCAGCAGGTATTGTAATTAGGCTCAATAAGAGGTACAAGCTCAAGGTGGTACAGGGCTATGCCCCAACATCCAGCCATGACGACCAGGTAGTGGAACGCTTCTATGAAGATGTGGAATCGGCAATGGCTAAAGTAAAAACACAGTATACCGTAGTTACGGGAGATTGCAATGCTAAAATGGGCAAGCATCAGGCTGGAGACGAAGCAGTTGGGAACTATGGTCTGGGGTGTAGAAATAGCAGGGGGGACCTACTAGTTGAGTTTACAGACCGGGATAACCTAAGCATAATGACTACTTTCTTCTGTAAACGGGAGAGCCGGAAGTAGACGTGGAGGAGTCTGAATGGGGACCATAAAAATGAAATAGACTTTATATTATGCGATACCCCTGGCGTCGTGAAGGATGTGGAAGTGCTCGGAAGGATAAGGTGTAGTGATAATCGTATGATAAGATCTCAAATTAAGCTAGGTTTGAGGAGGGACCGTAACAAGCTAGTATGAAAGAAGCCGATTAATGAGCTAACAATAAGGCGTAATGTAGAAGAATTTAGGATCGCGCTGCAGAACCGATACTCAGCTCTTACCAAGGAAGCCGAGCTTACGACACAGGAAGCGAGCTACAACCTTACACGCATTATCACGGAGTGTGTAGTAGAAGTCGGGGGCACGATGGCTAGACAGGATACTGGTAAACTTTCGCAGGAGACGAAAGATCTAGTTAGGAAACGGCAAACCATGACAATCTCTACTTCAGCTGACAGAATATAACTAGCGGTGCTTTCGAAGTTAATCAATATGTGTAAGGCAGCTGGCATACGGAAGTATAATATGGAGAGGATCGAATACGCTGTAAAGAACGCAGGTAACCTGAAAGCAGCAAACAGGTGTCTTGGCGTGGGGAAAAATTAGATGTATGCACTAAAAGATAAGCAAGGCAATGTCATGACAAATAGAGATAACATAGTCACAGTGGCCGAGGAGTTCTATAGGGATCTGTACAGTAGCCGAACATCCAGGATAATGCTGAACGAGAAAATAGTTCAGAGGAGATAGACATCCCACCAGTAACGACCGAGGAAGTAAGGAAGGCTTTGAAAGAAATGAAAGGGGGCAAAGCACCTGGTGAGGATCAGATAACAGCAGACCTCTTGAAGGATGGCGGAGAAACTTTACTCGAAAAACTGCCAAACCTGTATACGCAATGCCTAATTACCGCAAGCGTACCGGAATCTTGGAAGAACGCGAACATGATCCTAATCCATAAGAAAGGTGACATGAAGGACCTGAATAATTACAGGCCGATCAACTTATGTCAGTCGTCTACAAGGTACTTACCAAGGTAATCGCTAACAGAATATCGGCAACCTTAGATTTCAGTTAACCTAAAGAACAAGCAGGGTTCTGTAAAGGTTATTCAACAATCGACCATATTCACACGATCAATCAGGTGGTAGAGAAGTGCGCTGAGTATTCTGAACCCCTATATATAGCCTTCATAGATTATGAGAAATCATTTGACTCGGTCGAAACCCTACCAGTTATTTAGGCATTACGGAACCAGGGGTTAGATGCGCATTATGTAAAAATACTAGAGAATATCTACAATGGATCCACAGCTACCATCATCCTCCATAAGGAGAGCACTAAATTGCCTATAAGGAAGGGTGTCAGACAAGCAGACACAATCTCTTCATTGTTATTCACAGCATGTTTACAAGAAGTATTCAGAACGTTGAATAGGGAACAGGTGGGAGTAAGGGTTAATGGAGAATACCGCAGTAACCTCAGATTTGCTGATGACGTTGCCTTGCTAAGTAACTTGGGGGACGAATTGCAAAGCATGCTTTCCGCACTAGACGAACAGAGAAGAACCGTGGGCCTGAAAATTAGTATGCAGAAAACTAAAGTAATGATCAATAACCTCGGGACAGCGAAGCAGTTTGAGATATGGGGCGAGGTAGTGGAAGTGGTAAAAGAATACATCTACTTAGGCCAAGTTGTGACCCCGAATCCCAATCAGGATGCAGAGATAATTAGAAGGATCAGAATGGGGTGGGTTGCATATGGCAGACATTATCAGATAATGAATGGCAGCCTACCATTGTCTCTGAAGAAGAAAGTGTATGACAGCTGCATCTTACCGATACTCACCTACGGGGCAGAAATTTGGAGGCTCACAAAGAGGGTTCGACTTAAATTTAGAACGACTCAGGGGGCAATGGAGTGGAAAATGATAGATGTAACATTCAGGGACAAGAAGAGAGCGGAGTGGGTCAGGGAACAAACGCGTGTTAAGGACATACTAGTAGAAATTAGGAAGAAGAAATGGACGTGGGCAGGGCATGTAATGCGAAGGCAAGATAACCGCTGGTCATTAAGGGCAACAGAGTGGATCCCTAGAGAAGGCAAGCGTGGGAGGGGGCTGCAGAAAGTTAGATGGGCAGATGAGATCAAGAAGTTTGCGGGGATAAATTGGTCACAGTTGGCAGAGGATCGGGGTAATTGGAGAATATTGGGAGAGGCCGTTGCTCTGCAGTGGGCGTAGATAGGCTGGTGATGATGGTGTGGTCAAAGATGTGCAAACATTGTCCACAACGGTCGCCGCACTAATACACACGGGGAAACACTGCCGCACGCTTCACTCGTCCACAAAGTCATCTAGGTGGCTAGGCAGCCGTTGAGTGCCTTGTGGCCGTTGAGGCTGTTGGTCCACCGGCGAGGTTAGTGTACACTGTGCTGCTTCCTTGCACTGGCAGTTCGATGCACACTGAAGCGTGGTAGGGGCCTTTTCCCTGGCTTCAAAGTTTGTGAAATGCGCGCCAGTCATCCTTGCACAGGAGGTTAGCGACACCCTCTCAATTTGACAAACAGTCTCATCACCTCAGACGATTTGCGTGTGGCACACCGAATGCCACGCATGTTGAGCATGACGTCAACGATCCTCTCGAAGTCAAACACTGAACGGTCGATGCTGCAGCCAAACTTAAGGGTATGGGCTTCGTCCAGCTTAAGCACACCGATGCTACCCACGAAGTGGTCAGCCAAGCGCTCCACAAGTTGTCCTTGCTCTGTTCTGGTACCACAGATGGCTGCGAGTTCGCTGGTGTCTGTAGTTGAGCAGAGGCCTGTTGCACATACTGTGGCTGGTTGGCGCTGTTGATGGGGTTGAAACCTGTAGGTGGGTCGCGCACAAGCGTTTGACTTTTTCTCCCCATTGACAAAGTTCTGGTCACGTTGGACTTGTTTTAAGCTGTTGGCTGTGCTAAAAGCAGTTGGCGGGTGGTTCACCAACGATATGGACTCTATGGTTGTCCAATGAATTCTGTGTGTCTGCTTCGTTTCCTTTGTCAGAACTGGCCTGACATAGAACTTGGTTTCTTCACCCACCCGGGTAAAGCGTGCGGTATCTGGGAGGCTCAGAAGAAAGCGAAGGGGGTCGCAGAAGCCGTGCTGTTTCAATGGAAGTTTCTGGCCTTCGGTCTTTTTTAATTCACCCAGAAGATGAGGTAGAGATTTCAGTCGCTGAGCTGGGATGAGCAAGGCACGGATGATAGCTTTGATGGTTTGTAACTCATAATATTGCCCTTTGAAACCGATACTTTGCTTGGGCACCTCAGTTTTCAGGAACTGCTTGCCTTCTGCATCGTGCCGGTGTGGGCTCCGACTGTACGCCAACACAGTAGCAGGTGGTGCTTCACATCAGTGCGTCCAAAAACAGCATTGTGTTCGGCTAATATACTTTTTATAACTGCGGGCTCGCTGGGACTGGGCTGGCTGCTAATGCGGGACGATGAAATCTCAGGATGATGGTGCACGAACACCCTGTCGGATTAGACAGAGTCCGATGCGAGCGCGGCACTTCTTAAAGGACGACGTTTGGGCTGCTAACGCTTGCCGTGGTGGCTTCTCTGGCAAAGGCAACGGATCATGAACGGATTGGCACTGGGGCTGCCTTGAGGAAAAAGGACTGACTTAGCCCGGACCACAGCATCTGCCGTTATTGGACTACCTTTTGGTTTGCGATAATGGTGACATTCATGGCTGTATGCTGAAACTGCATTGGTTTGGTGGCTCGAGATGAGACCTGCTTGTTCTTCGTCGAAAACGACCTCAACAAAAATGAGGGGGAGCACATTATCGTCCAAAACAGCAGCTTCAACAGCTCCTATGACTGGGCCAAATGGATACCTTTAAATATACAGCACCACAGGAAGCACTGTACCATCTCCGACCACAGCAAGAGCGGGCTCAGTCCACGGGATGGCCATGCTTGTGGGATAGAGGCTTTAGATATCAGCGTCACTTTGGATCGCGGGGAAGGAAACACTTCGCACTTACTGACTCTCAAGACAGTTGCATTGAAGAAGAGGTACTGCTGCTGCGAGCCATGAAGTGTAAATGGAGCAAGCTCTGTCTTGGGCGTGGTTGGAGGTGCTGATAATACTGCGAGTGGCAAGCGGCTGGGGCGTATATGGCATTTGGAAGCGAGATGGCCTAAGGAATGACATTGGTAGCAGACGGCTTCAGACACGTCTTGGCCGCGACGAAAAGCAGGGGCGCCCTACTGTGCCGAAAAAGCTGCATAAGCGGATTCTTGCTGATCGGTGGGCAGCTCTGAAATGCGCGCTCTTGGTGAACCTCGAAAAAGCGATAGTGGCGATGGTTCTGGGTGAGGCTGCTGACGCTCCACAGGCTTAGAGGCATGAAATGGTTGCGTCGGCGGCTTCAAAAAACTGGCAATTGGCGACGGGATTATATTGGCATGTAGACGTTGCGCATCTTGTAGAGCCTAGTGCAGGTGGCGATAAAATCAACTACCGTGGCTGGCCCATGGGCTACTATGGCGGCGCAGATGTGTTGTTCGCGTAAACCCTGCAGCAGGTAATCGATCTTTTAGGCATCAGAGAGTCTAACGGAGCGACGCTCAGTGATCCTCAGCTTAGAAAATGCATACTGGTGCGAAGTTTCGCCCGGTGCCTGGGATACCCTCATAACCTGTTCTTGCCACTCGATGTGGGTCAATTCTCTGGAAAATGTGTCCTTAGCTTCACTCCAGGTGGCCCAAGTCGCGTATTGGTTACCGAACGCGAGATTCCAGTTTCGCGCCGTACTTTTGAGCTTGCTAGCAGCGATCAGGCGTGTGGTGGCGTCGTCCCACGAAGAAACCTCTTGCATTGGTTGCACGTCGTCAAGACCTATGTTGACGCTGTGGCTGTGCGAACCGTCAGACTACGGTATGGAAGATGACAGGTCGGGCAGTGTCGTCACTGTCGTTGCAGGGAGAGGTAGCTGCTGGAGCAGCAAGGCAAGACTCTTCACCGTGGCTGGGTCTAGCGTCAAAGTCAATGTCGGCTTCGAGTAGCTGAATGAGGTTCGCTTAGGAACCGGTGGTGCCCAGTTGTCACGGTTACAATTCTTCCCGTATGAGGTAGATGCCTAAGCGCCACATTGTCACTGGGTCGAGGCGCTCGCACACAATTCCGGGCGTGGTATTTTGTCGAGCCGGCTGCATGCAGGCGGTCACACACACAACACAATCTTGCTGGCGCGTCTGCCAGCAAGCACATGCAGACGCGCACAAAGAGGCGAGAAAGCGAACGGCGCGAAACGTTCGGGAGAGGAATACAAAATGGCGCACCGGCTGTGGAACGACGATGGCAGGCTCAGTTGTCGCGTTGGCATACTTGCGTAGCTGCACAGAGGCTTGGGCGTCGACTGCGCCAGATATGTGAGCTGGGCGCGAAGGCGGGGGCGTTGAATAGGCATGGCGAGGCAAATCAGACTTATTGAAACGAATGCGTTTATTTGCACATAGAACACGACTGACCCCGCCAGCAGCGGGAACAAAAGAAGGCACAGACAAGGCCTGGAGCTGCGTCGGCGTGATGCCACTGGAGGTGGCACTAGTGATTAGCTAGTGATTATGGCATAGGCTGGTGCTCACAAATGACAGACCCCATGTTGACTGTTAACCTAGACTTGCAACAGCATACAGAATTAAGATTTAGCGTAACGAAAGACAGGACGGTGAAAAGGACGGGATGGGCGCTAACTCGAAACTTTCGACTTTTTTATTCAGAATGGGAAAGGTTTAACTTTCACTCATGACCTACCCCTTTACCGTAATATCCAGTTGTTAAATATTAAGCTTAACCTTTTTGACCACCACCTTTGTTGGGAATATTCACCCCGAACTGCCAAAAAACTGCTGCCTTACGATTCTGCACACTCCATGACGGTAAAGCGAGCTATAGTAGCTGTCCAATCTTCGTTCTACAAATCATGTGAGCATGCAATAGAAAAACGCTTTGGGCATGAGATGACCATAATATCGATGCTCACTTGCATGTCTGTGAATTTGCTTCGCAAAACAAAAATTGCCCTGAAAAGCGCTCACGCAGAGCATTTGCACAAAAAAGCACGCCTTGAAGTTATACCTGACGCGCACCGAGTCGCACATAATCTAAAGAAGGTCGCCATGAGGTATAAGGTCCCGGTTGTCTTTTCAGCACCGCTTAAACTTTGCACACTATGCGCGCGAACAAGGAAATGTCCCAAAACTAGCGATAAGAAGCATGCTAAAACTTTTGTTAACTGCATTGAAGGTGTTGTGCATCAAGATACCATTGGATTGTGGCAAAGTATACATCGGCCAAACTGGTCGATGTGTGAATGAGCGCCTACGAGAGCACGCCCCCTCTATAAAAAATGGGACGGGATCACACTTGCCGTCCCACGGCAAGGAATGTCACTATGTACCCGAATTCGGCAAAATAAAAATTTCGAAACGAAGTCGGGACGTCATGGCACGGGAAGTAGCGGAAGCCTTCCATACCAAGCGAAAAAAAGATAACTGCGTGAGCGGGCAATCACTGGTAATCTACGCAAAAGAGTGTGCATTCCTTGATCATTTTCTTGATGTTTGTTGATGTGTGCCCTCACCTGGTGCCTGTTAAATTTTTTAGCACACGTGTGATTTTGCCGAATGTATATGTGCATGCCGTCTTTTCAATAAAAATCCAGTTGCGAGTTTGCGCCGATCCCGTTCTTTTCACCGTACGTGTCTTTCGTCGCGCTGAATCTTATTTCTGTAATATGAACCAACTCGCCCAGCAACACGTCTTACGGTTGCAACAGCTTCTTGCTGGTATTGGGGTAATTTCACCAAATGACATATAGCGCCGCGGTGCATAAACCTGTGGTCGAATTTTTTAAAACTGCGAGTGCCACTTTTAAACTACGCGGTAATGACATGTAAATGTATGTATAGTTTGGTTGTGGAGTCGTGCGGAGGGCCGCGGCGCGTCGTTCTTCAAGCCGCTTTGCTAACGGTGCAGCTGGTCTTTCTGGGACGCCCCGCTTGATTTTCTCTCTTTTGCTGCCCCCCACACGAGTCCCCAACCAAACCATACAAGCATTTACATGACAGTAACGCGTAGTTCAAAAGCGCCACCCGTAGTTTTTTTCAAATTCGGCCCCGGCTCACTCTTCAATTTGAGCAGAAAACGCTAAGGAGAGCCGCTAAGTGACCGCTTACGCAAGGCGGATTGTTTAATAATCCACAGTTTTTTTTTCTTTTTCAGACATAGGTCATTTATGAATTTCTCGTTTTTCGAGGAGGTTCCTGGGGAGGGATACAATTTTATGAATTCTACTGGACGTGACCGTGAGTATATGGTCAACACATTTACAAGGATTGTAGTAGTTCATAGAAAGGTTGTCCCAGCTATCATGAGGCAAGAGTTTTAAAATGAGCAATGGCGTTACTCCGAGAAACCTGGCGCATAATGTTTACAGGATAGTGAAGTATCAGCCAGTAAGTTTTAAAGCAAAGCTTTCTACCTCTACCCCCCAAGGGTTCTTTCGCGACCGTTGGTGTCACCAGAAAACTCCAGCGAACAAATAAAAGAATTTACTGGCACCGCCGGGAATCGAACCTGGAACTAATAGACTCACAAAGCGAGAGCCCGTTGTCTTACCGATTCAGCTACGAGCCCACGCCAACACGGGAAGACAAATGGTGTACTCACCAAGCACATCTACGGGTTTACCCCCTGCCTTCTCGCTGAATGCCACGTGAAAGCGTCACACGACCACTCACACCCGTCTAGGGGCCCTGTGCGCACCTTGCTCATGTCCTAAGAGTTACAAAAATTAAAGGAAGCTCACACCAATGCATGGCATCTCACTTCTAGTACGCCAATGTGCTAAACCCTGTGGCCTCCAGCGTTCACGTAAAAAATCACAGCTCCTTGTCGTCCGCCCTCACGCCAAATCAAGGAATACATTCCAATAATCCTTGATGACCAGGCCATCACTCCAAACCCCAGCATCAAGATCCTGGTCCTACATTTCCAGGCCAACACCAAGAGTGACGTCTCCTTGCACCGCCTCAAAAACAGCATTAATCTAATCATACACGTGATCAGACGAGTTGCCACCAAGAAGCGAACCCTAAAGGATCCGGTACCTTTCGATTAATTGAAGCTTTTGTCCTCTCGAGAGTTACTTACGACAAACCCCTATCTTCTTCTCGTCGAGGAAATCATAGAGATGCTTTATATAATGATTAGAAAGGCGGTTGAGCAGGCCATTGGTCTTCTCATGAGTGCGTCTACACTGAGGCTGCTTAGCACGGGCTCTACAACACGGTGGAAGAGCTGATAGAAGGCCATCTTTCTAACCAGAAGGTCCGACTCAGAACTGCGGTGGGTAACCGCATGCTTCACCAGATTGGCTGGGCAGCCCAGAATGTCACTCCGCTTGACGTACTCCCAGACTCTTGGCGACTAAAACTAAAGATGCTCCCTTTGCTTAGAAATATGAACCCCTCACATGACGAGGGTCAACGAAAAGCACGGGCTCAAGCTATAAACACCACCCTCGGTGGGGCTCATGCAGTTATCTACACAGACTTCTCCTAACATCGAAGGCAGCAACACGCCATCATCGTGGCTACCTCCAGAACCAACCTCCGTGCGTGTACCTCGCTTAGGACCCAACAAATGACGGCAGCAGAAGAGGCAGCCATCACCTTGGCTCTCACTCAACCAGGGGTTCGGAGGGTAGTCACCCATTCACAGCAAGCCTACTGGAATTACCAGTCGGGTTGGGTGTCCTGACCTGCACTGTGCGTGCTAAAAAACCACTCCCCAAACGGTTCCATTTAGCTCATCTGGACACCACCTCACGCTTCAATGTAGGGCAACAAATACGCCCACCCAACAAGCCTGCGCTTTTACCTCCCGTGCTATGGAGGTGCACGAGGACAGTCACCCGCTTGTCACGTCCAGAGAGATAACCCAGCATTATCGCCTTCTGAGACAGACCGTACCTTCGCCTTACCCTGAGCTTTCCAGAGAACAACAAACTACCCTACGGCTCATACAATCCGGGCTCCTTCCCACAGCCTACGCGTCTTCACGTAATGCATCCGAATAGCTACGACGCTGAATGTAAATTTTTCTCAGAAGTAGGAATACTCCGCCCCGTAATCGGGGTGTGCGACTTTAGCCCTGAGCACCCTCTTCTCTTTCCGTCAACTACCCAACAAGAGCAATGGGAGATGCTGCTGTTCAGGCCCTCTCTACCTACCCAGCATCAGCGGGTGGACAGAACACAGGCCGCACGGACTGCATATGGGCCCCACAGAAGAAGGAATCACTTCCCAAGTCTGCACTCTGGGCCGTTCAGAAATCTTAACAGAAGTATTTCTTCCTCCTCCTTCTCAGCCGCAAGTCTCGTCGCCCCCGTCCGCGGCGCAGAGACGGAGAAGTCAGATCGTCTAACACCGGGTTGGAGCTTACTTTATTTTATAAAAAAAAGTTTCCACTCTCTCTACACCAATACAACTCAACCAAACACCGTTCATGCATCATGCATTGATTTAACTTTACCAAGAATACCTCTTTGAAGTAATAAATAGTGTGGTTAAGTGGATTTCACTTCTCTCTGGTTTTACTATTTGTAGAGCGATGTGAGTGATTTTAAGTGACATCGCATGAGTAATCGTTATGGGTGCCGTTTACAGCTTTGCTTTCCAACCACATTCACGGTGTGGATTGGCGCGAGATTTTTTTTCATATACAATTATTAATTGTAATTATTATCGAACTCATGAAATGCTCTTCTAATTATTAAAAGGTCAATGAGGCATTTGTAGGTACCCACGAGGGGCGTCTAAGTGCGGTATTTTCTGCGACGAACAAATTGGGTGCTCATTTATTTATACTGATAAAAAAAACCGCGAAATATGAAAAAATACGCAGTTAGATACCTTTCGTCGGTACCTACAAGCGCCTCAATGACATTTTGATGATTGGGACAGCGCATCGCGAGTTAGATAATTAATGGCAATGAATAATAATTAAAAAGCGAGAAAATTACAGGCCGCTTCCCCACTTTAGTGAAAACATTATGAACTAGGCTTTGTTCGAGTAACTCTATTGCTTTTGTTAAAATTTTGTGCGTGATAGCTGGGGCAACGT
Source organism: Haemaphysalis longicornis (assembly GCF_048455015.1). NCBI lineage: Eukaryota > Metazoa > Arthropoda > Arachnida > Ixodida > Ixodidae > Haemaphysalis > Haemaphysalis longicornis. The sequence continues at coordinate 705,790 of NW_027526276.1, forward strand.
GTATATGTTTGCCGTTACGGGCAACCCTCTCCGGTAACCTGCTATGTTTTTTTCCTCTTTACGCATGGTACCAACTGCAGGGAGAGCTACAGCGGCGTTTAGAACCGACTTAATCAGAGGGGAGAGCTTTTGGAAAAAAAATACTCAGGCAAATTCGATCTGCGCCTGTTTGTACACTTTAACAAGGCAAAGGCCTTTTAACAGGAATAGATGAATAAGCTATTAGACATGTTTATGAATATTAACCCAACCACCCCCTTAGAAACGATTAATAATACCGGGCCAAACGACTCAGTGTTTTATTGCCTGGTCATCACTTACGCGTACTGGGCTCGGTAAGCAAAAAAAGAGTTGTCACCAGCTCCCCGTGGCCACACCCTGTCACTGAAATACCCATTGTCAGCCATGAAAATGCGAAAAAGGATTTACAACAAACACAGGTGTGTGTCTCCTAACGTTCGTCTTGGTTGCGAACAGGTTATGCGCCTGCCTGCCGCCCCCACTGGCTGCGAATGCGGAATACTGTCGCCCGACGTAAACCAAACTTAACATAGGCTTTGATGTCAACCGAGTTCAAACCAAAACCTGAAGCTTTACGTACCATGATTTTTTGGTTACTTGGTTCGTGGTTCACCCGTCAAGTGCACCGCAGTGGCTTTCAGTAAACGGGATGTATCGAAGTACCATTTAACGGCCCCCGGCGTACCAATACCATACGTCGATCGCCACACGTTCCTCATGCAAAAATATTGTATGGTCGGCTATTGACAAACCTTCTTATGGTTGTCTTTAGCTATTTGGCCCAATTATCTTTAGACATTTCTATGGCTGTCTTTAGCCATTCCTATCGACATTCCTATGGATGTCTTTAGATTCTTCTATAGCCATAGTGATATCCAAAGAAGACCTAAGACAGCCATAGAACCGGCTATAGAGGCAGCTAAAGACACCCATAGGGATTTCAATACGAATAGCTAAAGACAACCGTACAACCGGCTATAGAAGAACCTAAAGACACCCATAGGAATGTCGATAAGAATAGCTAAAGACAGCCGTAGAACCGGTTATAGATGAAGCTAAAGACACCCATAGGAATGGCGATACGAATCGCTAAAGACAGCCATAGAAAAGTCTAAAGATTATTGGGCCAAATAGCTAAAGACGACCATAAAAAGGATTTTCTATAGCCGACCATACAATATTTTTGTATGGGTCCTTGGTGTCACATGTGACCCTCATCCGACATGGACACCACACGTTCACCGCTTAAAATAGAAGCTCACATCGTTTGCACGCATCATTGGTATGCTATCCAACGGCGCTGGTGGATGCTGTGTAAGCGCCTTTTTAAGGCTAAATGACGCTCCATTACGGTCTCCGAGCATTGGCCACACTCTCCAAAGAGAACTGTAGAGGGCTAGAGGGCCTGCAGGCCAATATACTATGAATCTGTTTTGCGGTTCCAAATACCACCTCTACTGTTGGAACCGTGACAAAAAGTATACGTCTTGATTGATTCTAGGGTTTAACGCGCCGACGCAACGCAGGCGATGAGGCGCGCCGTAGTGGAGGGCTCCAGATTAATTTTGACCACCTGGGGATCTTTATCGTGCGCCGAAATCTCGTACACACGGGCGTTTTTGCTTTTCGCCTCCATCAGAAAAGCGCCCGCCGCGGCTGGGAATCGAACCCGCGACCTTGTGCTCAGCAGCGCAACGCCTTAGCCACTGAGCCACCGCGGCGGGTAAAAAAAACATCCCCCTCGCGAGGGGCACGATGAAATGCAGAGCATTCCCGCGGGGGGCGCGCGTGCAAGTCGTATGGATTACGTATTGGTTGTTGTTGTAATTGTTGTCTTCCAGCGTACACATTGTCGATGAAGTCGCTGGTGAAACGTGAAACGTGCCGTGAACCCCCTGCCGCGGCTATGACGCAACGTGGCGCGGCTATGATGCAACACAATCCAACACAATCCACTTTAATCCAATCCAAATCCAAACCAAGCCAATCCAAGCGAATCGAATCCAATCCAATGCCCCTCGCGAGAGAGTGTTATAGCGCCAAAATCGCGCCACCACACGAACGCGTGATGTTGACGTCACGATCACGCCACAGATGTTAGCGACCGGAGAACGCGCGAAACGACATATGTGGTTTAAGCGCGTACCGACCGCGGCGAGAGAGCGCGATGCGAGCGCCCCACCTGTTCTTGCGCGCGAACCGACTGTTGATCAGCGCGAATCCAACGCGGCGAGAGAGGGCGTTGGGAGCGGAGAGAAGGCGAGGAGGACGCGGGGGAGAGGCCGCACCTGTGGCCGACAGTTGAATGAGTCAAGGATATAAGGCGTGTTCGTAACGTCGGTATTGTAGTGCAGTGGGTAGAGTACCATGTACCTTGCGTTCCGCCCGCAGAGTCGTTGGTTCGAAACCTGGCGCCGGTGAGTATTATTTTTTTATATAGTGTAGGGGGAGCGATGCGGACTACGGACGCCAACGCGGGTGACATCGTGAGTTACTGAAATGCTCTGCATTTAAAAAAAAAGTATACGTCTTCCGTTTCCTACTCTGCAGGCACTGGAGCTATGTCGAACGCAACGGCGCATTGTGACTTGACAGTGTGGGCATACACTAGCAACGGTCTATGTCTCCAGGGTGCAAGAGGTCCTACCTTCACATTACCAGTCTCCAGTCTCTTTTCTCCACCCACCGTGGATGTTCCTTCCCATGCGAAACCACAACCACTGTGCCTGGCTTCAAGCAAAGGGCACAGATACCGGCCCCAGCTCTGAAATATTTTTGCTTTGGAGCCCATTAATACCAACTACAGAGCCTATAGGCATGTGCACACAGATGGATCAGTGACGCGTACCTCTTCGGCGATTGGGATTTGGATTCCCACGTCGCGAAGCACAATTGCTGTTGAACTCAGCTATAAGGCGTCAACGATGGCTACAGAGCTCGTTGGGCTGCGGGGTGCTTTTGACTCCATCGTAAAGCACCCACCCACTAAATGAGCCTTTTTCACTGATTCCCCGTCCGCTCTGGTCAATTGGCATCACTACCGTAAGATCAGACGACATGAAAGATACATTATCTGCACCTCCAAGTAACACAACCGCGGCACAACGCAGAACTTCAGCGGCTTTTGGCTCACTGCGGAGTCGCCGGAAATGTCGCAGATGATAATGCAGCCTTATCGGCCCACAGCCTTCCTGTTTCACCGCCGCCCATTCTTCTTACAAGAAGGGATGCGGCAAACATTGCATCCTCTATTGCATAGAGAACACAGCGGTGCATTTGGAATCACAAAAGGCTACAGCACACGCCTCTTAATCTCATCGACCCTAAATGCAGCTTCAACATGGCTCCTGGGCTCAGCAAGCGTGAGGAAGCTATATTGCACCGCCTACGCCTAAATGGGGCATACACACGGTATTTCCTCTGCAAAAATCAGCAGGACTCTTCACCACTCTGTCAAACATGCCATGTAACGGAAGATATCGTCTGCATCTCTCCAAGCTTCACAGTGCCAAGGCAGGCTCTCCTTACATTTTTGTGTATGCCACAGCACGCAAACCTTGAACTGAGGGAAGTTTTGGGCCCTTGGTCGGACCCACGCCATGCCATACGTGCTACCAAAGTTATGTTGGTGGTCTTGCGAAGCAGTGGCTTTGACCAAGTGTTGGGACTTACTTCACTGCAAACTCGATGTATGTTTGAAAATTCGTGCGTATCACCTCCTGTTTTGATTATTTTTTTATTTGTTTTTATTTATTTATTTATTTATTTATTTATTTATTTATTTATTTATTTATTTATTTATTTATTTACAAACCTTTATGTGTTTGTTTATTGATATGGCGTAGCAGGCTAAGCGAAATGGCTCGGCTAACCTCGCTATTACCATTAAATGCATTTTCTCTCTAAGCATTAATGTTAAATAACTTTAAGGCTGGATACAGGCCTAACAACATACCGCCTCAAGTATATTGTCCACTTATAAAGATAGAAGCCAACCCGGGCTCACGGACAATTTTCCATCTCTTACCCCGCTAAAATCCTCACATAACCACTCAAGGGGATCGGCAAATAAAGATGACAGCCGCCATGAGGACCTCATCGCCAGTTCGCGTGCTCCCAATTTGCTGCGACGTAAACATACCACCCTACCATTTTCCTATAACCAATTTAAGTAAATTAGCCAGTGACGATTGCAGCACCCGGAAGAGGCTCATGGCTGACTTTCCAATTCCTATTGACCGCGATGTCAACGTACCCCCAACCCGTGTTTTTGCAACTCAATTAAAAGTTATCCTAAGATAACGTTTGTGATCGCATTTTTTTCGTGCACGCTATTGGCAGCTGCATATTATTGTAAATCAGGCGCAGAGAAAATCTTCCACATTCACATACCAAGCGCATTATTTTACGTTGGTTACCCATTTAACCATTTTATGTAAAATAGCGCTGCGTACTCGCAACGTACAGTGCTTTTTATTCTTTATTCACTTAGGCAACCACGCCAAACACTGAGTGCTACACTTCAAAAACTATGATACTTGTCGTGAGGCTGTGAAGAAACAGAGGATTCCATAAATAATCGCAGCCTTTATGACCACACCAATCCGAATGAAAGCTAGATAAAAAGCCCTGGCGAGCACTTTCTATTTTAGTAGCTAGAGATAGTATACGCGTTGTCCCCTAACTCAATTAAACTTGTACTAGTTGTCACGGCCTCATACGCATGTCTTTGTTTACCTTGCTGCTTTATTTGCAAAACGCGTTACATTTATATCGCTCCATCGTAATCGAGAGACGAAGAGATCGGTATGGCAACTTCGAAACAACTTTTTTTCAGAACGTCATGAAATCGTGTTTGTGTAATCGGTGGGCGCTCAACTAATTCATCGCTAAGAAAAATGAATGGACGAATTCTATTATGACCTCTAGTGTCGTTTCAGCACATGACTTGATGGTAACGTGTACTCTGAAAATTATGTTTTCATTGCTTCTTTATATTACGTCACTCCTACTCACAACAACGTACTGCAGCGCCAAATTTGATGTTTTCAATACTTCATCCTTTTTTGGATAGAAAACGTCTTTCGTGGCTGGAATGTAGAAGATAATTTGAAAGCTGGGGGGGAAGCTTAGTTTTTTTTTTAATTTAACAATGTTGTATTTTGTCTTCATGGCCCCTTAAAATAATTAAAATAATGATAACCAATGTAGAAGAGAAAACTGTTTGCGAATAGTATGCACCTCCCGTTTTGCAAAAAAGAATGGTATCTTCTGGCCTTTCCAGACACTACGTATTTGCTCTTAATGTAAAAAAATTGGCGCAGCCTGCACTACTGCTGCGTGGCTGGAGAAGCAGCAGAGATGGCGGCCACTCTCCCGTCGTCGGGGACTCGGCTGTTGCACCTCACATGGATTCCCCAACTTGCCGCTGAAAGTTGTACATAACTGGCAGGCCCGAATAGCTCTCTCCGCTGCCTTTCACACCTGCCCCAAAGTGGACCACGTTAGCACGCGCTAGAGCCTGCGGCAACCGGCTTCGCGATTAGGCGTCTGTGCTACCCACTTCAGGCTCGAACGCACCTAGACTGTGAGGGAGAACAGCATGCCACAGATCAGTCCACTAACGCTGGGCTGAATGTTCTCGAAAGTCAAGCTGGACGAATCCGGCCGCTGCTCACGAGGCGCTAGCGCTCATGTATGCTCGATATTTCTTCTTTGTATTTTTGCAAGCTCCTCTCTTGGCGCAACCCTACTTGTAGGCGTGGCCGACGCCGGGCTCTTCCACCAAGGCACACGCCCGTGTGCGCGTGGAATTTTTTATATTTTTTTGTGTGGTAACCATGGACGATGGAAGTACATGCTTAAACCGCTCTGCTGTTAAAAACGGTAGCAGAGCGGACGACACTGCAGGAATTCCGACCGGTCTTGCACTGTTCTATTTGACCAGCGCTCACACTTCGTGGTTTTGTTTTGGTTTTTTTAAATGCAGAGCATTTCAGTAACTCACGATGTCACCCGCGTTGGCGTCCGTAGTCCGCATCGCTCCCCCTACACTATATAAATACGCAAGAACATTGCATCGTACCCCAAGCAACCCTTCCGAGGTGACTGCGGCAACGCTCGCGCGAGTACAATGATTGTTGAACTCTTCAAATACTCCCTCCTATTCTTAGAGTGCAGTGATGAAATAAAGAAAAAAAAGAGGATGAACGCTGAAATCGCGTCGCTGCGAAACAAAATTCCGAAAAAACATCCCCCTCGTGAGGGGCACGATGAAATGCAGAGCATTCCCGCGGGGGGCGCGCGTGCAAGTCGTATGAATTACGTATTGGTTGTTGTTGTAATTGTTGTCTTCCAGCGTACACATTGTCGATGAAGTCGCTGGTGAAACGTGAAACGTGCCGTGAACCCCCTGCCGCGGCTATGACGCAACGTGGCGCGGCTATGATGCAACACAATCCAACACAATCCACTTTAATCCAATCCAAATCAAAACCAAGCCAATCCAAGCGAATCGAATCCAATCCAATGCCCCTCGCGAGAGAGTGTTATAGCGCCAAAATCGCGCCACCACACGAACGCGTGATGTTGACGTTACGATCACGCCACAGATGTTAGCGACCGGAGAACGCGCGAAACGACATATGTGGTTTAAGCGCGAACCGACCGCGGCGAGAGAGCGCGATGCGAGCGCCCCACCTGTTCTTGCGCGCGAACCAACTGTTGATCAGCGCGAATCCAACGCGGCGAGAGAGGGCGTTTCGAGCGGAGAGAAGGCGAGGAGGACGCGGGGGAGAGGCCGCACCTGTGGCCGACGGTTGAATGAGTCAAGGATATAAGGCGTGTTCGTAACGTCGGCTTTGTAGTGCAGTGGGTGGAGTACCATGTACCTTGCGTTCCGCCCGCAGAGTCGTTGGTTCGAAACCTGGCGCCGGTAAGTATTATTTTTTTATATAGTGTAGGGGGAGCGATGCGGATTACGGACGCCAACGCGGGTGACATCGTGAGTTACTGAAATGCTCTGCATTTAAAAAAATAATACTTACCGGCGCCAGGTTTCGAACCAACGACTCTGCGGGCGGAACGCAAGGTACATGGTACTCCACCCACTGCACTACAAAGCCGACGTTACGAGCACGCCTTATATCCTTGACTCATTAAACCGTCGGCCACAGGTGCGGCCTCTCCCCCGCGTCCTCCTCGCCTTCTCTCCGCTCGCAACGCCCTCTCTCGCCGCGTTGGATTCGCGCTGATCAACAGTCGGTTCGCGCGCAAGAACAGGTGGGGCGCTCGCATCGCGCTCTCTCGCCGCGGTCGGTTCGCGCTTAAACCACATATGTCGTTTCGCGCGTTCTCCGGTCGCTAACATCTGTGGCGTGATCGTGACGTCAACATCACGCGTTCGTGTGGTGGCGCGATTTTGGCGCTATAACACTATCTCGCGAGGGGCATTGGATTGGATTCGATTCGCTTGGATTGGCTTGGTTTTGATTTGGATTGGATTAAAGTGGATTGTGTTGGATTGTGTTGCATCATAGCCGCGCCACGTTGCGTCATAGCCGCGGCAGGGGGTTCACGGCACGTTTCACGTTTCACCAGCGACTTCATCGACAATGTGTACGCTGGAAGACAACAATTACAACAACAACCAATACGTAATCCATACGACTTGCACGCGCGCCCCCCGCGGAAATGCTCTGCATTTAATCGTGCCCCTCGCGAGGGGGATGTTTTTTCGGAATGTTGTTTCGCAGCGACACGATTTCAGCGTTCATCCTCTTTTTTTTCTTTCTTTCATCACTGCACTCTAAGAATACGAGGGAGTATTTGAAGAGTTCAACAATCATTGTACTCGCGCGAGCGTTGCCGCAGTCACCTCGGAAGGGTTGCTTGGGGTACGATGCAATGTTCTTGCGTATTCTTCTCGTCTATTCTTCTCGTGTGGGGCGGAAATAAGACCAAGTTCCACTCGCGTAGCAGGGAAGAGTAAAGCTGCGCATCGTCTCCCTCTCTACAATAGGAAGACTACAATCGCAATTTCATTCTTGTTCAGTGGTGGAGTAAGCGTGTAGATACAGTCCTGCCATTCACGCACACCAATTCATCAGCGAAGTTTTTTGTGCATGCGTATGTATTAAAGGAGTTGTATAAAATAGCGTCCTTTTACTTCCGTTGCGCATTCAAAACGTGTAAGCATATGAATTGGTCTAACGATTGCATGCGGCGTTCATTGACATGAAAGGCGCAAGTTGGAGAAGAAAAACGCATGTCTCGATTGTTCTTTTTTGTTTTTTCTCTGTCCTGGGTTCGCTATCGACATTTAAACATTTGTCAGACCATGCGTCATTAAAGGCGCGCACCGATTTCAGGACAGTTGCGGGCAATTTCGACTCACGTTGTGGGCTGCACCGTGACAGCTATACATGCATGCGTGCGCAAGACGTCGGTGGCGGGCGGGACGATCTCTCGCGCGTGCGGGGAAAACCCACACAGGCCGTGTACGCAGCAAGATAGGGCGGACGAATGACTGATCGCGTGAGACCGTGATGTGCCGCCAACGTGGGATACAGGGATGTACTTTGAAAGCAATGTGCTACGCCCGAGGTGGGGTGAAATAGTCGCTTCATGCAAAAAGGGGAAGTTGGACCTGCTCTTATGGTTATAGGTGCTGCGGCACAGTACGACGCGTTCTCGCTAGATGCTTGAATGCCTCAGCGTTTAGTTTACGAGAGGCCATGATCTCAAGGACGTACGTGAGATTCGAATTTTTACGTTGCGGTGTTCACGCTGCTCCCGTACGTGTAGGTGACCAACCTGGCGGCGCCTTGCCCTCCCGCTTCGCAGCGAAAACAGCTTCGTCGCTAATACCTCGGTGCGATATCTTTTTCTACGTTATTGATTTCGGCTTCAACTTGCCTATTCTTACCATCACATAAAGTTTAAATTCTCAAACAGCTTTTGCTTTCAGACAGAAGAGCGATTTTTTTAGCTGTTAAGCCACACGTAGTAGCGTTTGTCGTCGTCATAGCAACATGCTCCCGAAATCATGAACAGTATCTGCGTCTGCTGGTGGATGGCACTAGGAGTAAAGACAGGCCGTAGGCGAAGAGCGCATGCATCAAAAAGTCCTGCGCGAAGAGTGCGTCACGTACTTGTAGTTCAAAACTGGCCTGAAAACATTCGTAGCAATGAATGAAGGGCAAATGTATTACATACCTAACGTTCTGGCAGGCGCAGGTAAAACAATAGAAAGAATAGTCCCGGATAGTCAGTTCACCCGGTATATTTCAGTGGTCTGGCTACTATATATGGCCCATACCCTCTGGTGCTAGACTAACCCGCTTCCTGGGCATGGCTGCAAGGTATCTGCGACAGTAGTATTTAGTTCCCAAGACACAAGTTGCAACATTCGTGTTGCAACCCTAACGCGGTTGGCCTCGCCGCCGTCCCACCGCCGAACCGCAGCCACCTCATGCCGAACGCCGACGAAGAGGACATGAAGTGCGATGCCCTCAGCGGCCGCACTCTGCCGAAACCTGGCCCCTGGCCGATTTTGCTTGGCAGAAGAATTACCCAGAAAACTTCCATTGCACAAAACACACGCCCGCCGCGAACGCCGCGCCTCCCGACTAGCCGCACAGATTTGGCGCCCCGCAATGCCGGCTGCAAAGTAATCTTTCTACCTCGTAACGGCCTCCTAATCGCTGCATGGACTGACCGCCAAATAGCCCAAGCCGTACAACTGACAAGCTGAATACCAGAAGATATCTTCAATGTGCACGCGACGGTCCAATACCAACCGATTCAGAACCTGATCATCTCAAGCACTCCCTACGAACGCTGCACTCGAGCTCTAAGCAACACCGTCCTCGTGCACCTAGAAGCAACGACATACGAGCTGCAACCATACTTGAAACGCTTCCCGGGTACCGTCCGCGGGATCTTTCATGGCCTTTACCAGGACATCACCAAAGAGCAAATCCCACACATCTTGGCGCCATCCGGCATCAACGGCCCTCCATCATCGACGCAAGAATGCTCGGCAAGAAAACTTCGGCTCTGATCACTTTCGAAGGTAAGCACGTCCCTTTTCACGTGAAAGCCTACGGAACACCTTACCCGTGGCGTCCATAACGCCATACAGTGCAACACTGCTCCCTGTGTGGTGAGCTCAGACACCAACGGGACGTGTGCCCCGAAACTGACAAAAATGTCTGCGTGAAGTGCAACACGCGCGACGCGATACCCGAACACGATTACGATCCCAAATGCCTGCTGTGTGGCCTGGATTGGCCCACCGCGGACAACACCTGTAAGAAAAGGTTCAAGTCCTCCCCAACGTCTTTAAAAACCCGATCCGTAAGGCTCAATTGAACCACGAGCACGCGATCCCGCAGACCACCCGAAGAGCAGCCCCCCCCCCCCCCCCCCTTCCCACCATCAGGACCAGCCCGAGCTCCCCAGGTGAGATGGTCAGCCCTCTTTAAAGCCCCGCCCACTGCCCAAACCCAGTTTCCCCTCCTTCGTAACACAACCCCCTCCAACCACATCCAACCCCCGCCTCCAGCACTTAAAGCAACAAAACACGCAGCTCAGACAACAGAATGCCAAACTGCAACAACAACTTGCCCACATAAAAAAGCAAATGCATGAACTTATAACCCTTATGGAAGCTATTTTATAGAGTCAAAATGCACAACAACCAAGCCTGGCCACTTCCCCGCACCCTGAGTCAAACCCTGAACTCCTTTCCTTGGCGGATAATACGGATGCTCGACCCACAGCGTTCGAAGCTGGACTAGAACGACTTCTCGTAGACAAGTTCGAGTAGATAAAGTCCACTTTTGCCGATATTGCCCAACCCTTCATGTCATTGGATACCCAAATTTCTGCCATGCAAGAAGAATGGCAAAAGCAATCGCCGCACAAGAAACCCAAAATATACACCCCTCCAACTAACAATAATACAATTTCTTAACCAAACACGGCCGCTCCGCTCCAGGTGCGCAGACCCAGACACTGGGTAAACTCTGACTATCTGGCAACGGAACTGTCGCTCACTACGTGGCAAAAAACAATCCCTCAAAGTTTTTGCGGACCAACATGCACCGGACCTCATCGCGCTACCAGAAATAGGCACGGATAACATATCCTTCAGTGAATACCCAACAGTTGTATGTGATCCGACATCACGGACCGCCGTACAAGCTAAATCTACTCTAACAGCTTAACAACACACTGCACCCCCACAACTGGACTATAGCTTCGTAGATATATTACCACGACGCAAACAGCAAACCAGCTTATTCGTGCCAAATATATACAGCCTTCGGGATGAGGCCCTACCCGGCATTTTCCAAGTAGTCAGAACCATCCTCCAAAGCAGAAATGGCCATAAACTAAAAAATCTAATTCCAAACAGTTGAAAAAGACGGGGCAAGAAACGACGACGCACGGCGCTGAATAGCAACTGCTTGGTTTATTCCGCGCTTAGGAAATATACCCAAGGAGAAGGAAAGCGGGAATCATCATTAAAAGGAAGTACATCCAACAATACACACAAAACTGACGATCTCTAGACGTGTCATAACGTTAGGAATGGTGTTACAGCGCAGCGATATAACGCGTGGCCAGATGCGCGAGGCCAGGAAACCTTATCCTGGACAGTCAAGCTTGTCTTTGTTTTATTTTTTTATGAGTCGAGATAGCGGATTTCCTTACCTCGTAATTCAATAGAAGGCTTACTAACGCTATCGCTTCCTGCCTTGGGAATCAGGTATGCTTCTAGATTTAGTCTTGGGCAGTAACTAGTTACTAGTAACGCGTTACCGGTAACTAGTTACTTTTTTCAGTAACTTGTAACTGTAACTAGTTACTTTTAAGTTAGAGGAACTTGTAACTGTAACACTGTTACTTTTTTACGGAGTAACTGTAACGATAAATATCGTTACAGTTACTTTATTTCTATAAAAATTATCCAACACCAATACTCATTAACGACCAATGTACAGTTTGCGCGTTTCACTTTTTCGGCCTTTGTTCCGCAGAACCTTCGTCTACTTCATCTATGCCAACCCGCCGCGGTGGCTCAGTGGCTAAGGTGTTCCGCTCCTGAGCACGAGGTCGCGGGTTCGATTCCCGGCCGCGCCGGCCGCTTTTCTGATGGAGGCGAAAAGCAAAAACGCCCGTGTGTACGAGATTTCGGCGCACGTTAAAGATCCCCAGGTGGTCAAAATTAATCCGGAGACCTCCACTACGGCGCGCCTCATCGCCTGCGTTGCGTCGGCGCGTTAAACCCTAAAATCAATCAATCATCAATCACTTCATCTATGCCAGCTCACTCCCTTTCAATGGGTGAAAATCATCTGGACTTGAAATGTTTAGGCGTGTACGTGTGCGTGGTGTCCCACGCGGTCCACTAAGGGCTTGAAGTTTCAAAGTCTAAGCTGTAATATTTTCCTCATCAGCGCGACATCGCTCTCACCCATACGCTGCAACACGCGCCTAAGCGCACGTGGATGCATGTTGACGCGCCAGAACCTATAGTCCGATGCGCGGCTGCACCATTTTCGCCACATCTGGAGTGCGGTGAACAGGAAGGCAAATAAAGGCGAACAGGAATACAAAGGCCAACATGAAAACAAACACCCACAAACGCCGCAGAACGCAATGAAACCTCCGCACTTTCGCTTAAGCTTGGAAAACTCCGGTCAGGGCGTCTCTTTCTCATTAGCGGCGTGCAGCCCCGCTTGAAGGGTCATAAAACGCCGCGGGGAGTGTCTCGGCGGCCTCGCACTCGTCCAGGCCTAAGCACACTGTAGAGTGTTCCATTCACAAGTCGCAGTTGCTTGCGACCATTGTGCGCTTTAGATACCCTTGGCCGTATTTGGGACCACGCGTTTGGGACCCCTGGTCTAGAGGCTTCATCGAGCTGTCAACAGTGCTCGAACGAGGTCGAGGACGCAATACGTTTCACGCCCCTCCGCACATACGACGACCGCAACGATGATGGCCCCCGAGTGCCCTCACACCAGCCAGAATCTTTGCCGGCAGACGTCTGACCACACTGCCACTGCACGAAGAAATGTTCTTGGAAAGCCTCGCGACTTCGTTTCGAGAGCTGTGGCCGAAACGAAAACAGTAGCTACACCTGCTTCTGAATGTTGGGTGCAAGGAATACTTGGGCGAGCTTCGTTAGGAGTACACCTCAAAGCAAACGAAGGGAGGGGTTCCTGAGATCGGTGACATGATTGCAGTGGAAGGCTGGGATTGTGAGAGCAGTGTTTTCGGGTCGAGACGAAAAAATCCACCTTTTCGAGGACGGGGGGGATGTGGGGGAAGGGGAAAACAGAAAAACGTTCATTTCAGTTTCTATTCCATTTGGAAATATCTTGTCTCTATCAGGGGATGGGGATGGCTGCGGGTTGGGGCGGAAGAACGACTCCCAGGGCCCACGGACAAACGTCGCTTCGGCGATGGCTTAAATTGGTCCCCGTCTCCGACCACAAGTACGAAATAAAAAGTTAACGGAGCGCTTTTTTTTAGTATCTTTCAAAAACACCTCGACAACCGATGTACTCCCACGACCATTTCCCCCTTCCTCCAAGTACCTTCCGTCGATCCGCCACCTCCGCCACCTTTTCCCCATTCTCTGTCACTACGCGGGGCGGTCAAGCGACGGCATTGTAGGCGAAAATAAATTAAGTTGACACTGAAAGATTGTTTCGGCTGTGTTGTCCTCATGCTCGGTATAGTATAAGTTTGGCCTCTCTGATTCCAACTTTGAAAGACAACAAATTCTATGCTACAATGATGTTTGCAAATAAATTTCTTGTAGTGAGAGTGCAACAACAAATAATATAAAGTTCCTTGTGATGGATGCCAAAACTTCCGTAATAAAAAAAATGAGGCGTACACCACGATTGTTGATTTGGGCATGAATGTGCATCATTTTAGGTTACCCTGGTGTAGGCTTTACTACGTGTAATTTTTGCTACCTGAATGCCTTCGTACGTTTCTCTTAAATAAGCCAAATCTTTGTAGCTATTAATTAGTTTTATGCAGTAACCGAAAAGTAACGAGGTTACTTTTTTGCAGTAACTGTAACTGTCACTAGTTATGTTTGGAAAATTCGTAACTGTACCTGTCACAGAGTTACTTTTTTGGGTTAGGTAACTGTAACTGTAACACTGTTACTTTTTGTCGGTAACGTGCCCATGACTGGATTTAACCTTCACGTTCACCATTATACGTTCGTGCAACACGCGCATCGCGGAATCTGGGCGAGCAGTCGTCGTCGTGACATTGTGAGGCAAAGTTGCTGCCAGTGCCTGCTTTAGTGTGTTTGCGTTGTCGCGGAGATGGTCGTTTAAGCAGCGCCCGATCTGACCAACATAGGTCTTCCCAGAGGACAGATGAACTTCATACACAACACAGCACCTACATTGTACGTAACGTTTTGTGTGACCTTTCACGGAAAAGGTGCCCTTTGACTCATTTGTGTTCACTTGCTTGCCCGGGCCACCCAGTTTGTTTGGGGGAGAAAACACTACCCCTACCCCTGAGCGTCGCGCTAGCTTTTTCAACATGTGCGAAACCAAATGCACGTAGGGGACGACAGCCATTTTCAACTGCCTGTCCTGCACCGACCTAGCTTGGCTGCGTCATGAATTTGCCCTAGCAACGCATAAGCTATATCACGTAGCAATTCAGGTGGGAAGACTGCCGACAAAATTCTCACAACGTGCGAATCGAAACCGGCCTCCACTTCATGCGGTCAAGACATCTTAGGGAGCCCCTTAAAACAGCTAAGGCAATGCTCCGTTTCACGATTTTGGGATGGGCAGACGAGAACAGAAGGAGGCTATTCTTACAACGCAGCGCATACCACCAACAAACATGGCTTGGCCTTAAGTGCAGGAGGAAGTTCAAAGAATGCAGCTTATTGCCCGAAGGAACTTTCCTTGTAAGCGTGAGGCCAGCTAGGGTCCTCTCAAAAATGCCCGTGATGCACCGCACCTGCTCGTCCTAGTCACCAGTCACACACTCAAAAAGCACAAAGAAGTCATCTACGTTGCGGAAAATGCGCATGGGTTTGGAGGCACGAAGAAGCATAACCTCCAGTTGCCGGTCGTATCGCGCCAGTTGGAAGTTACTTAGCATAGGCGCCAAGCCCGACACTATGCATACGCTATTCATCTGAACGGCCTCATGCTTACAAGGAAACTTCCTTCGGATAATGAGCTGCGGCTTTTAGACCTCCTGCATTTCAAGCAAAGACATGTTTGTTGGAGCTGTGCGCCCCACTCGAGGAAAAGCCTGCTTCCGTTCTCATCTGCCCATTCAAAAATCGTGAAACGCTGCATTGCCTTAGCTGCTATGAGGGGCTCCCTTCAGAGGTATTGGCAGCATGAAGTAGAGGCCAGGGTCTATTCACTGGTTGTGAGGTTTTGTCGGCAGGCTTCCCAGCAGCCTTGTTACGTGACTTAGCTGAGGTGTTGCTAGGGCAAATTCACAGACCCAGCGAAGCTGGATCGCTGAAGAACAGGCCGGCAAAAATCGCTGTCGTCCCCTACGTGCATGGGGTTTCGCACATGTTGAAAAAGCTATGGGGACGCGCAGAGGTAGGAGTGGTGTTTTCTGCGCCAAACAAAAAAAAACTGGGTTTCCTTTCCAGGCGAGTGAACACAAATGAGCCAAAGGGTACCTTTGCGTGAAAGGCCACACAAAACCTTAAGTACAATGTAGGTGCCGCGTTGTGTATGAAGTTCCTCTGTCCTGTGGAAAGAACTATATTGGTCAGACCGGGCGCTGTTCAAACGCTAGTCTCCGCGAGCATGGAAACACACTAAAAACGGGTACTGGCAGCAGCCTTGCAACACATTGGCACGACCACGGGTGCTCGCCCAGATTCCACTATACGCGTGTTGCATGAACTTATAAGGGTCAGCGTGAGCGTGAAACCCATGAAGCATACCTCATTCACAAAGCAATAAGCGATTGCCTTAGTAAGCCTTCTGTTGAATTACGAGGTCAGAAAATCCGCTATCTGGACCCATAGAAAATAAACAAAAAATAACCTGCACTGTCCAGGATTGCCTTTTCTTGCCTCGCGCTGCTGGTCGCGTGTTATATCGCTGCGCTGTATCACCATTCCAACTTTTTGGCACGTGTATAGATCTTGCGTTTTGTGTGTATTGTTGGATGTGCTTCCTTTTTATAATAATTCCTTCTCGCGTTCCTCCTTGGGTATACTTTGCAAGCTGCGGAATAAACCAACCAGTTCCTAGTCACCGCCGTGTGTCGCTGTTCCATGTCCTGTCTTTTTTCACAGTTCTGAATTTCAGTTAGTATGCACCAACTTGCCCAAACCACCGTTCGAACGCGGCTTATAAACTAATAATCACGGGAGCATTCAACTGCCAGCATACTATATGGGGCTATTTTGCACTCCAATAAAAAGGCACCGCCCTGTACAATGCAATACAACAAAACCAGCTGCATCTTTGCAGTACCCTGAAATTACTACCTGTAATAGCAACCGCATATCACTGAGACATTACCCCAGACTTGACGCTCACGCATAACATCAAAGAAGCCACATAGACAAGACTCGACGAAAAACTGGGCAGCGACCATTATATCTGCCAAATTCAACTGCCGCATAATCCGAACCAGAAGTATAAAATTAACACAGCCCGTCTGACTAATTGAAAGGGCTTCCTCGAGGCAACACCTGTAGAAACCATCATCGACCTAGAAGAATGGTCCTCCTAAATACTTGAAATGGCCCACCAACGCCCCACAAAATTGACTCTCAGTGATGATCACACTACAATGGACACGCACCTTCGCCACCTATGGGGTGCATGCCGTGGCTTACGCAAAAGGTGGAAAAAACACCGCACTAACCACCGTCTAAGGATTCGCATCGCTAAGATAAGCGCAGAATCTGCAGTGTACGTGCAATGGCTCAGCCAGCAAAACTGGACAAACTTTTGCGAGAAATTCCAAGGAACACTGGGGACTCGACGGACATGGCATTTGCTACGCTCCCTTATGGGAACTGGCACGTCCAAGCACGCCACAGCACACCAGCTTCAAAGCCTTATGCACAACTACGAAGGAACAGAGGACGACATGTTCAACGAACTGAGACACCCCATTGAATCAAAGCCGGCCACCTGCCCCAAGACCAACAAGGCCCCACCGTACACTGGTCAAGTCAACCCCACCATGGACGAACCCTTTACAATGGCTGAGGTCGAAGCGGTGATCATAACACTCACCCGCAACACTACCCCGGGAAGAGGCCAGATACGCAACTGTCTCATCTATATTCGGTAGCCCTGGGAAACGTCCTTAACTATATCAACGAACTCTAGCTGCCGCCAGCCTACCCCCGCAATGCAAACATGCCGACATTACATTATATCGGGAACCAGGCAAGCCACTCACCCCCAAAAACCTTCGTCCAATATCACTGACTTCTTGCATCGGCAAGGTTTTTGAACATCTAGTTCACAACCGACTACTCTCCTACATAGAAGAGAATGACTACTTCTCCCACACGATGTAGGGCCTCCGATGATATCTATCAACACGGGACATCGTGCTCCAACTAAAAAAAGACATCATAGACAACCTGGGCAATCAAAACAAGAAATGAATATTGGATTTAGACATCAAGGGAGCTTTCGACATCTCCCACAACGCGCTCTATGCTGGCCTGGCTTCAACAAACTGTGGCCAACGGACCTACAACTACGTATCCTTTCTTCACTGACTGCACCGCAACAATGGGCATCATGGGCATCGAGCACCTTCGGTTCCCCACTTTTTTTAACAATACCCAAGAGAACCCCTCAGGCCTCAGTCATATCCCCCCTGCTATTCAACATCGCCATGAAGGATCTGCCAACCTCTTTCAACACATCCCAAAACATCAAGCATGCAATATACGCAGATTACCTGACTACATTGACCCCCATGTGCTCCACAGGCAGCCAACAAGACGCTCTTCAAGAAGCAATACATATCGCCCAACAATAACTGCAATGTCGTGGTTTGGAATGCGCCCCTGAAAAATCTGCAGTCCGCACGCTCTGCGAACCAGCACACAAAAAACAGGAACAAACAATCCCGGATCCTGATCTGGAAATAAATGACCAACCTGTACCTAAAGTATCGCCCCTCCCAATTCAAAGCCTAAACATCCCGAAGGACGGCTCCGGCTGTCGCACTACTCTCACTCTACAACAAACTCTGAGTCAGTTGGTCAGCAATACTCCACGGGTCTCTTATCGCCGATATGGTCTCAAAGAAGCCGACACAACCCGCATAATCCAAGTTATCCTGATTGGTCGGATGACTTATGGTCCACCGTACCTGGCCTTAATAAATACCGAAAAAGACAAGCTCAACATTACGATTAGGGAAGCCTATAAAACTGCACTGGGTCTACCCCCGAAAACGGCCACATGCAAATTACTGCAGCTCGGACTTCACACATTTGGGAAGAATTACAAGAAGCCCACAATTTCGTACAGCTCCCAAGCCTCAAACTCACAAAAAGTGGACTACCTGCCCTCGCCCGCTTCGGATACACGGTCCTGCCACCACAGCGCCAAAAACAGTGCGTCCCTCTCGACATTCGTAAAACCACCAGAGTTGCTCCAATACCACGCAATATGCCTCCAATCTACGATCAAGCACGACGCGCCGCTCGCTTCACAGCCTTCCAAATTAAGTATGCTAGGCAACGTGACATCCGGTATTGGCACGCCTCGCCGTACCCGCACAAACCCGCTCATCCAGTTAGTATACATGACCGCCACGGAGCAGAACTAACAGCCGCAACGATTTGCACTACAAGCATGGAAACTGCGTAAGAACTAGCTATCGCATTGGCCGCAACAACTGCCCCCCACCAGGATGAAGGGGAATTCCGCACGATAATTACAGACTCCCAAGCAGCACGCAGAAATCACACCATTGGCCAAATATGACGCTCCGCGCTTCACATCCTACACTCTGCGAAGACGGTACTCCTAATCCAATTTGTCGGGACCACCGCACACGTGTCCCTCGAGGAAAATGAAGCGGCGTGCACCGCTGCCCTTGCGCATGCACTCCGGGCCATTTCTCAAGAAGGCAAAGATTCAAGACCTGAACTTTTACTAAAATAATCAGACTTCTTGGCTCACACCGCTACGAGCGCAAACTATTCCCACCCGCGCATTCAAACGAACTCACACCGAAACCACCACTCTGCGTCAACTACAAGCTCATACCCACACAGCACCATTTTACACCCCATCCACACCACCCTCTATCCCATAACCTGCAAATTCTGCACCCAGCCCAGCACACTATACCATATGGTATGGGAGTTCTCGCGAACCTCTAGCCTCTCCCCACACCCCAACCCCACCTACGAGCAGTGGGCGGCCCGGCTGACTAGCTCAGACCTCCCCGACCAGCGATACCTGGTTAGAAGAGCGACAACAGTCAGCGAGGACCTGGGTTTTCCGCCCTAAAGAAGACCTCCAAAAGAGCAGGTCAGGTTTCTCTATCATCCACACCGAAAGCTCGCCCTTAATATGGTTTGTTTCATCCATCCATTAAAGAATGCATCTTTCATGTCCCACTATTTCTGCACATGTAGGAACCAGGGGAAGGCGCTCCGTGCCCGCAGATGTTTTTTTTTTTTTCTGGAGAGAGCACCGAGGCATCAGCAGGACTGGCCGTCGCATTCGAGACACTTCACCTCACAGCCTTGGACATATGGACGGGTACACATCGTTGCTGTCTGTTTAGGTCGTTCAGTGTGTAATACACTCCAAAGGCGAAGCGCACCTTCTTGCTTCTGGAGACGTTACTTTGGCTCAAGCCTTGTGCCCTGGTCCCTACAGTTCTGAAGGCAGCCACCAACATTACCAAGCAGTCAGCTCGACCGTGTTGGGTTTTAATTATGAGTGTTGTGAATAATGAATAAAAGAGGCAGGACTGCACGGGCACGCCTTTACGGGCATAGCTCGCGCTTCGTGCTCGGGGCAGTTGGTTCCTGACCGGCGCAGCGAACGGGCGACCGGCTGTGTAGCTCCCTTATGCGTCGCGGTGCCCAACATTTTAGTGCCGTGAAACCCGAGAGATTGGCGCCACAACCAGAATGGACCTGATTCGGGGTCAACTTCGAGGACGCCATGCCTGGGGTCCCATGGAAGCTACCACAGTCGGTGAGACTCGACATCGAACGCTGTCTGCCGCCTGTGTTCGTGCCTAGGCCACCCGGTCGCGTGCCTTCGCGCCGTCTGTCATAGAGGAGCTATGCCGCCAGTGGGGCATTGTTAGAGAGGCCGTCACAAGGGGCGTAGCTGCCATTCAATTGCTGCTGTAGGATCCGCTCCCGTCTACTGGCGAGATCCGATCGCACCAGAACACCGTAAATAGCAAATACGAGGAATTAAAGTACCTCGGTATTTGCATCCATGAAATAATCGATGTCGACGAGCTGGAAGCAGATTTGTTAGAGAGCTGTAAGTACAACAAAAATTTCGTCGAGATCCGCACGCACGAGTACTTTGCCGGGCCATCCGCGGTTCCTTTGCTTCTTGCTGTTTGGAATACCTAAGCACCAAGCCATTACTCCACAGCCATCCGGCGCGGCCAGACCGCGGCCCCTTCCAGTGACTGCAGGATCACTGCGTAGGCTGTCAAGGTGGCGAACGTTCCCGCGGCGTGTGAGTCGTATGATTCTCAGCGTTCGACCCTCCTAACAGCTTCCAAGGAGTCTGATTGTCAAAAGCAACCAGCAAGGAAGGCATCGTATTCCCTCGTAGGACTACTGAATGCAGCCAGCAGCCAGCCTAACAATGACTGCACCGTCCTCGCGGGAGGACACGGAACCAACATGTGGAATAACCTCCTGATAACGATGCACGATGATGCGGCTGACCCGGACCCATTGAGTGTAATGTTACTCCACACTTCATCTGTCGCTGCTGCTCGTGGTGGTTCCTTGCTGAGAGAGCATGTCGTTCCTGAGCGTCGTGAGCGGGCGTCGTTCCCACTTGCACGACAGTCGCAGGGTGGCTCCTAACGCTGGCTTCTCCTTTGGAATCTGCCGGCGTCAGCGTTTACTGCTGTTTCCGACTCAGGCTGGTGCACTGGCGCTCCGATTCGGGTCACAAGAACCGTCAAGTGAAACTGGTTGTGGTGAACGCATGAACGGCAACCAGGCAGCTTCAATCGCCGCGTTCGATGGCCCCCTGAAAGGGTCACGGAAGCGCCCCTATGTGCTGCCCCGATCGTTTTTCCGGAGTCGCAGTGGTGCAGCTCACCAGCCTGATCAGTATTGCGTCTCACAAGGAGTGATCTGTAGTGCCCAGCTACCAGCCATGCCGCCCGGTACTGATTACGCACGTTCCTGCAAGGGACACACGACTGCGCCCGTTAACCCGAGACTGCGCATCCAGCAGAGCGAATTTCTCCATGATCCTGGTGGCTACCTAAAACTGGGAGGCGACCAGGAAGGACATAGAATCCCCGGACATCGCTCTTGTGGTCTATGTTTGGTGAGCGAGCTCGCGGTGGGCTACTGCGTGGTCACCTTGGCGTTTCGGATGCCATATGAGTTTCCCTACGCTCCTCATGGTTACGGCGGACCGGTAGGCGACCAGGACGGCGTCCGAGGCACCGGGTATCATCTTGCTGCCAGCCATGACCAGGAGCAGCTGTTCCTCACCAGCACAACCTTGCCATTAGCCACACCAAGGTCTTAAATGAGGATGATGAAGAGAAGTGCACAGCCGTGGTCGAATTAAGCGTGCCGCAACAATGTGAACAAGCGGGTCAGTGACCTATTCCTGTGCTGCGTGGTACTCTGGATGAATAGGCAGGAACGTATGATCCACGTCTGGCGGCCCTACCTTGGTCTGCTGTTGTGTCCTGCTTCCTGGACCGACGCATCCTCATTTGTGTCGATGGCTCGGGGTGCACGACGAGATGATCACGATGGTATATCCACACATACTATTTCCTTCTGACAATAAAAACTGGCACCGACCAAGAATGTTTAAAATCCAAAAAAAAAGACGTTTCGGCTCCCGTACTCAGCCTTGTTCACAATGAAAAGTGGGGGCGAAAGTGATCTATTTCCTACTATTTCCTTCTCTGCGATTTTTGCCATTTCTCGCCTAGTGAACTTAATAGTGCGCCTCTGACTGCCTTTTTCAGCCATCGTTCATGGGTGCATTTGTTTTCATACTTCGCACGAGCACCTTGGCGGCGGGGTGAGTGCGTTGTGGTTAATGAATAAAAGAGGCAGCGCTGCACGGGCACGCGGGTACGGGCATAGCAGGCGCCTCGTGCTCGGGGCAGCTGGGTCCTGATCAGCGCAGCAAACAAGCAACTGGCTGTGTGGTTCCCTTCTTGCGTCGCTTTCCGCGACACTAAGTTATGCCTTTTTTTCAAAATCTTCCTGGCGTAACCAACCTGCATTTTAGAACGACCACTACAAAAACCCATTGTGAATGTCTCGGCTGTTTTCTATTGTTCCCCCAGAGTATTGCAGAGATTATGTGTCAATGTCTTTTTGTCTTGTTTGTGTTGATGGCATTTTAATGCGGTAATAGGATTACAAGCTGAACTATTTCTAGTCCCACATTTCGTTCTCCTTATAAGAGGTGGCTTTCCAGTCTGTGGGAAGCACTCAGTAATGTACAGAACGCTATTTTGCTTTGATGTAATACTGTTACCTATACTCCCACTGCCGCATTTCTACTGCAGCTTTTGGTGCTAAAGCAGGTCCCTTTTTATTTGTGGGTGTTAGTGCCATTTTTATTCTCGTAACTTATTGTGTTTTCAGCTGCTTTGCTTGATTTTTAAATAGAATTTTTCTCGGCTGTGTCATAAATATGAGCTCAGTCTTATTCTGTGTGGAAGTCGTTGGGAACCTTTTTTATGCTGTGATATTTTAATTCCAAATAAATTTCTTTTTGCGTGAAAGTGCAGACCGAACCCATTGTTATGTGATATTTTTTAAACATAAAGTCTGATTTCGTTAATCCATATTTTAAAATAACTTGTCCTTTTTTGTTCGCTTGTGACTGTCTACAGCACCATCGTGTGGAGGGGGGGGGGTGGTAGCAGGCGGAGCGAAATACGCAGCTTCACGAGGTATAGCAGAACGCTCTTGGGGCATAACGGGTTGCTTTCCACGAAAGAGTAGTAGTACCCTTCTCCAGTGTTCGGGAACGCCACAGCCAATAGATTATTCACTCTTAAAAGGAGTGACGGAATGTTTCCGTGAAGATGGTATCCCACAAAGAGTACTACTCTGCTTAAAAATGGAGTGAAATATGAGACAAATGCTTTCACTCCTACACAGAGTGCCGAGCACTCCTCAACCTCTTTGAGTGTGCCTTGCTTTCTCAATTGCACGTTCACTGACTAGTTTAACTCACTACACTGCTCTGTATTCTCACTAGTCTAACTCGCTACACAGCTGCTACTCCTACGTGTTGCCGAGGGTAGTACTGCTGCCGACCATTTCAAAAGGGTCTTCCGAAAGAGGTTCCACCTCGTTAGTAAACGTCCCCAAATAGTTAAAATTATTCTGAAGCCTTCCACTTCGGCGAGAGCTAGGAACGAGAGCTACGTTCATGCGTAAAATGGTTATGTGTTAATGGTGACACACGCATTCGTGACAGCTATCTCTCAATATGTTCAGTGATCAAAGAAATGATGTAGTTTCTCAGCATTAACGAAAGTTTCCTCTTAAGAAAAGTTTGGCTTGCAATCTTCAGAAGGTGACTGGTTATCAATTATTCTATGAGGCCAAGCAATAAGAGTCGGATCACATTGACACGGCTGCTAGAGGATTTTTTATAAGCTACAACTGGCGAAAAAATGCACGGCTAATATTCAAACTTCATCTTCTAATTACGTAGCACACTCTCCCGTACGCCAGGCTAATTCTGAGGATTTATCGTTGATGGGCCATCGCCAACGCAGAAATGTGATTTCAACAACAAAAAAAGATGCAGGGGAAAATATATCTCGCAGTCAAGACTGTTGGCGGTTGTTTTATACATAGGCTCTAGGAAAACATAAAGGCTATAGAGAGAAGTAGCTGGTAATTTGTCACAATTTATTCTTTATTAACAAAAGAGCCTTGCGCTTGTTCCTTTGGGCCCGAATTATACTGGGTGCCGGAATTCCAGCGGGGCTTATTTCACGCGGGGTCTACGTGAAGTCACTGAATTATAACCAAAACTGCTTTCACTCTGCGCCAATCGCATGACAGCCCGCGAGAAATCAACCCCGCCGGATATCTTCTGGCGACATTCCGGATGCCTTCTGGCGCCCAGTAGAGTTCGGCCCTGGTAAAAAAACTGCTTCCAGGTAAAAAATTGCTTCCGGGAAAGGCGCCCGGCAAGACCTCGCCTAGCCAAGCCTGGCCCAGGTATGACGTCATCGTGCGTGCCGACACCGCTTTACCATCCAGAAGACTCTATACAGCGTTCGTGCCGTGATATATCGCGTGCTCTTCTTCTCGTCAGCTCCCGTGCGTTCGCGCCTGAAGTCGGGAGCACAGACGCCTAGTTCGCGAAGCTGGCTGCCGCTAATTCAGCACGTGCTAAACAGGTACACTTAGGGAAAGGTCACCGAACCTGCAGAGAAAACGATCTGGGCCTGCGAAACTTCGAGAAATTTCAGCGGCAAGTTCTAAAATATATATGAGATGCAACAACCGTGTTTCCGACAGAGGGGAAAGGCTGTCAGCTCTGCTTTTTCTCCAGCCCTGCACCACTTGTGTAATCTGCGCCAATTTTTTCTTTAAAGGAGCCATGAAGACAAACTACAGGTTCGTTTTATTCGAAAGCTTTCGTTTTTTATAGTGCCCCCAGTGCTTGTCAGGATAAAAACGGTGCTTTATTCAATGAGAAAATAATCAATTTAATTAAAAATTTTGATTTTTCCGCTAAATTCTGTGTTCTTGTGGTCTCAATGACATCACAGGAGCCGGCCGCTCTGCAGCCCAGGGTCCCTTGATTCACGCGTCCGCCGCACAGGGGAGATACACGTATACGCTGGCGCCGCCATTTTAGGTTACTCGCTCGCCGCCGAAGCAAGTCGTTGTATCAAAACCGCGCTAAAATTATGGCCGCAACGCCGTTTACGGGCGAAGTTTGAATCATATTATCTGTTTCGCGTTGTTAGGACTCATGGGAAACAAAAAGAACAACGCGTTGAGCACGCTGACCAAATTGCTGCAGCACGGGACCTTTCAAAGGGTATCTCCACCCTGTACGGCGACGCTCGCATCGAGGTCCTCGCGCTTTTTCTTACATCACTGAACATAGATGGCGCCACCATACGGTGGCAAGCCGTTTCTGGCCTTGGTTTGTTTTTGACCGTATTTAAACCTCGCTTCTTTTTATTGTGGGAGAAAATATCGTGCTCGCTCGACAAATATTGTCATGTAAAACACCGTTGCTTGCGCCAATCAGCCAGTGTCGTCTGAGACAACCCCAAAGCCCCGCAGTGCTGTGCACCTAAACCAAGCATAGTACCCGCAGTACCAACAGCAGTACGAATCAGTACTTCTATGTTTACATGTGCTTTCGTAACTTTCACTGTTTGTCCCACCATTCTTATTGCTTTAAAAAGAATGTGCCCTACGTTTAATCACAAACAGCTCGTTCTGCAATCTTATGAGCTCAGCCTAATTTGTGTTTGCTTTTGTAGGCTTCCGCCAATCGCAGAGCAGGCTGGTATGAAATCATAGGTTCTGTTACAGGAAATGCGCGACTGGGTCGCATGGCCATTCTTTTTTTCCTAATTATATAGCTTATTTGAGCGAAGTTTACGTTAAAACTGGTGTCAGTACGATTCTAGCGAAGCCGTTTTTTGAATGAACCAAACTTGTGTTTTGTCTTCATGGCTCTTTTAACATCTCAAGGGCTACGGGTACCGCCAGAGAACGGAAGGTGTTTTGGGGATCCCCCACTCCCCGCACTCCATTTATTGGTGCTGGACAAAATGCACTTGTTTATATCATCATCATCATTGTCGTCGGCGGAGGCGGCGTCTTATGGTCTAGCGTGATTTATTGCAGTTGCCTTTACTATGGCGGCCATTTATTGAGAAGAGAAATATTTAGAATGAAATAGAATTTCACTTTGTTTTTGCGGTCATTTCAAACATAAACACATTTTTCGCATTTCACTAATATTTAATCTCATCGAACCGTTCAGAGAACCGGTTCGAAGCCTGCGAACCAGTTCGAAAACAAGATATCTACGAGGCAGAACTGAACCGAAACGAATGAATCCTTGTCAACAAATAGTCAACAAATAATCAACAACTTTTCAACAAATAGCGGCATACCCATGTGCTGCATATCAAAACCCACATCAATTCTGTGGTTTTCATTATTTGGGAATTATCATGATGGTTTTTCTAAATTTTCTATACGTATTCTCCAATTCATCATCATTATCACCATCATCAACAGCCTACGTAGGTGCCCTGCAGGGCGAAGGCCTCTCCCGACAACAGCCAAGCACTACTGTCCTGTGCCGTTAGAGTCCTCTGTTGGCACCTGATTCACCTATTTCATCCCTGGACCATGTTATTGGCCTTTCCCTTCGTTTAGACCCATCTCTCGGTATTAACTGCGCTACCCTAATTATCCGCCGGTTGTCGGTTCATATCAGTGCTTCGCCAGCCCAATCTAATTTCTTTTCTTTTAGGTGTAGAACGCCAATGTTATTCTCATTTATAAAAAGGCAGATACCAAGGACCTTAAAAATACAGACGCATAAGCCTACTCACAGTTACTTAAAACAGTTTACCAAAGTTCTAGTTAGCGGCATAGATGAGAGCCTGGACTCACGACAACCCCGAGAGCAGGCCCTGCTTAGAAAAAGTTACTCAACCATGGATCACTTCCATCTTGTCAGTTAAGTGACACAGACCCCTAAACACTACTACTACTACTACCCCTAAAAACTATTAAATACCCCTCACCCTATACTCCTTTACATGGCCTCTGTAAACTCTGAGAAAGCCTTTGACTCAGTAAACACCAAAGCCGTGCTAAAAGCATTAAAAGACCAGGGAATAGGAGAAACCTGCAAAGCATTCTAGAAGACATATATAAGAGATGTACTGACAGGATAGCCCTTCTCAAGCAACGCGATAAGTTCCCGATCAGAAAGCGAGTAAGCCAGGGAGGTACCATCTCGCCCAAACAGTTCACAGCATATCTGGAGGGAGTATTGAGAAAGCTTGACTGGAAAACCACAGGATTAAGGATTAACAGAGGATACTTGAGGCATCTGAGGTTTGTAGACGATAGAGTCTTGCTGAGTGAGACTGCACAACATCTGCAAAAATGATTGATGAACTACAATCAGAAAGCACGGCAGTTCGGAAAAAATAAATATGAGTAAATCTACAATATTCAGGAATGAGCATGCCGAAACCGCCATCTTCAGCTTAGGAAGCAAAACGTAAGAAGAATTAAAGGTATATAATTACCCCGGGCATGTATATGATTACCGCAGACCTTAACAACGAGAGAGAAATCCGGCGCACAGCAGGTATGGGCTGCGGAGCACTCGGCAAGTACTCCAAAAAAAATGAAAAGTACGCTACCTCTATCAGTCAAACAAAAAATATACAACCCGTGCATACTGCCGGTGATGACATGCGGAGCAGAAACTTGGCACCTTACTATACAACTGGAGAGCGAAATTAGATCGTCCGAATGGTCCATGGAACGAATAGTGTTAAAAGTAACACTTCACGATAGGAATCGCGCTTTCTGGATCAGGGCACAAAATCCAGTAGATTCTTTAACACCACACTTGCTCCCACGATTTTATTTCTATTACGCAGCTGAACTATAAATATTTCCATGGCAAGAAATTCAGTTCCGGTTCAAGAAATGTGTAACTTGAGAACTGTCGGCAAAAAACTTTCTAAGCTGAAATTGCTCTTCATTTCACTTTCAGGTACTATCAGTGAATACCAAATCCCAGTACCAAAGTGGGAATTTTTGTTCACATTAGAATATTGCTTTGTCGTAGAAGCATTGCAACTTGCAGATGATCAAGATGGTGAGTGAACATTTTAGATTTGCAGAAAAATGCATGAGCTGGTTGTTGCTACTCACCACGTCTACCATCATACAGCTATCGAGGTGGATATTGTGAATTTTGTTATTCACTCGTGCGGAAACATTATAAACAACAGGCAAAACATGGACACGTAAATTGACTTTGATTTCGTACAATCCTGGACCACCACACTTAAAAATTCCCCAGATCGCCCTCAGTGTAAGTAGCACAAACCAATTTCAAGACAAATATGTAGACCTAGTGCAAACTCCTCACGTATTGGCTTCGTTACCACTTTCGGCCAGACCAAAGAAGCGATAACAATAAAGAATTTGTGGCCTTGCGCTCCTCTACTGTCATACCTTGCTAGAGCGATTAGTTACCAATAGCAAGCTTTTTAACATTCATTATAAAGTAATACACGCCCAAAACCAAAGCAGAAAACCTTGCCCTGCGAAACCTGGGTTCCCCGGAAAATCCATAGGTGCTCCTGCTTTGTCTGAAGTTGATTCGCTCTGGTCCAGGAACAAACATTTCTATTTCTTTTTTCTTGTTAGTAGTCAGAAAGCTCTCAATAACTCCCATGAACTGTTTGCGACCATATCGTGATAACACTCTTAAAGCATGCTTTCCAAGTTAGTCTAGCGGCATTCAAAGAATTCAGCATTTTTGAATGTAGTACACTCATCCCCCCTTTCACAGTGTTCTGCAACAGCACCTATTATGATGCCGGATCACCTGACGTTTTTTCTTTCTGCGTTCGTTTTGCAGCTCGTCGCAAGATTATTTACCGAACATATTGCATTGTTTCTCTTCCACGCAGCCTATTTCTTACATACGGCCCTTTCGTAAATACGGCCCTTTCTTAAATTTGGCTTACTTCTGGTTCTTTTTGCAAGGTGACTCGATATCCACATGTACCGACTGCTTGATGGCCTACCTCAATATATTACTTTATCTATCACATGTTCCAGAAGTTCCCTCATACACTGACGTATGTGCGTGTGTTAGAGGATGGGGATACAAAGACTGCAACTGGTTATTGGCGCCTCAGGCTTGACGGCAGGCGATTTGTTGCAAGAAAATGTCTCTCGAGCAGTTGCCTTGATTTTATTAAATTCCCACCTCTGCGAAAGAGAGGGAGAAGGAGAAATATTTCATCTATATCGTGCGCTGTCTGGCTGATCGATTGGCCAGCAGCCGCAGCTGCTCACCGACCTGGCCTGCTCTGTCCGTCAGGGCAGGCCAGGTTGGTTGAGAAGCGAAATAGGGCGGTAGTTAATAACCCTGGCACGATCGCCAACTTTAAAAAGCAGCGCTGTACGTGCAATACGCCACTTAGCGGGGTAGAAAAAGCTAGATGAATATAACAACGATAAATTTCGCTATGGATTCGGCATACCGATACAGAAACATGTTTGGAATCTTCTCAGAGCCTACAGACGATTTCAACTTAAATTAAGTAACATTGCAAAGATTCCTTCATAACTGAATAAGTAAGAGTTCAGTTCAGTTGCATTGTGTATCTCTCCAATGTCAGGACAAGACACTGAATCAGAATAAACGAATTAAAAGAAACATTTAAATTTAGTCGCAATGGCCTGTTTATCGGTTACGGTTTGATTTCCTATTTTTATGCTATAAATGTCGTCACGTCCTCTCGCATTCAAGTGGCGCCAAAATTTTGAAGGATTAGTTTTAATAAAATTAGTGAAGGCGGTAGAATAGAAAAATTGCTTACTCGCACGAATTCTCTCCACTAGTGTTTGACGGAGGGTTCTGGGTAACGAATTGTTTGCCTTACGTTTTTTCAACCTTTTATCTTGCGTACTAAATGAATGACATCGCGATTGATCCATGGGTTGGAGCGGCGCACCTTTTTCGTTTTCGCGGAAATAAAGCTATCGATGCAGAAATGGCAAATCCCCCGCACGGGGCACCTTGAGCAATCTTGGTGACGGTATTGGCGACAACGCGGACCCCGATCCCCCAAGATAAGCTGTGACCTACTGTAGTGATGTGTTTGAAGGTGAAGGGTAAGAAACCTCAAACGGTGGCCGTCGGAATCCAGGTCAAGCTCCGGCGGATGGGCTCCCTGTCTGTTTACCAGGCAGGGAGCTCCGGGACCTCTTCAGCTGTCAGGGTAAGGCTGACATAGAAAGTACCCCCGTACCCTGCTTTTATACATGCTGCATGGTGTCTAAATTTTCCAAATCCAAACATCGGCCCCCTAAAAGAGGCCGCACCGAAGTACCCTTTCCTCCGTTGCCAACGACGAGTTTCCCAAAGGTTTTTGATAATGGAATCTGTTGACATGTCGAATCCCCTTGCCCTAGAGCCTGTCTTTCTGTTCTCCAAATTTCTTAAGGGCATTGTTGGTCAATCCTACAAAGCCAAAAACTTAGAACCTGAGAAGTTCTTGTAGAAGTCAACAATAAGCGACAAGCTACAAATCTCTTGACCAAAACACGCATCGCAGATCTCGACATCAGGGTCACACCCCACCGCAGCCCTAATAGCTCCCAGGGTGTGATGTGTGAGCCAGATCTGATGAATGAAACTGAAACCGATCTGTTGGAAGGCCTTAAAGACCAAGGTGTGAAAGCAGTGAGGCGTATCCTGATTTGTCTAGATAACAAGGAAATCCTAACAATACATGCAATATTGACTTTCGACCATTCCACAGTTCCTGAGTCAGTAAATGCAGGTTTCATTCATTTCCCCGTCAGGCCATACATCCCCAACCCACACCTGTGTTTTAAATGCCAGTGGTTTGGGCATGGCATTACCACCTGGCGTGGTCGACTAACATGCGCGAAGTGTGCACCACATGATCATTCTTCAGACAACTGTCCCTCACAAAATCTCCTCTGTGCAAACTGCCAGGGACCACAAGCTGCATACTCCCGAAAGTGCGAAAGATTTCGGCTGGAACAAAAGATAATTAACATCAAGGTCACGGAAAACATCACCTACGAAGAGGCGCGAAAGAGGTTCGCCTCTTTCCCCCTGAGGAGGTACGTCGACGCAGCTCGCCAGGGGGCGAAGCGGCGTCTGGTGTCCACAGGTACCCAGTTGAGCAAGTCTGACCTCGTCCCGCTCCCGCCCCCCGCTGCGTTGCCTCACACAGCCCAACCCGGCACCACGCCGCTTGCTGAGGCAGCAGCGGTAGTGGTGCAAACCACTTCTGTCGGGACCGGTGCCGCTCCCCGTCCTCCAGTGCGTTGGAGGGTCCCGCGGGGATGGACACCGCGGGCCCCGCACCGGCTCCCACCGCCACCGCACCGCCCGTGCGACCTCTAGTGCCCCGGACGCCCTCGGTGGTGGTGGCTCAAACGAAGGGCTCCTGAAAGGGGGCCACGTCCAGGGCGCCCGGTCCGCCAGGCACCCCTCTGACATCCGACGAGGAGATGGATGTCGCGCCGTTCCTGCCTGCAATGCAGCGCAAGGAGCAGCCGCCGATGTCCAAGCCGACAAATAGCCCAAAAATCCCAGAATAATAGCCCCAAAAGACGACACATGAACACACACGCACACACAATCTCCAGTTATTCTTAAATTTAAACAAGAAAACAGAAAACATCATCCAATGTAACTGCAGAGGCCTCCTAAAAATCTTGAAGATCTGTATAAGATGCTGCATGTCAATCAGCCAAGTATCATGTGTCTCCAGGAACCCCACCTCAATTCTCAACAAATTTTTTTACATAGGCACATGGTATTCAGAAAGGACAGGGTTGGCTGCACGCACCCTACAGGAGGTGGGGCCATTGTCGCCCGGAAGTCATTAGCATGCCACCCTCTCTCTTTAAACACTGTCCTTCAGGCTGTAGCAATCCGTACGATAATATTTAATAGGTTGATAACGGTATGCTCCATTTACATCTCCCCTGATTTTGCACTTCTGACCTATGATTTCGAGGCATTGGTTGACAAGCTACCCGAACCATACATCGTCATAGGCGACCTTAATGCGGACAACTCTCTTTGGGGCTCTTCCCTTTGGGCCCGAGGTCGCCTGACAGAAAAGTTTCTTACATCCTCTGGAGCATAACTTTTAAACCAAAAAACAGCCTACATACCATACCCTAGGACACAATACATACATCTTGACTTGGCTATTGGTTCTGCAGTTCTTTCTCAATGTCTTGAGTGGGGTGTGGGCACGGACACATCTGGTAGTGACCACTTCCCCACTTCATTAACGTATATAGGTAAAGGCCCGAGCAGTCCATCTTCCCACAACAGGTTTAATGAATCAAAAGCAAACTGGAGTACATTTACAGAAACGTCTAAACTACACCGCACATCCATAAAACACCTACACGTGGAGAAAGCACCCCAACTCATCATGGCGCACATCCTCAACGCCGCCGGAAAAATCTATTTCCCGCGCCTCCGGTGCCCCGCGCAACCAGAGGAGGCCGTGGGGGAATAACGACTGTAGACGCGCGCTTGAGGTACCGGTACCCAACATGGCAGAACCTCACCTCCTTTAAACGGGTAAAAGCACTTGAGAAGCGTGTGCGCCGTGAGGCGAAAAGAGAGAGTTGGCGCGCCTTCCTCACGTCCATAAAATCGTACACAGGCACACAGAAGGTATGGACACGAATACGCAAACTTATTGGACAACAGACACACAGCCTGCCCCTTGTCAGCACAACAGGGGGCACACTGGAAGACCAGGCTAACGCACTCGCACAACACTTCCAATACTACGCAAACACTTCATGAAACACAAAACATCTGCAGAAAAGATTCCCTTACACAAATTGAAATCTGCTTACAACTGCGAATTTACCCTTCATGAGTTAAGGGCGGCACTAAGCACATGTAAGCCTTCAGCTCCGGGTGCAGACATTACATACACAATGATACAAAACATACATGCAGACACTCTAGAAACACTTCTCCAATTTTACAATAAGATATGGCTTTCGGGGCACCTTCCCGTGTCTTGGAGGAAGCGATAGTAGCAGCCTTTCTTAAAGAGGGAAAGGATCCCACATTACCCTTAAGTTATCGTCCCATCGCACTGACAAGCTGCCTGTGCAAGCTTCTTGAGAAGATAATTAACCAAAGGCTAGTGTGCATTTTGGAGCACAACGCTCTTCTCGAGAGCTGCTAGGCAGGCTTCAGGGTGGGGCGATCCACGAATGATCAACTTGTGGCCTTGGAGTCATATATAAAAGGTGCCTTTGTTCACAAACAATATTGCATGACCATATTTTTTGACATTGAGAAAGCATATGACACGGCATGGCGCTATGACATCCTCATTGATTGAAATCTTTTGGAATATCCGGTAACATGTTGAACGTACTTGAGAGCTACTTGTCTAACAGAACATTTCGGGTGAGAGTAGGTTCTGCATTTTCCAGAGCTCATGTACAAAAAAATGGTGTGCCTCATGGTGCAGTATTGAGCTGCACATTGTTTATTGTGAAGATGACCTCGCTAGGCAAAGCACTGCCTCAAACAATCTCTTAATCTATGTATGTAGACGATGCACATATATCTTTCAAATCCTGTAATCTGTCCATTTGCGAACGCCAAGTCCAGCTTGCCGTTAATAAACTGGCTCGCTGGCAGATCAAAATGGATTTAAACTAAATCCTACAAAAAGTACCTGCGTCGTATTTCCAAAGAGGCGCGGGATCCACGCGGATCCTGGCATTAAACTTCAAGGCAAATCGATTCCTGTAAAAAAAGAACACAAGTTTTAATTGTAGTTCTAGATAAAAAAATCACGTTCATCCACCACATCAAACAGCTCAAACAGAAATGCTTAAAAACAGTCATTCCTAAAATCCTGTCACACCAGTCCTAAGGTGCAGACAAATAACTCCGTTTGCGTGTTTTTCCAGTTTCGTGGGATCTCGCTTGGACTATGGGAGTGTGGTTTATGGGTCGGCAACTAAAACAGCACTCAAAATGCTCGACCGAGTGCTGCACTTGGGGCTCCGCCTTTCGTGTGGCGCATTCCGTACCAGCTCTGTCCAGAGTCTATATGCAGAGTGTGACAAATGGTGCTTATCACACGAGCAAACCTATGTTGATTTGTTATATGCTTTTGCAGTTTCACCAATGTATGACCATCCTTTTAAACCTATTTTTAATGACGCCTCCACATCCCACATCTTTTTAAATCGCCCAACCATCTCTGCATTTTTCTCACTCAGAGTCAAAGAGCAGGTGTCTCAACTGATTGTCTCCTTTTTAGATACCTATAAAACATACTGTAGCACGCTTTTCCCCCATGGCAAGGTCGGCCTGTACTATGTGACTTGCCATTTGTAAAAAGTGAAGAAAATCAAGTTCCAAGATACGAAATTCTGCAACACTTCTTGTTTTTACACGAGAAATATTGCTGTGCAGTATTTTACAGCGATGCGTCCAAAACATCATCCACCGTGTCCTGTGCTGCGCACAGTCCCAATTTTAATGCAAGTAGAACCATGAATATAAACACCAGTATCTTTACGGCGGAAGCGTATGCCATTTTTCTTGTTTCAAATCATATCATTGAACGTAACATCCCTAAGTCTGTAATTTGTACGGACTCATTAAGTGTGGCTCAAGCATTGTCATCCACAAAGTCATCCAAAAACTATGTCATCAATCTCGTCCTAAACACCATTATCTGTGCATGCGCGTCGAATCTTGAAATAACTGTGTGTTGGGTGCCTGGCCACTCTGGGATAGTCGGTAATGAGACTCCAGACCAGATGGCCGCTGCTGCTGTACTTACCAATACACTCCACATAGCAACAGTACCATACACTGACATCAAACCACACATCAGAAAGCACCTTCGCAATGCATGGCAAGCAGACTGGAAAACACAGGCAGACAGCAAGTTACATCTAATAAAACCACACTTGGGACCATACACTACGGACACACGCAACAGACACACGGAAGTCGCCTTGGCAAGGTTACGGATAGACCACACGCATGCGACGCACTCACACCTCTTCACCGGCTCTCCAAGACCCGTGTGTAGCAGGTGTGGGGAGGGCCTATCCGCAGTCCACTTCCTAATCACATGCAGGGCACTCGACACAATAAGACACAGACACTTCAAGGAACTATACATACAACACATTCCCCTACATCCTCACTTATTTTTGTGTGACCACGCCATGGTTTCTGTACAACGCCTTTTTAGATGTTTATCTGATGTCAACTTTTTAAACCTCATTTCCTAACATGCGTAATTAAAATTGGCCCTATACACCAGTCATCACCATTGCCGTTAATTGCTGTTAGTGTTATTCTGGCTTTAGTAGCCACTATTTTCTATTATATACTTTTGTTTGGCGCTGTTTGCCTCAGCTGGCCTTGCGCCGAAAGATCCAACGATCATCATCATCAGAAATGGCAAATCACTTGAAACGGGTACCATGGGCAAGGTGTTTGAAGTGCTGCGGTTTTTTCCATTGCCTTCAGCCTTGTTTGTGCGTGTCGTGTGCACGCTATCTGTCGCAAATATGTTAATTCTTTTTTCGCATTTTCTGTCGTCAAATGTTATTGCGAGATATGTACCTTTCATTTGATGAGGTTTGTGTGCTCTGAACAGTGTAGCACTTTTTCCGTTATTTCCCTGCAATGTAATTATCCGTTTTTCTTCACTTGTTTTTCTCTGATTTTGACATGTGTGTACAGAAGTGTTTAGTTCTTTACAATCTTTTCTGCCGAGTGTTGGCTGCTTGCACCTTCTGCAATTTTCATGTAACCCCCCTTACTCAATGCGCCCGGGCCTGTAAGGTATTTTAAATAAATAAATATATAAATCAAAAGTTGGCATCGTTATCAGAGACGTTCTCGAGTTCAAATACTAAATATTCGTGAACATTTTCATCACTAGCCCTACTGAAGTCTTTTACAGTTTTTCTGTCGAAATCTTGCGCTAACCGTCCCCCGAGTCGACACGTAGTAAAAATTACAACTTTATTATCGGATAAATCGTCTACCACTGAAACTTCTGTTTCAGGCAAAGTGGCACTGTAAAACACAAGGTCTAGAATTGAAGAACTTCCTTGTACTCGTGTAGGCATATTTACGGCTTGATTAAGATTGCATGAAAGCATAATGTCGAATACGAAGTGCTCATCGGAAGAGAGGGAAGATAAAAAGGGCCAGATAATGTTTAGAAGGTTGAAATCTCCGGCTATAGTAATGTTACTTTTATGTCCGATGATGTCAGAGAGCAAAGTGTGCGATACGATTCGCGCTCTTCGATCACCTGCAGCAGCCAAAATGCCGTTCCATAGGATAATTGCTACACAAAGGGTTCTCCGAGTTCTGTGCATGGATTACAAGGCATTCAGATGCAATTGCCTGTGATGAGTTTATTGCATCTCGCAATGCCGGTAAGCCATCCTTCAAGAACTACAGACAGAAATGCAGGGTCTGTGATTAGTGTCCCCTCCCTTTCTTTTTTGTATCTCTGTTTTCTAATATTCATTGCTGACCACCTCGTCGTTCCCGGAACTGGTACCTTGTGCCGACAAGAGCGTGCGTCATGGGCGTGCCCCTCCTTCCTGTTATCTTCCTTTTCATGACTTGTTTGACCCTGTCTTTTTTTCTTATTCCCCTCCTTTTTTTTGCTTTTTGCTGCTCTTTGGTTAGGAATGTACACTCATTTCCTGTCGAAACTGCCTGTCTGACTGCTTTTGTGCGCGCTGCCCTTTCTTCCCACCACCAGAAGCCCAGTATAGTACTCTTTCATATTTTAATCCCCTCACTCTGATTCTTCGAATGGATGTGTATGGACAGATGTTCACCATATGTGTGCACGGACATATCGTTTGACCACTCTCCTTCCCCCGGTTGCCACGGGACACTGGAAATAGGAATTACCTTATTAAGTTCTGTTTCCTAGTACTTCTATCTCATGTTTGTACCAGGTGACTGTGATATCTTTGTTATCTTTTTTTGTTCCCATTCCAAATGCGTACAAAGGAATTTAGGGTTTTCACCCCACTGTTCCCCCCCCCTTTGCCCTGGGGGGGAAGAATTACCTTGTGAAATTTTTTTTCCCTCTGTTTCTCCTTTTTTCAGTTCTTTTTTCTTATGTTCGTTCCGTGCAATGCGATTGGGATTTCTTTGTGATCTTTTTTTTATGCCCATCCTAAATGCATGCATGAGCGTATCTTGTTTTGACCCCTCTCTTTCACCCATGTTGCCATGGGGGGAAAGAGAATTACCTTGTTAATTTTTTTGTTCTGTTTTTTTAACCAACTTATTCTGTACTCTAAAGAAAGGAAGTCGTCTTCCTGAAACGTCTGTAAACTTTTATTTCTTTAATTTTTTCT
The DNA here is from genome assembly GCF_048455015.1 of Haemaphysalis longicornis. Taxonomy (NCBI): domain Eukaryota; kingdom Metazoa; phylum Arthropoda; class Arachnida; order Ixodida; family Ixodidae; genus Haemaphysalis; species Haemaphysalis longicornis. Next base: position 743,261 of record NW_027526276.1, read on the forward strand.
CGTGGGTCGCTGTCTGTACTTCTTTATATATATATATATATATATATATATATATATATATATATATATATATATATATTGTTAGGATGAAAATAAGGCGTATTTGCGGCGATATTCACACAATCTGCGATGGTTGCATGCAGCCGCGCATAAACGAATAAACGAACAGTTCGCAAGCTGGCCGATCAACCTTCTCTTCTTTCTCGAACCGAGCACCGTCCAGTGTCTCTCGTTGTCTTCGTCGTTTGCCTGCACTTGGAGCGTCCCGTAACATGACCCCCCGGCGGCGAAAGCACAGTCCCGTTGTTGGCTAGGAGTCGCTATCGGCAGGCGTCTGATAGGCCTTGAGGCGAGATACGTGAACAACGTCCGATGAAGGAGACGCTTGGGGTGTGGAGGGCAGTAAAGGAGAAACTTCGTACGTGACATCCCCCACCTGTCGCAGCACCTGATAAGGTCCGGTGCAACGGGACATCAACTTTGCGGAAAGGCCAACACGGCGAATAGGCGCTCACAGGAGCAGCAGAGAGCCAGGCGGAAAAGACAGTGCGGTGCTTATTGTCATAACGGGACTTTTTGGCCACCTGGGAATCACACAACCGCGCGCGAGCGACGTTACGTGCCAGCGCAGCCCGCGTGATGGCGTCGTGGGCGTATTCTGTGGGTGAAAAAGCGGGAGCAGGCAGTAAAGTGTCCATTGGCAAAGCTGGTTCTCGACCGTACAACAGATAAAACGGGGAATAGCCGGTGGTAATATGGCGTGAAGAGTTCTAAGCGAATGTGACATATGGAAGCACGGCATCCCAGTCTTTGTGGTCAGATGAGACATACGTGGCCAGCCTTTCGGTGAGTGTGCGATTAAAGCGCTCGATCAGACCATTTGTCTGGGGATGGTATACTGTGGCCAACTTGTGTCTGGTGAAGCACGAGCGAAGCAGGTCGGCGAAGACTTCGGATAGAATGTAACGGTCACGGTCTGTGAGCAGTTCCCGTGGAGCCCCGTGCTACAAAATGACGTTTTCTAAGAGGAAGTCGGTAACATCAGTGGCACAGCTTGTTGACAGGGCATGGGTGATGCCATATCGGGTCGCGTAGTTGGTAGCAACCGCAATCCACCTATTGCCGGACAGCGATGAAGGGAAAGGGCCAAGGAGGTCCAGGCCGATGCGGAAGAATGGCTCGGTTGAAATATCCCCGGGCTCAAGGGGACCTGCAGGGAGTACTGACAATTTTTTCCGGCGCTGGCACAAATCGCAAGCATTAACGTATTGTTTGACCGTCTTATAAAGACCAGGCCAGAAGAATCGGTAGCGGGCGCGGACATAAGTGCGCGCAACACCGAAATGGCCAGACAAGGGGACGTCGTAAGGCTGTTGGAGGGCATCTAGGTGCAGGTGTTGAGGTACCACATGGAGGATGCCGGCTCCTCCGAGCGGTATTTACTACGGTAGACGACTCCCTCACGGAGGAGGAAGGCTCGTAGCAATGGGTCAGAAGGTTCACATTGGAGGCGTTCGATTATTGTGCGCAATGAAGAGTCACGGCGTTGCTCTTCGCCCATCTGGAGGAAATCGGATATTGCCAAGAGGTGGGCATCGTCAGTGATGTCAGCGGTGTCCGGCGTACCGACGGGGTAACGGGATAGACAGCCGGCGTCTTTGTGCAAATATCCAGACTTGTGAACGACGTTGAAGTTGTACTCTTGTAGTCGTAGCGCCCAACGTCCAAGCCGCCCGGTAGGGTCTTTTAAAGACGATAGCCAGCAGAGCGCATGTTGGTCGGTCACTACGGTGAAATCGCAACCATATAAGTTCGGTCGACATATTCTGACAGCCCACACCAGCGCAAGCCACTCGCATTCCGTCATGGAAAAGTTGCGTTCTACCAATGACAAGAGGTGGCTCGTGACGGACGCATGACTGGACTTGGGCGAGCACCGCACCTATGCCATGGGCACTGGCGTCAGTGTGCACCTGCGTGGGAGCAGAAGGGTCGAAGTGGCCCAAGATTGGTGAGCTGGTCAGAGTGTCGACGAGGCGAGAAAAGACTGCGGCTTGCTCAGGGCCCAAAGCAAATGGAGTATCGTTCTTGAGAAGTTCGGTAAGGGGTTTGGCGACTTCAGCGAAATTTAGGACGAAGCGGCGGAAATAAGACCACAAACCGACAAAACTGCGCACATCTGTTTCTGAGCGTGGAACCGGAAATTTTCGGACAGCTTCAATCTTGTCAGGGTCAGGTTGCACTCCTTTAGCATCGACCAGGTGGCTGACGATGGTGATTTTCCGTCGTCCAAACTTGCATTTGGAAGAGTTAAGTTGAAGTCAGGCTCGGCGAAAAACGGGCAGAACGTCCGACAGTGGCTGCAGGGGGGTCGCAAACGTTGGAGAAAAGACGATAACGTCATCAAGATAGCGAAGGCACGTCGACCACTGACTAACAAAATTCTTCATCTGTTTCTATGACCTACCGCATCCCCCCTTTGCTTTCTGAGGTATTCTTGACTGCCAACCCTTATTCTGTCTTAATTCACTGAGGCCCTCATTTCCCATTTTCTGATTCGCTACATGCATAGCGAAGGCCTCTGTTCTGGCAGTCTTGGGGCCAAAAGTAGCTTAGGAGGGCTCACCGCTGGTCGACCACTCTCGACATGTCGTAGGCACTCGAGTCACGACCCAGGGGTTAAAAAGAAGGTCCCCTGCACCCCGAGTAGTCCGAGTGGCGCTTGCTACCACCCCCAAATGCAGGAACCAAAAATACTTTAACATAAATACCCGAGAAAGTGGTGGGGAAACAGCCCCGCCCGTCCCGGCGGGCATTTTTTCACCACTTTCTTTCTGACTCAAAACATTCTTCATCTGTTTCTATGACCTACCGCATTCCCCTCTTTACTTTCCGAGGTTTTCTTGACTGCCAACCCTTCTTCTGTCTTAAAGGGACACTGAAGTGATTTGTAAACAATGCGGGATTACGAGCACAAATTGTAGTCCGGAGTCCCTAGGCCCTGTTTCGACCACTCTGAGCGCGTTTACTCGAATTTATTTAGTAGAAAAATCAATTCGAAAATGCTGTCCTCCTCTCTGCACTCTCGCCCATTTTCTTTGGCGTTTTCGTGTGACGTCAGCAGGAGAGGAGCTGGCAATTGGCTGCGCTACTGCACGGCTCGCCGACCTTCCGCGACCGAGTCAGTCGGCACAACATTTAGTCCGCCGGCCGCCGACGGGTCATGGAAATTCGCTCGATCAGTTGAAACTAAGCCACAACACGTTTGTGAATGGAAGAATGTGCCTTTCATTACTTCGTTAGTTTGTACTCTGTATCTAGCTACAAGTCAAGGTCGCTTCACACAAGCGCTGCACAAGTGCACATGTGACGCTTCGCTGACTGGTACGCCAGTAGGAAAATATAAGGCCTCTTGAAGGGGTAGAAGAGTCAGCGAAGTCAATATAGGTACTAAGGAAATAAAATCAACTGATATTTTTACCGTACAGCGTAAACTAGGGTGCGGGAAGCACTTTTTTTGCGCTGGGCGAACAAGCACAGCGGTCAGCAGCACGACTACGCATCTGCGAACACTTTTCCGTCTAAGAAATGCAATTGCTAGACGTCAGCTATTGTGGAAACTCGGGGGATACTTACTGCACGAGCGCAATACAACAAATAGTCGCCTAAGCTGCTTGAAATACTAAAACTAAATAAAAGTGTAAACTGGTTATACATTATATATCTTATATTTCCATTATCGGCAGCGCTCTCGCCCGTGGCCGTGTGATAAATAAAAAAAAAATCTCGCCCGTGGCCGTGTGGTCTGGAGCGCTAGGTATATGATCGCACTTGTTTCACCCGTCCCAAGTTCAAATCCTCGCGGGTGCGGGCTTTTTTTTTTATAAGGTAACTTTTTCGTTTTTCGCCGATGTTTTCTATAGTGAGTTCGCCTTTTTTTTGGGCCGCAACGTTCACTGCTCCACGAACTAGTCCGCAGAACTCGCGCAGCCTGGCACTGGCACTCTAGCGAGTTCTCGTTGGCAAGCTGTTGCCATAAGCACCGACTGCTTGCGGGCAGTGGGCACAGGCCAGAATCAACAGACCCTTCGCCTGGTGCGAACACGCTTTTTACGATACAGGCATGAGTGAGGCATGAGTGGGGCATGCATTTGTGTGTCTGCGGGGGCGCAGAGGGCGTTCATGCACTGCGTAGGCCTCGGCTAGTGAATGCTACGATTCAAAGCCGTCCTGGGAGGTTTATCTTATGCATTTTACAGACGACAACATGACAGAAGCGCGGTACTACGATTACTGGGATATCGAGAATGCCCATCCAACGCCGCCATCGGATTTCAAACATGTTGTTTTGCAGAACCGAAACCGAAACCGAAACTTGTTTGATTGCTAACCTTGCGCATCGTCCAATCACGGCGCCCCCTCCTCCCAACGTCACAGCTTAGTTGGTGCGGCCGCCGCAAACCGCGCACAGTTGTTTTTCTTCTTTCGCGCTTTGTAAAATAATTACCGATTTGTCAACCGGATAAACGATGAAAAGTGTGCTAATTTGAGCCAGTCTACTTAGTGCAAGCAAAAACGGGAGCTTGGCAATTGCACTTCAGTGTCCCTTTGGTTCACCGAGGCCCTCATTTCCCATTTCGCTATATATATATATATATATATATACAGAGAGAGAGAGAGAGCGAAAGAAGAAGACTTGTCTTTTTCAAGACATCAGGGTTCATCTCTGGCACACTGTTTTCAATATAGAGATTGAGTTTGAGATAGAGGGGGAGGTTGTTATGAGCGGGGCTCAAAGGAGGACAGTAGAGTGGGTCATCGGACGTTTAAAGGAGCCATGAAGAGAAAACGCAAGTTTGGTTCATTCGAAAGATTGCCTCGTTAGAACCATAACGACACCACTTATAACGCAAACTTCGTACAAATAAGCTACATAATTAGGAAAAAAGGAAATGACCATGCGACCCACCAGCTCATTTTCCGCAACAGAACCTATGATGTCACTCGAAAATGCTCTGCGATTGGCGGAGGCCGGCAAAAGCAAGCGCATGTTAGGCAGGGCTTACAGTTTGCATAGCGATCTAAATGCCCGTGAAACATACTGCACATTCTTTTTATGACAAATACCGGTGGAGTAAACGGTTGAAGTTCCGAACGAACACGCAAGCGTGTGCGCCAATTCGTACGAAGCTACCGCCGGCCGAGCTCGACATCTCGCCGTCGCGCAGACGAATTTTCGGGTTCGAGTCTCTTAAGGGCCAACGAACCGTTCCAGCACGTACAGCCGCCACCTTGCTTGGTATCTTAATCCCTTGACAGGAGGTTGGCCGTCATATCGCCAACCAGCAAAGGTAAAAATAGAAACGAGGGGAGTAAGGGACAGCAAGAAGCGACGAGATAGTGCCAGTCGTCGCAGAAGTTTCGAATGGTGTTGCTTTACTGCTGTCGTTACGAGCTCGTTTCCAGTTTACAACCACTGAAAACTTCAGTTTGTTCGAGTACTTTACAATGAAATTTCATGGCTGCGTTTTGAAATGCCCATGTAGTACGGGCAAATCTTCGAGGGAGTGTGACATCCCCGCCGGTGAGGAGATCTCCTTTGATGTGCTGCCCAACGACGAACCTCGGCGAAGCAAGTGGCTCTGACCTTGGGGGAAAAAATGCCGTAAACACCGCGCAGTGACGCTCGTATCTTTCTGGTCGAAGCAGAGAGCTCGCGCGAACGGCTTTCCATACACGACACCGGCCAACTGGCATAAGCGATACTGCTACTGATATTGAACTATTATTAACCGTAATAAAAATACGGCACATACGTACCAGTCTGTATTTGTCCGTCGCGACGGGGCTGACGAGGCAGCGGTGCCGACGGCTAGGCGTTCGTCTGTTGTGGCTATCGCGGAATGGTCGCTTTCCGGTCCACCGCGAATACCACAACTCTTGCCGCTCGTGCACTTAGAAGCATTGAGCGTTCAAGTGGTGTGACGTTGTTAAATGCAAGCCCGAGCTCCTCGGCGAGAGTTTTGTTCTCCGGATCAGGCGATTCCATGACTAGGGCTGCGGGTGCACTAGGTTTTACTAGTAATTTTAAAATGGCCGCCGCCTCGGTCGACTCCTGCGTGTGCGTGCTATATGGAGTCGACATACTAAGTATCTGTTTCATGGACCGGCTCGTATGACGCCATTGTTCACGTCACGGAATGTGCAATTTTAGCGGGAGATTTAAAATTTTGGCTTAAATTGCCTTATTTCTCAGTGAATAAAGCAGCATTTGCTTCCGGGAAAGCGCTTGGGGTATTATGAAACACCTAATCTTTCGAATAAAACAAACTTTTGTTTTCTCTTCATGGCTCCTTAAAAAAGAGCGAAATAGTGGGAGAGAAACGGAGGTGTAGTGAATGGGACAGAACCCCGCAAGTGAGAAAGAGGGAAAACTACGAGAGGGTAGGAGGAAGCAGGGGGGGAATTGTTTAAGCTGGGCTGCCACGGTGCCGGGCGACCTCAAAGGAGGCTTCCGGGAAGTTTGCGTCCGAAAGGGGCGCCTGCGGGGTGCAATTGCCAGGTTACAGAACTGTGTGTGAGGGAGAAAACTCGTAAACCACAACAGCCGATCTAGTCCGAAGAATTCCGAGTGTGAAGGTCAGTGTTCGTAGAAGAATGGAAGGGAAATGCGCGGCTACCCGGGGGCCTTTAGGGTGGATTCAGGGACTAATTTTCTATTTTCTTTCTTTTTTTACTATTTCCTTTTGGCGAGTGTGTGTGTACCGAAGGTCGAGGGATGGGAGTGCGTGTGGTATGTTTAAATCGGCTAGAAGCAAGAGAAAAAAAGGAAAAAAAAGGAAGGACCGAAATTGTATTCAAGAAACAGCTTTGGGCATGGGCAGGCAGGGTTGTTGCGAATGGAGAGGCCCACGTTTTGTGAAAGCATTATTTTCTGTTCGATTGAGATACCGTAAGGTTTGTAAGCTGCCTTTCGAAGCATTGATTCCAGCCGGCTACAGGCAATTGAATTTATGAATTAAGTACGATTCTCTGTATTTCCGGTCCCTTGGGGGCTTAAAGTTTGACTGCAGAATATCGAGCTTGAGATCATCGAAATTGTGGTTCGGCTGGTTGAAGTGTTGTGCGACTGCTATGGAGGCACTGTTGTGGGTGTCGGCCCGATGACCATTCTGGCGTAAGTTCATAGATTGACTCGTTTCTCCAATGTACTGCTTCTGACAGAATGAGCGTTCTAGCATATGCACAATGCTAGAAGATTTGCACGTGAAGCTTTAATTAATTTTGTGAGCGTATTGGCTGGCAGTGTTATTGACTATGCAATCTGTCTGCCGATGTTTGCAGGTCCTCTAGGACGGAGGCAAGGGCTGATGACTGGTTCCTGGGAAGCGCCAATTTCGGCATGCACTAAAATTTCTTTTATGTTCTTATTTTTTCTGTAGGTGACTCTTGGGGCTTCCGGGAACGTCTTTTAAGTCGGTCATTATTGGCTCTAATGGGGTAGTATTTCCGCTGGATGTTGTTGATGTTAGGGAGCCCGTTTGAGAATTTGGTTATTAAGTCTGGTGGTCGGGCGCTTTCGTTTCGACGTTGTTGCTTGAGCACTTCGTGCCTTTATAGCTTGGATGCTCTTTCGTAAGCCATAACCAGCGCGCTGACCGGGTGATTCCTGCTTGCCAGGGTGAACTTTATTTCATTAAGGTGTTTTATATAGTCGGTGTTATTACTGCATACTCTTCTTATTCTGGTAGCCTGCCCTACAAAAATACCTTGTTTGCAGTGTCGTGGGTGATGACTAGTGTAGTCTAGGTACTCTTGCCTGTCCGGTGGTTTTGTATAAAGCGTGGTTTTCAGTTTACCATTGTCAAGAACTACAGTGGTGTCTAGGAAGTTCACTTGTTTATCGGAGTACTGACATGCGAAATTAATGGCCGGATGCGAAGAATTAAGATGCGAAATGAAAATTTCTAGGGCTGTGCAGCCGGCCTCCCAAATTATGAAGATGTCATCTTTGTATCGAAGGTAAACCTTTGGTTTGAGGGGGAAAGACTCTAAGCGGGAAGCTTCAAGTTGTCCCATAAAAATGTTGGCGTAGGTGGGTGCGAAAGGAGCGCCCATGCTCCTTTCAAAAACTTGCAAGTAGTAAGATGAGTTGAACTCGAAGTAGTTGAGAGTTAGAACTCATTTTAGTAACGTAATGTAGACTTCCTACGCATGTTGAAGCCGGTTTTCTGCTAAGGCCTTTGATGTAGCGTCTATTCTTTCGGTGATGGGAATGTTCGTATAGAGGGCGGACACGTAGAGCGTGACCAGAAGGGCGTCATTGGGTATTTGCCCACCATCGTTTATTGCTTCTATTATGCGGAGGACGTGTGGGGTGTCCTGAACGAATGAAGGAAGAGAAGTTTGGAATGTCTGCCAAATGGTGATTCAGAAACACCGAGAATGCTTCCGTAGGGGTGTTGTTAGAAACTATGGGACTGCCCGGAATGTCAGCTGAGAATAATGCTTGTGTGGGGACTTTATGGATTTTGGGGAGGAGGTAGAAACGTCCTGCTAGCTTGTTCGTCGGTCTCATGAAGTTTAGTTCTGTTCTGGCGATTAATTCTCTGGCCAGCAGATATGTGAGAGTGCGAAGAATCGTTTGACTGTATTCGTTGCTGGGATCATGGTATAATTGTTGGTAGTGGCCATGGTATTTAAGCTGCCTGAAGCCCTCATCCTTATATTTTTCCATTGGTAAGATGACAATGCTACCTCCTTTGTGTCCAGGTTTAATGATTATGTCCGTTCTGTCTGCTAGGGTATTTAGAGTGACTTCTTCTGAGGGGGTCAAGTTTTTGCGTTTATTTGATGTCATTGTTGTCATTAATATTTCTTTTGATACTTATTTTATATACAAATCGAGTTCTGGAGATTCTTTGGCATCTGGCGTCCAAGTGCTTGGTGCGCGGAGTGCGTGGTCATTGATTTCACTATTGTCTTGCTTGTCGGAAAAGAACTCCTTCAGTCTCATTCTGCGGGAAAATTCGGTGATATCCTTGTGTAACTCGTATTCATTCACGTGGTTGTTGGTAGGGCAGAAAGTGAGACCTTGTTCTAGGATAATTTTTTCGGTTGTCGGTAATGTTTCTGAAATATCTATAACGTTGCTGTTACATGTGTTGGGGGAGGCGGATGCAACATTCTGTTCGGTAACAGGTGTAATGTTGCTGTTACTGGTACTGTGGGAGCTAGATTCTACATTTTGATTATTAGCGGGAGGGAAAAAGTCCAACGTAGCAGGTTCTGATATGTCTGCGGGGGACGTCAGATGATTTATTGACACGTCTTCAGGCTTAGCGAGAACAGGAGGTTCAATGGTGCAATGTGTGTCAGGTAAACGGAGCGGGTCACGTTCATATTTAACTCTTTATTTCTTGTACAGCTCGTGTTCCTTACGGCCTCGAAAGGCATCAAGATCAATTTTCTCTTGCTCAGTGAGTGGAATGATTTCAATCTGCTCATTTAAAACATTACGTTGTTTGTCACAGTGCTCTCTAAAAATTTCTAGAAGGGAAAGCGATGCACGATTCAAAGTGTCCTGCCATTTAGCTTCTAGTTGAGGGGGGAGAGCGCCAAGGGAACAAGTAGCTTTAAGGCGGAGGCCTTTGGGGATTTTTCTGGTTTGGAGGTAATAGGAATAGGTGTTGAGATGGAATCTGTTGTGTGTTTGTTTGCCAGCGAGTTTTCCCACCCTGAGGAAAGCGCGGAATTTGTGGGGTAAGGCGTCCGGTCCGCTCGGTGCAGGTCATTTTCGTTTGTTCTGGGTGGACCTACGGGATGGTTCTTTTTTGTTCGGAGTTTGTTGTTTAGGGGGGCTGTCAGGGGCGATGTCCAAGTCGATGTCTGTTTGGCTGCTTGTTTGCGTTTTAGTGCGCGTAGGTGTCTGCGTATATATTGAGCGTGATGTTCTTGGTGGGTGGGGATGTTGTTCTTCTACGTGCTGTTCTGCTGGTGCTGGGGCTGCATCTGCCGCTTGTATATGTGTGCTCGCGTCGCATGTGGTGTTCTTGGGAGGACAGGGTGGCTCGCAACTGTTGGGAATATCAGGTTCGGTCTGTTGCTCGGTGCTGCCCACTGCCGGGCCGGTGGTCACGGTAGAGGGAAGTGTCACCTCAAACGACTTGCTCAGCCTGTGCTTAATGTTTTCTGCCATTATCCAAACACCTCGGAAGTTAGGGTGTAAACCGCCTTTGGTCAGAGGCCCCAGGGTGTCATGATAGATTTCTGTGTGGCAGATGATGTCCACGTTTTATTGGGTGCGTTCTAGGTCAAGAAGGGCGTCGTTGAGCTTAACTGTTCGCTCGTAGTGGGATGTGAGTCTGTGTATCTGGGGTGTTGGTGGCTGGTGATTGTTTTCAATTCTGGGAAGCACTGTTGTCAGTGTTATCTCCACGTTGGGTCGTTGGGTCTGAACATCTCGCACGAGAGATTTTATTGCTTCGATAGTGTTTTCAGCGCTGTTGTATTTTAAGTCCTTAGTTCCGAAGAGCAGTACGAAGTGCATGATGTTGCGTGGGGCGGCATCTACGAGCTTCTTAATGTCCTGGGTTGGGGCGCCGCCTTAGAATCTAATGTACGGTGCATGTTGTCCAGACGGTAAGTGATGTTGAATGTACATACTTCAAGGGGCTGTCTCCAATTAGAGCTACGTGTGCCAGAGAGAGGAGAGGTTGCTTGCCTTGTTCCGTCATCTTCGTAAAGGAAATGCAGGGAACGAGGGGGTACTGAAGATGGTCACCAGATAGAAATAATACTTTGGAGAAGGTAGCGGCCTCAGACCTCTGCCCACGTTTCGACAAAAAGACTTGTCTTTTTCAAGGCATCAGGGTTCATCACTGGCACACTGTTTTATAGATACAGATTGAGTTTTAGAGAGTGGGGGGAGGTTGTTAAGAGCGGGGCTCAAAGGAGGACACCAGAGTGGGCCAACGGACGTTTGAAAGGAGCGAAATAGTGGGAGAGAAACGGAGGTGTAGTGAATGGGACAGAACCCCTCAACAGAGAAAGAGAGAAAACTACGAGAGGGCTGGAGGAAGCAGGGGGGAATTGTTTAAGCTGGGCTGCCACGGTGCAGGGTGACATCAAAGGACGCTTCCGGGAAGTTTGGGTCCCAAAGGGGCGTCTGCGGGGTGCAATTACCAGGTTACAGAACTGTGTGTGAGGGAGAAAACTCGTAAACCACAACAGCCAATCTAGTCCGAAGAATTCCGAGTGTGGAGGTCAGTGTTCCTACAAGATTGGAAAGGGAATGCGAGGGTACCATCCACGGGGAGCTTTGCGGTGGATTCAAAGACTTCTTTTCTGTTTTCTTTCTTTTTTACTTTTTTTCTTTTTGCGAGTGTGCGTGTGCCGAAGGTCGAGGGATGCGAGTGCATGTGGTATATCTAAATCGGCTAGAAGCAAGAGAAAAAAAGGAAAACACAGAAGGACTGAAATTGTATTCAAGTAACAGCTTTGGTTATGGGCAGGCAGGGTTGTTGCGAATGGAGAGGCCACGTTGTGTGAGAGCAATATTTTTCTGTTCGATTGTGATACCGTAAGGTTTCTAAGCTGCCTTTCGAAGCATTGATACCAGCCAGCTCCAGGCAATTTAATTAATGAATTAAGTACGAACCTCTGTATTTCCGGTCCCTTGGAGACTTAAAGTTTGACTGCAAAATATAGCGCTTGAGATCATAAAAATTGTGGTTCGGCTGGTTGAACTATCGCGCGACCGCTATGGAGGCACTGTTGTGGGTGTCGGCCCGATGACCATTCAGGCGTAAGTTCATAGGTTGACTCGTTTCTCCAATGTACTGCTTCTGACAGAATGAGCATTCTAGCATATACACAATGTTAGAAGAATTGCACAGGAAGCTTGAATTAATTTTATGAACGTATTGGCCCGCAGTGCTATTGACAATGCAATCCGTCTGCAGATGTTTTCAGGTCTTGCATCTAGGATGGAGGCAAGGGCTGATGACTGGTTCCTGGGAAGCGCCAATTTTGGCATGCACTAAAATGTCTTCTAGGTTCTTATTTCATCTGTAGGTGACTCTTTGGGCTTCCGGGAACGTCTTTTTAGGTCGGTCATTACTGGCTATAAGGGGTTAGTATTTCCGAAGGATGTTGTTTATGTTAGAGAGCGCGTTTAAGAATTTGGTTATTAAGGCTGGTGGTCGGGCGCTTTTGTTTCGACGTTGTTGCTTGAGCACTTCGTCCCTTTCTAGCTTGGATGCTCTTTCGTAAGCTGTATCCAGCACGCTGATCGGCTGATTCCTGGTTGCCAGGGTGGAATTTAGTTCAATAAGGTGTTATATATAGAGTGTGTTATCACTGCATACTCTTATTAGTCTGGTAGCCTGTCCTTCAAAGATACCTTGTTTGCAGTGTCGTGGGTGATGACTAGTGTATTCTAGGTACTGTTGTCTGTCCGTTGGTTTCCTATAAAGCGTGGTTTTCAGTTTACCATTGTCAAGAACATCAGTGGTGTCTAGGAAGTTCACTTGTTTATCGGAGTACTGACATGAGAACTTAATTGTCGGATGCGAAGAATTAAGATGCGAAATGAAACTTTTTGGGCTGTGCAGCCGGCCTCCCAAATGATGAAGATGTCATCTATGTATCGAAGGTACACCTTCGGTTTGAGGATGAAATACTCTAAGAGGGAAGCTTCAAGTTGTCTTACAAAAATGTGCGCGTAGGTGGGTGCGAAAGGAGTGCCCATGCTGCTTCCAAAAACTTGCAAGTAGTAAGATGAGTTGAACTCGAAGTAGTTGAGAGTTAGAACTAATTTTAGTAACGTAATGTAGACTTCCTACGCATGTTGAAGCCGCTTTTCTGCTAAAGCCTTTGATGTAGCTTCTATTCTTTCGGTGATGGGAATGTTCGTATAGAGGGCGGACACGTAGAGCGTGACCAGAAGGGCGACATTGAGTATTTGCCCACCATCGTTTATTGCTTCTATTATGCGGAGGACGCGTGGGGTGTCCTGAACGAATGAAGGAAGAGAAGTTCGGAATGTCTGCCAAATGGTGATTCAGAAACACCGAGAATGCTTCCGTAGGGGTGTTGTTAGAAACTATGGGACTGCCCGGAATGTCAGCTGAGAATAATGCTTGTGTGGGGACTTTATGGATTTTGGGGAGGAGGTAGAAACGTCCTGCTTGCTTGTTCGTCGGTCTCATGAAGTTTAGTTCTGTTGTGGCGATTAATTCTCTGGCAAGCAGATCTGTGAGAGTGCGAAGGATCGTTTACTGTATTCGTTGCTGGGATCATGGTCCAAAGGTTGGTAATGGCCACGGTTGTAAAGCTGCCTGAAGGCCTCATTGTTATATTTTTTCATTGGTTAGATGACAATGCTACCTCCTTTGTCTGCAGGTTTAATCATTATGTCCGTTCTGGCTGCTAGGTTATTTAGAGTGACTTCTTCTGAGGGGGTAAAGTTTTTGCTTTTATTTGATTTCATTGTTGTCATTAATATTTCTTTTGATACTGATTTTTTATACAGAGTTGTGGAGATTCTTCCTCATCTGGCGTCCAAGTGCTTGGTGCGCGGAGTGCGTGGTCATTGATTTCACTATTGTCTTGCTTATCGTAAAAGAATTCCTTCCGTCTCATTCTGCGGGAAAATTCGGTGAGATCCTTGTGTAACGCGTATTCATTCACGTGGTTGTTGGTACGGCAGAAATTGAGGCCTCGTTCTACGATAATTTTTTCGGTTGTCGATAATGTTTCTGAAATATCTATAACGTTGCTGTTACATGTGATTGGGGAGGCGGATGCAACATTCTGTTCGGAAACAGGTGTAATGTTGCTGTTACTCGTAATGTGGAAGCTAGATTCTACATTTTGATTATTAGCGGGAGGGAAAAAGTCCAGCGTAGCAGGTTCTGACGTGTCTGCGGGGGACGTCAGATGATTTAGTCCCACGTCTTAAGGCTTAGCGAGAACACGACTTTCAATGGACTCCGAACAAAAAAGAAACATCCCCTAGGTCCACCCGGAACAAACGAAAATGACCTGCACCGAGCGGACCGGACGCCTTACCCCTCAAATCCCGCGCTTTCCTCAGGGTGCGAAAACTCGCTGGCAAACAAACACACTACAGATTCCACCTCAACACCTATTCCTCTTACGACCAAACCAGGAAAATCCCCAAAGGCCTCAGCATTAAAGCTACTTGTTCCCTTGGCGCTCTCCCCCCTCAACTAGAAGCTAAATGGCAGGACACTTTGAAGCGTGCATTGCTTTCCCTTTTAGAAATTCTCAGAGACCACTGTGACAAACAACTTAATGTTTTATATGAGAGATTGAAATCATTCCGCTCACTGAGCAAGAGAACATTGATCTTGATGCCTTTAGAAGCCGTAAGGAACACGAGCTGTACAAGGAACAAAGAGTTAAATTTGAACGTGACCAGCTTCTTTTACCTGACACACGTTGCACCATTGAACCTCCTGTTCTCGCTAAGCCTGAAGACGTGTCAATAAATCATCTGACGTCCCCCGCAGACCCATCAGAACCTGCTACGTTGGACTTTTTCCCTCCCGATAATAATCAAAATGTAGAATCTAGCTCCCACAGTACCAGTAACAGCAACATTATACCTTTTCCCGAACAGAATGTTACATCCGCCTCCCCCATCACATGTAACAGCAACGTTATAGATATTTCGGAAACATTATCGACAACCGAAAAAATTATCCTAGAACGAGGCCTTACTTTCTGCCCTACCAACAACCACGTGAATGAATACACGTTACACAAGGATCTCACCGAATTTTCCCGCAGAATGAGACGGAGGAATTCTTTTCCGATTAGCAAGACAATACTGAAGTCAATAACCACGCACTCCGCGCACCAAGCACTCTTACATATCTGCTGGCCAGAGAATTAATCACCACAACAGAACTAACCTTCATGAGACCGACGAACAAGCAAGCAGGACGTTTCTACCTCTTCCCCAAAATCCATAAAGTCCCCACAGAAGCATTATTCTCAGATGACATTCCGGGCAGACCTATAGTTTCTAACAACAACACCCCTACGGAAGCATTGTCTGTGTTTCTGAATCACCATTTGGCAGACATTCCGACTTCTCTTCCTTTATTCGTTTAGGACACCCCACACTTCCTCCGCATAATAAAAGCAATAAACGATGGTGGGCAAATACCCAATGACGCCCTTCTGGTCACGCTTTGACGTCTCCGCCTCTATACGAACATTCCCATCACCGAAGGAATAGAAGCTACATCAAAGGCCTTAGCAGAAAACCGGCACCAACATGCGTTGAAAGTCTACATTACTTAACTAAGATTAGTTCTAACTCTCACCTACTTCGAGTTTGACTCATCTTACTACTTTCGAGTTTTTGGAACCAGCATGGGCACTCCTTTCGCACCCACCTACGCGCACATTTTTGTAAGATAACTTGAAGCTTCCCTCTTAGAGTATTTCATCCTCAAACCGAAGGTGTACCTTCGATACATAGATGACAGCTTCATAATTTGGGAGGCCGGCTGCACAGCCCAGAAAGTTTCATTTCGCATCTTAATTCTTCGCATCCGACAATTAAGTTCTCATGTCAGTACTCCGATAAACAAGTGAACTTCCTAGACACCACTGATGTTCTTGACAATGGTAAACTGAAAACCACGCTTTATAGGAAACCAACGGACAGACAACAGTACCTAGACTACACTAGTCATCACCCACGACACTGCAAACAAGGTATCTTTGAAGGACAGGCTACCAGACTAATAAGAGTATGCAGTGATAACACACTCTATATATAACACCTTATTGAACTAAATTCCACCCTGGCAACCAGGAATCAGCCGATCAGCGTGCTGGATACAGCTTACGAAAGAGCATCCAAGCTAGAAAGGGACGAAGTGCTCAAGCAACAACGTCGAAACAAAAGCGCCCGACCACCAGCCTTAATAACCAAATTCTTAAACGCGCTCTCTAACATAAACAACATCCTTCGGAAATACTAACCCCTTATAGCCAGTAATGACCGACCTAAAAAGACGTTCCCGGAAGCCCAAAGAGTCACCTACAGATGAAATAATAAGCTAGAAGACATTTTAGTGCATGCCAAAATTGGCGCTTCCCAGGAACCAGTCATCAGCCCTTGCCTCCGTCCTAGATGCAAGACCTGAAAACATCTGCAGACGGATTGCATTGTCAATAGCACTGCGAGCCAATACGTTCATAAAATTAATTCAAGCTTCCTGTGCAATTCTTCTAACATTGTATTATGCTAGAATGCTCATTCTGTCAGAAGCAGTACATTGGAGAAACGAGTCAACTTATGAACTTACGCCTGAATGGTCATCGGGCCGACACCCACAACAGTGCCTCCATAGCGGTCGCGCGACAGTTCAAACAGCCGAACCACAATTTTTATGATCTCAAGCGCTATATTATGCAGTCAAACTTTAAGTCTCCAAGGGACCGGAAATACAGAGGTTCGTACCTAATTCATTAATTCAATTGCCTGGAGCTGGCTGGTATCAATGCTTCGAAAGGCAGCTTAGAAACCTTACGGTATCTCAATCGAACAGAAAAATTTCCCCGCATTTCCCCGAGGGGAAGAATGTGAAAGTGCGAATGCAGGAGTTGAATTTGCACGGTTCGTTAATGTTCGCGAAAGAGAGATCACACACACACACACAACTACAAAGAAAGAAAGATGCATTTATTCACAGACACCTATTTGTGTTGTCGTTGTACTTGATTGCTAGAGCGGATCTCAGCTTTGAAATTTCCTGTCAGTACTCCTTTAAGCGGGTGCATTAGCCCTTCTCACGCCCAATTCCTGGCCAATCCCCCACGTGGATATGTGCCATGCACAGACACCTATTTGTGTTGTCGTTGTACTTGATTGCTAGAGCGGATCTCAGCTTTGAAATTTCGTGTCAGTACTCCTTTAAGCGGGTGCATTAGCCCTTCTCACGCCCGATTCTTGGCCAATCGCCCTAAGTGGGTATGTGCTAAAGAAATTAGAAACTCTTCTTGGCCAATCGCCCTAAGTGGGTATGTGGTGCGGACGGACGGACGGCGGTGGACGCGTGATTCAGATTACTTGGCCAATCGCCCTAAGTGGGTATGTGGTAAAGAAATTAGGAACTCTTCTTGGCCAATCGCCCTAAGTGGGTATGTGGTGCGGACGGACGGACGGCTGTGGACGCGTGATTCAGGGTCGCTTAAGAAGTGCATTCGCACTTAAAAATATTGTTCTCACAAAATGTGGGCCTCTCCATTCGCAACAACCCTGCCTGCCCATACCCAAAGCTGTTACTTGAATACAATTTCGGTCCTTCCTTTTTTTCCTTTTTTTTCTCTTGCTTCTAGTCGATTTAGACATACCACACGCACTCCCATTCCTCGACCTTCGGCACATAGACACTCGCCAAAAGGAAAAAGTAAAAAAAGAAAGAAAACAGAAAATAAGTCCTTGAAGCCACCGCAAAGCTCCCCGTGGATGGTACCCGCGCATTCTCCTTCCATTCTTGTAGAACACTGACCTCCACACTCGGAAGTCTTCGGACTAGATCGGCTGTTGTGGTTTACGAGTTTTCTCCCTCACACACATTCAGTAACCTGGTAATTGCACCCCGCAGACGCCCCTTTCGCACCCAAACTTCCCGGAAGCCTCCTTTGAGGTCGCCCGGCACCGCGGCAGCCCAGCTTAAACCATTCCCCCTGCTCCCTCCAGCCCTCTCGTAGTTTTCCCTCTTTCTCTCTTGCGGGGTTCTGTCCCATTCACTACACTTCCGTTTCTTTCCCATTATTTCACTCCTGTCAAACGTCCGTTGACCCCCTCTGCTGTCCTCCTTTGAGCCCTGCTCTTAACAACCTCCCCCCTCTCTCTCAAACTCAATCTATATCTATAAAACAGTGTGCCAGAGATGAACCCTGATGCCTTCAAAAAGACAAGTCTTCTTGTCAAAACGTTGGCAGAGGTCTGAGGCCGCTACCTTCTCCAAACTACTATTCCTATCTGGTGACCATCTTCAAAGCCCCCTCGTTCCTGATATATATGTGTGTGTGTGTGTGTGTGTGTGTGTGTGTGTGTGTGTGTGTGTGTGTGTGTGTGTGTGTGTGTGTGTGTGTGTGTGCGCGCGTGTGTGTGTGTGTGTGTGTGTGTGCGTGCGTGCGTGCGTGTGTGTGTGTGTGTGTGTGTGTGTGTGTGTGTGTGTGTGTGTGTGTGTGTGTGTGTGTGTGTGTGTGTGTGTGTGTGTGTGTGTGTGTGTGTGTGTCGAACTGAAAAAACACTGGTTCAGTTACGGTTGGGATTCAGGCGAAATAATTTCGTTCCGGTTCAGTTCCGGTTCGATAAAATCACGTACCGAACCGGTTCGCGAACCGGTTCAGGAGCTTGTACCGGTTCGCGAACCGGTTCGAAAAGTTGAGTTATCACTGAAATAAGGAAAAAACGATTAGTACTTTAAAACGGCAGTCCAATGAAAATACAAACAAACATTCAAAATGCTGCTGTTCTTGAAAGGCAGTGGAGCAATTGCAAAGCAAACTTTAAACAATTACGAGATATAAAAACAGATGAAGTGGTGACGATTTACCACCTACTGTGTGCTTATGTTGTCCTGTTTATGTTGTCCAACTTTATGTTGTCCTAGCGACTATTCATCAAGCCACCGCCAAGAGATATGACAATGGGATATATTTTCTGCCCTTTCCTTTTTTGTAGAAATCGCTGTCGCCGCTATGGTACCGCCCATCACGCTAAACTTGGACATATTTAGGCCTCGTACTTGCGCGTTCAAATACAAGCGCTTAATACCAATGGCGCACAATTTTATATGTGTAAAAAACAGAAAAATCCTACAACAGACACATAAATACTACCAATGAATGAGATTATTCGGTCACCCTGAGTAATTTGTTGGCTGTCACCTTATCTAATGTGTTAGCTACACGTCTGTTAAAAGTATGCTTTAGTTAATGCTCAGTCACTTCAATATTGCCCTGACCACTGCAATTCCTTCTGCGATAGCTTTACCAGATGTGTGCATTACAACCATTATGTCATCGTACCGTCTAACCCCCGGCCATTATTCTGCGTGCTACATAGCGGAACCTTATAACAGATTATGCTGTTAATGAAAGAGAAATTTGGCGCACGGAGCATGAGATGGGACTTTTTTGGGTAGAACCTCTTTAATTCGTTCACTGCAGTACTCCTCTCCAGAACAAGTAGCAGCAGAAGTAATGTAGCGAGTTGGGCAGTCAGTACAAGTGCACCTTCGTAAAAAAGCAGATCTGAAAGAGACAAAACTGCAGGGCAAGCAGAAAAGATGATCGCTGGGCGAATGGGACAGTGTCAGGTTCCGGCCTGCCTTTCTGCACGTGTGATCTGCTTTATTACTGTTTCTGCTTCCAAGACAAAGTTGAGGGCTGCAGTTTTTTGCGAAGGGATTAAGTGCACACCTTAACAGTTTTCCCTGACATGTCTGTTGTTATTTGTATCGCGTAAAAACGGAACTTGTCCACTGTGCTGTCCTTAAAAACTGACCACGGAACTCACTTCCTTCGCATTGATGACACGTTTGGTTGTGAAAGGCAGGGCAAAGAAAAGTATACAGCAATTTCTACGTTTTGGTGCTTGTTTTTACTTATTCGGTTATACTTACCTTTTGGGTAATATTTTAAGACAGCGTGATTCACCATTTCTTTTTTTGTTGTTTTCCGAGTAAACACATTTAAAAATGGCGCATTTGATGCCCTGTGCTATATCTCTGCTCCGAGGCACAGCTTATGTTGCAGGCCGGCAGACTTATTTAAACCAGCTGGTGATATTAAACGTGCATCGAAATCTCGATACACGGACGTTCTCGATTTCCATCTACTTCAGAAAAACGGTAGCGGGGAAGGGAGATCGAGGCCACTTCTGGTCAGCAGCAAACGGCTTAACCACTGATCAGCTCCTGTGGGTCACACTTGTCAAGTATTAACAATTTGCAGGTGTCGGACCTTTTGAACAACTTACAAAATGCAAAACGTTTGCACAGATCGGGTCTGGGCTTTCTCTGTTGCGCAGTGGAGCACTCCTGCAGCCTGATTGCTCCAACACAGTCACAGCTAGGGAAGGGAAAAGTCGTTTTATATCCCCTGCAAGCTGCCGAGAATTACATTTCGTTTGGTCAGCTTGCACAATACTCGCGCATTCAGCAGCAACAGATCATTGCTACATTGGTGCTCATTCATTTCCCCTGTGTTTACATGGACCGTAATAATGTTCAATTGTCTAGAGGGGAAAGTGCGCGAGCAGGTACGAAGTTGATGGTACGTGAAAGAAAAGAAGGCCTGTACTGCATTGACAGTGCAATATCAACAACGTCGGGTGGAACCGCTTCGTAATGAACCGATAACCGTTATTTCTGTTTTCGGTGCAGTTCCGGCAAAAATACCGGTTCATTTCTGGTGGTTTCCGGTTCATTTCGGTTCAGGTTCGACACCCTGATATATATATATATATATATATATATATATATATATATATATATATATATATATATTGTCACAAGATGATGAAGAGGGCAACACAGCATGGCTCTATCATCCCAGTCTACCAAGACGAAGATCTGTGGGGGCGCGCTGCCTGCGCGGGCCCTGGCTTTGCCGCCATGTAAATAAGCTGTAAATAGATCGCTTTACCCCATCCCATCGTTCGTCCCATCTGTATGCTGCCGCCACGTAACATTTTGGTGGAGTGCGCGGGTCCCTCGCCGTCCTGGCCCCAGCTTCGCACCTCATCAGCCTCGTCGCAATCATCGAGGGGGCGTGACCCGCGTCGGCAGCCCCAGCCCCGCCGCTACCAGCACTCGACGACGTCCCCCACCTCGTCCCGTATCTCCAGCCCGTGATGAGCCGATCAAGAACCGCCATGAGCAGATGACGTGACCAGACGACGACGACGTGTCCACAGCCCATTAGTCTGACGTGGTTCCAGATACCTTAGACGTTTCGTCGGTGCCTTGACGACGTCGTGTTGCGGGACCAGGCATCGCCCACACCATCATCATCCTATGTGCGGCAAGGGCATCATTGTACATTGTCATTTCATATTTTGTCCTCACCACATCGCCTACGACGGCGGCATCGACCGGGACGGTCGCTTTCAACCGGGGGGCCATGTCACAAGACGACGAAGAGGGCAACACAGCGTGGCTCTTTCATCCCAGTCTACGAGGACGAAGATCTGTGGGGGTGCGCTGCCTGCGTAGCTCTGGCTTTGCCGCCATGTAAATAAGCTGTAAATAGATCGCTTTACCCCCTCCCATCGTTCGTCTCATCTGTATGCTGCCGCCACGTAACAATATATATATAAAGTGTACATATGTGTGTGTGTGCGCGTGCGTGCACACGGGCGCGTATTTGTGTGGGTGGGTGTGTGCGTGTGTGTGTGCGTGTCTGTGCGTGTGCGTGTGTGCGTGTGCGTGTGCGTGTGTGTGTGTTTGTGTGTGTATGCGCATGTGTGCGTGCATGGGAGTCTGTGCGTGTGCATGTCAGTTTATGCGTCTGTGTGTTGCGTAATAAAGGCATATTACTGTGGTGTGAAAACATGTACTATCCCCGCACGGAGCACCTTGAGTATTTATGGTGACGGTGAGCACCTACACCACGGACCCCGTGCTCTCGTACATAAACTGTGCCCAACCGTGGCGAGGTGTTAAAAGGTGAAGGGTAGAAGCCGTGAACGGTGGCCGTCGGAGCCCTGGTCAAGCTCCGGGCGATGGGTTCCCTGTCTGTCTACGAGGCAGGGAGCTCCGGGACCTCATTGACTACCAGGGTTAGGTCAATGAAGAAAGAACTCCCGTCCCCTGCTTTATGCTATGGCGCATGGTATTCTCAAAACCCCTCTATTCAAATAATCGGGCCCCAAAAAGGGCCCGCACCGAAGAAATTTTCAAGCCTATTGCAAACCTGCTTTTCACCGATCCCGACAACTTTCCACGCTTTCTAATAAAGCAGGCAGCTGATAAGGCAACGCCCATTACCAGCAGGCCTGTGTTCTTAGTAGCAAAGTTTATTGAAAGTCTCGTTGGAAAAAACTACCAAGCGAAAAAACTAACCTCTGGAGACCTGCTTATCGAAGTGTACAACAAGGACCAATCGAACACCCTTCTGAAGCAAACGAAGTTAGCCCCCTTGATATAACTGCAACTCCCCAATCGCACCCTCAACAGCTTCCAAGGTGTTATTTCTGAAACAGAACTGATAAATGAAGCTGACTTGGACCTCCTTGAAGGTTTGCGCGAGCATGTGGTAGCCGCTGTTCGACGCATCACAATGAGACGTGACGGAAAGGAAATAAAAACAAAGCCCATCATATTAACCTTTAATCGTTTCACTTTGCCAGAGTCTGTCAACGCTGGCTTTATCCAGTGCAAGACGAGAGTGTACATACCCAACCCGCGCTGTTGCTTTACGTGCCAACGGTATGGGCATGGAACCAATGGGTGCCGAGGGAAACAAACGTGTGTTAAGTGCGCCGGACATGACCATCTGACTGACGAGTGCAAAACAACACAATTTAAGTGCAGCAACTGCGATGGACCCCATGCAGCATATTCTCACTCTTGCCAGAAATTCAAACAAGAAAAAGAGATCATCAACCTCAAACAAAATCTGTCATTCCCAGAAGCGCGTAAACAGCATGCACTTCTCCCTTCAGGGAGCTACGCCGACGCAGCCCGCCGGGGTGTAGGGCGGCGTGTGGTTTCCACGGGTACTCAGGTCAGCGAAGCTAACTTGGTCCCGCCTCCGCTTCCCGAGGTGCTGCCTGCGTTAGCCCAAAACACTGTTGCAACTTTTGCTGCGGTTGCAAGTGTTGCAGAAGAACACAAAAAACATTGGAACTGGCGTTTCATTCGCCACTCCACACACTCTGGCCGCCGAAACACCGGTGGCGATGAATGTGGAAGTGGGAGGCCCCTCTTCTGCAGACATGTCCACGATATCAAAAAAGGTGGTGGCGGGATCTCCTGCCATTCCATCAAACACGTTGCGGGTGGGCGTCGTAAGACCTCCATCTCGTCAAAGCCTCAAATTCCGATGACAACATGGATATTACGCCAGCTCGGCCTGCATCCCAGTCGTCAAAAGAGCATCGCGGAAGTTTTGGCCGCGGGGAAAAACCCCAAGCTCCCCGAGTCACGGGTCCTGATCCAGGCGCAGTGACGTAGGTAGCATCACCCAGAAAAGCCCATACACAGCACCGTAATCCTCCTAGGCTTTTATGGTAGCCCAAAGCATAATCCAATGTAACTGTAGGGGCCTAATGAAAAACCTCGATGACATCTATGAAATCCTCCACAAACATCAGCCGAATATCATGTGCCTACAAGAAACACACCTGAAACCCACACAAACCAACTTCCTCTTTCAATACACAGTATTCAGGAAAGACAAACAGCTGCACTCACACCTCTGGTGGTGTAGCGATTGGAATGCAAAAATCTGTCCCCTGTCAATTCCTTCAGTCAGTTAGTCCTCTTCAAGCAGTGGCTGTGCTGGCAATAATTTTTAATAGGCCATTAACGGTCTTCTGCTTATACATTCCTCCTGACTGCTACCTATCAATTTCAGATTTCCAGTCTCTAATAGACGAGGTTCCACCACCTTTTTTGTTAGTAGGCGATCTTAATGCTCATTGTAAACTCTGGGGGGCTGCTGGCTGGAAACGTTTCTTTTATCATCCGGAGCTTGCCTATTCAACAAAAAACAGCCAACATACTACAGTCAAACACACCACACATATTCGCACATCGATCTGGCTATTGGGTCTTCCATTCTTTTTCCGTCTGTTGAATGGGAGGTTGACACAAACCCCTACGGAAGTGACCACTTCCCAGTTACCCTCAGATGTTTAGAAGCAGGCCCCTGCAGTTTCATTTAACATAAAAAGTTCAGAGAATCCGGTGCCGACTGGGCAAAGTTTAAGAAAAAATCAAAACTATCTTGCTCAACAATCAGTCACTTAAGCATCGACGAATCTTATAGTTTTCTTACGTGTCATATTCTTGAGTCTGCCCGAAGTGCCATTCCCCAGGCATCATGTGGTACTTCTAATCTGAGGAGGCCTTGGTGGAATGAAGAATGCAGGCGTGCACGACAAACACAAAATAAGGCCTGGGGTGTTCTTCGTAGATACCCCACTGCCCAGAACCTCATAGCTTTTAAGCACGCCGAAGCCATTGGAAAGCGCATCCGCAAAAAAGAAAAACCAACAGTTGGAGGTCTTTTATAACATCTATTAATTCTTACACTCACACAGCCAAGGTATGGAATCGAATAACGAAACTCAAAGGACACAATACAAACAATTTACCCCTTGTCAGCACCACAGGTAACACGCTTGAGCACCAGGCAAACACGCTTGCAAGACACTTTGAACAAGTATCAAGTTCGTCACACTACACGAGCACATTTATACAGTATAAAAAGGCCGTTGAGCACAAACCCATACGGGACAACAAGCCATCGAAGGGCTTTTACAACTCCCTATTCTCGCTCCAGGAGCTTCAGGCTGCCCTGGCCACATGTAAAAACTCAGCACCTGGCCCAGACCAAATCTCATACGAAATGATACGAAACCTCTACGCGAACACAATTGACGCTTTTCTTTCCCTCTTCAATAAAATTTGGTCCCTCGGATGCTTTCAACGGGCGTGGAGAGAGTAAATAGTCATGCCAATTCTGAAAGAAGGCAAGGATCCTTCCTCTCCATCTAGTTATCGTCCCATTACCCATACCAGCTGCCTAAGCAAGTTGCTAGAAAAGATGCATAATAGACGACTTATGTACTTCTTCGAATATCACGGAATCCTCGATAGCTGCCAGGCAGGATTTCGGTCGGGAAGATGCATGACTGACCAGTTGGTGGCCTTGGAGTCGTACATCAAGGATGCATTCGTTCACAGACAGCACTGCATGTCTAATTTCTTTGATTTAGAAAAAGCAAATGATACTGCTTGGCACTGCGGTTACCTGCGCGACCTGCAGTCATACGTTGTATCAGGAAACATGCTGAACACTCTAGAAAGCTACCTGTCTGACCGTATCTTCCGAGTAAGCGTTGGTGTAGCACTTTCGGAAATACACAAACAAGAGAACGGAGTTCCACAGGGCGGGGTACTCAGCTGTACACTATTTATCATTAAGATGAACACTCTTTGAAAGGCACCGCCACCAACTATTTTTTACTCCGTATATGTGGATGATATAATATCAGTTTTACATCTTGTAACCTATCCATATGTGAGCGGCAGGTCCAACTTTGTGTGAACAGGCTTGCCAAGTGGACTGATGAGAATGGCTTTAAAATAAACCACGGAAAGAGTACCTGTGTTTTGTTCTCGAGGCAGCGTGGTATAAGGCCTGACCCTGATATTATTCTAAATTGTGCGGCCGTTCCGGTAAAAAAGAAACATACATTCCTTGGAGTTGTGCTGCATGACAAGCTTACGTGTATTCCGCACATAAAAGTAAAGAATGAATGCTTCAGGGCAATGATCATACTGAAAATCTTGTCCCACCAGTCCTATGGAGCAGATAAAACGTGCCTTCTGCGTCTCTTCAACAGCTTGGTGAGGTAGCGCCTGGACTATGGCAGTGTCGTGTATGAATCCGCCAATAAAACAGCTTTAAAAATATTGGATCCAGTCCTCCACGTAGGGCTCCGGCTTGGGTTCGTTTCCGTTCGGACAAGTTTCATCCAAAGCCTATAGTTGAGTGTGACCAATGGTGCTTAGAGCAGCAGTGGACGTATGCAGCAGTAACGTATGCTCTCAATATAAGATCGTTGACTAATCATCCATGTAATTCTATCATCACTGACACGTCGGCTAGCAATTTCTTTTCTAACCGTCCATGTATCACCATGCCATTCCCCTTTCAAACGGAAGTGCAGGAACAGGAACTTGGGCTCTCATTTAATGACTTATACAAGACTGCTCCCACCTACCTCGTTGCTCCTTGGAACCTGCATCCAGTGTCTTGTATGTATCTTTTAGACAAATCAGCAAAAGAACTCACCAAGTGAACTTATTTTACAGCAGTTTTTAAACTTACAACACAAGTACCCTTACACTACTTTTTACACAGATGCTTCGAAGTCCGCTTCTGCTGTCTCGTGCGCTGCACATGACCCCAACTTCACTAGTACAAAGACACTGAACGCAAACTGCAGCATTTTTACAGCAGAAGCATATGAAATTTTAATTACGGTAGAGTACATCATAGAAACAAATATACAACAGTGGGTTATCTTTACATATTCTATCTGTGCCGTTATGGCATTACATTTGGCAAAACCAAGTAAAAACACAGCATTAAACCAGCTCATTGGGAAGATAATGTTGATTTATGCTTCAGATACAAGGAAAGGCAGTTCTGGGTGCCGGGGCACAGCAGCATACGGGGGAACGAAATCGCCGACAGGTATGCTGCAGCAGCTGCTCTTCGCACTCGCGTAAATGAACCTCTGGTTCCATATCTGGACATGAAACCAGCTATAAGGCAGAGACTTCGTGAAATGTGGCAGCACGAATGGAACAAATAATGCAACAAAAAATTACACACAGTTAAACCTTACATAGGTAAATATCTCGCCGAGAAACAAGGTCGATTCACAGAGGTATTCATTTGTAAATTGCGAATAGGGCACACACACGCCACACACGCATATCTTTTCAATGGCGCCTCCCTCCAGTTTGTGACAAGTGTGGGGAATGGCTCTCCGTTCTCCCCGTGTTAACTGAGTGTACGTTCATGAATGATGCCAGAAAACGACACTTCCTTTAACTGTACACACACAATATTCCACAACACCTTTCACTATTTTTAGGACACGAACGAATGTTCTCTTACAAATGCCTCTTAACTTATCTTGGAGATGTCAATTTCTTAAAACTCACTTTATACAGGGCGTGACTTCAGACCTCAGACTCTCTCCTATTTCAGGGAGGTTCTGAAGACTGTTTTGTGCGCTCAGGGAGCCTGGCTGCGCAGCATGCTCTGAGGCTCCAGGAGCCGTCATGTATCAACGATTGTTCCTCTCATGCGCCATTATAAGCATTTTTAGGTTATATATATATATATATATATATATATATATATATATATATATATATATATATATATATATATATATATACGGTCGAACAAAAGAAGTTTCCAATGGTCCAGAAAAAATATCAAAAAGTAGAGTCCGACGGAAGTCTCAAAAAACAAAAACAAACATGTTTACTAACGTTTCGACTGGTGGTCCAGTCTTCATCGGAGTAACATTTACAGTACACTGCAGAACGCTTTTATAGGTGCTGCGTGTGGAGAGAGGAGGAAGTTGCGCTACAGTGCGCCCTCTTTGAAAGAAATCATACGTCATCATTTAGCAAAACAAGAAAAAACGCAAGACATACACATGAGAGGGAATGCACTGCCCTCCCTCTTTTTTGGGAGAAAAGGCGCGCTACAATGCGCCCTGTTTAAAAGTAGTTATTGGCAGCAAAACAAGCAAAACAAGAAAAAACGCAAGACATACACATGAGAGGGAATGCACTGCCCTCCCTCTTTTTTGGGAGAAAAGGTGCGCTACAATGCGCCCTGTTTAAAAGTGGTTATTGGCAAGTGGTACAACAAAGAGAAAAGAAAAATGCAAAGGGGCGTCTAGGAAGGAGGTAAATTGGCGCCTCTCCTCATAGGAATTAACAGAAGAAGCGGGGGCGGGGAAGAGAAAGGAGTAAAGGCGGCAGAACGAGATAAGGAAGTGGGGAACGCGCGTCAGCACGTCATCGCTTTTCGTCTTAGGAATGTGTCAACAGAAGAAGCGGGGTGAAAGCGGCAGAACGAGATAAGGAACTGGGGAGCACGCGTCAGCGCGCCTTCGCTTTTCGTCTTAGGAATGTGTCACGTGAAGCCGGCGCTATGTGGCTAAGCCGGCGCTAAGAGGCTAATTGAGTGAACCTGGAGGGATAAAGCCGGCGCTGGTATGCCTAAAAAGAGGATTGGTCACGCAAGAAGCGAACGGAAGAAAGGCGAGTAATTATTGTGGCAAACATGTCAACGCGCCTACGCCTTCGTTCAGCCCAGAGGATGCGGTTTTGAACTTAAATATGAGATATGATTCGCGAACTTCGCGTGCGTGGTTGCTGTTGAAATTGGATTCAATTATTGTTACCTTCAAATTATTAAATGAATGACCCGGGATTCCGACGTGACGGGACAAAGGAAGGTTAGGAAGAGACTTGGCGTGTGCCCTATGATTGTTGAACCTTAATCTAAAAGCGTTCGCCGTCTGGCCAATATATTGCAGGTGGCAGGTATTGCACTCGAGCAGGTAAACTACGTTGGCGCTGTCACAGTTAAAATTTCCCTTCAGTTTTACAGAGAAGTGCGAGGCGGTGCTAGAGGCGGTTTTTGTTTTCGTCATGTGGGGGCATACCTGACAACGAGGCTTGTTGCAGGGCCCACAACCGGTCACTGGTGAATGGCTGAGCCTCGAAGATGTCAGAATGTCGCGCAGGTTTTTGTTTCGCCTATAGACAACACGTGGTGGTTCGGAAAATATAGATGCTAGTCGAGGACTTTGAAAGGTGCAGCATGGTGCTGTACACTGTAATACCTGCCACCTGCAATATATTGGCCAGACGGCGAACGCTTTTAGATTAAGGTTCAACAATCATAGGGCACACGCCAAGTCTCTTCCTAACCTTCCTTTGTCCCGTCACGTCGGAATCCCGGGTCATTCATTTATTAATTTGAAGGTAACAATAATTGAATCCAATTTCAACAGCAACCACGCACGCGAAGTTCGCGAATCATATCTCATATTTAAGTTCAAAACCGCATCCTCTGGGCTGAACGAAGGCGTAGGCGCGTTGACATGTTTGCCACAATAATTACTCGCCTTTCTTCCGTTCGCTTCTTGCGTGACCAATCCTCTTTTTAGGCATACCAGCGCCGGCTTTATCCCTCCAGGTTCACTCAATTAGCCTCTTAGCGCCGGCTTAGCCACATAGCGCCGGCTTCACGTGACACATTCCTAAGACGAAAAGCGAAGGCGCGCTGACGCGTGCTCCCCAGTTCCTTATCTCGTTCTGCCGCTTTCACCCCGCTTCTTCTGTTGACACATTCCTAAGACGAAAAGCGATGACGTGCTGACGCGCGTTCCCCACTTCCTTATCTCGTTCTGCCGCCTTTACTCCTTTCTCTTCCCCGCCCCCGCTTCTTCTGTTAATTCCTATGAGGAGAGGCGCCAATTTACCTCCTTCCTAGACGCCCCTTTGCATTTTTCTTTTCTCTTTGTTGTACCACTTGCCAATAACTACTTTTAAACAGGGCGCATTGTAGCGCACCTTTTCTCCCAAAAAAGAGGGAGGGCAGTGCATTCCCTCTCATGTGTATGTCTTGCGTTTTTTCTTGTTTTGCTTGTTTTGCTGCCAATAACTACTTTTAAACAGGGCGCATTGTAGCGCGCCTTTTCTCCCAAAAAAGAGGGAGGGCAGTGCATTCCCTCTCATGTGTATGTCTTGCGTTTTTTCTTGTTTTGCTAAATGATGACGTATGATTTCTTTCAAAGATGGCGCACTGTAGCGCAACTTCCTCCTCTCTGCACACGCAGCACCTATAAAAGCGTTCTGCAGTGTACTGTAAATGTTACTCCGATGAAGACTGGACCACCAGTCGAAACGTTAGTAAACATGTTTGTTTTTGTTTTTTGAGACTTCCGTCGGACTCTACTTTTTGATATATATATATATATATATATATATATATATATATATATATATATATATATATATATATATATATATATATATATATTGAAGGATCCCCCTTCGAGCGTAAAGGGTTCGCGAGCCCGAACCTGCCCGACGAAGTAACGCCGATCCGCATGAGAACAAATCACCGGTTTATTCCGGGAAAACCAAAATAGGAAAAAACAAACAAGGCAGGTTGGGAGGCAACAAAAAGTGAGCACAGCAAGCAAGCGCCGAAAGCGCGTAAAGAAAACATTGCGGTGGTTGAAACCCTGCTTGTCCAGAAAGGTGCAGCATGGTGCTGTACACTCACGACGACGTCTTCAGTCACTTGTGCCGACGTCGGGTGAAGAGCGTCCGCCTCGGACGCTGGTTGCTCCTCGCGTTCCGGGCGTCATGGTCGTGGCTCGCCACCGCCCGCGGCCGCAGCTGCTCTTGCGTGTCCCTCGGTTCGCACTGTCCAGCTGCTCCTGTGAGCGCCGCTTTTAAGCCACTCTGTTGGTTGTGCGCATGCTCCGGGTTCTGTTGCACTACACGTGTCCGTTGCGGCGCACTGTTCATCGCACACGCGCGCACGGGCATCATGACGCACTGACGCCACTATCAGTGTTCGTCCCGCACTCACTGCAGTGTAATCACCCTCCGCGGGCGCACGTAGGGGCTGCGTCCCTACATTCCCCCTCCCCCAAGACCGGACAACTCGCTAGTTGTCCGAGAAGCGCTGGGGGGTTGCCGTTGAGGATGCCTTCTCCTGTGGGTTTGAGATGAGTGCCGGTGGAGGTCTACCCGCCGAACCTTGTTGCTGCAACGTTGAGCGGATAGCGTATCCTGGAAAAACACTAGCAGGTTAGATTTCTTCTACAGAGAGTCGCTCATAATATGCCTTAAGGTCGTCAATGCCTACGGGACCCGTATCCCGCCCTCCGTGCAGGTTGCGAAGGCGATACGTCAGCCGAGATGTGCGCTTTGTTACCTTATAAGGACCTTCCCATCGGTCAGCCAGGGAAGCAGCAAACCCTTTTGCTGCATCACTCAACGGATGCGTGCGGCGCAGTACCAGGTCACCCACGGAAAACTCGTCCTGGCGCCGTCCCTTGTCGTACTGCTGGCGCTGTTCGATGCGTGCCAAGTCCAGGTGTTGCCTGGCTTCCTGGAGGGTCTCGTTCATGCTGCTGCGGAGATCCTGCGCATACTTAACATAAGTGCGAGGGTGCACCTCGACCTGGTCATTGAACGAGTGTTCGATAGGAAAGCACAGGTCGCGACCAAAAAGCATGACTGCTGATGTGAACCCGGTAGAGCGATTGACCGTAGTCCGAGTGGCAAACGCCATTTCCGAGAGGTGAGCATCCCAGTCTTTGTGACGTTCAGTGAAGGCCACCAGCATCATCTTCAAGTTTCTGTTGACCCGTTCCGTAATGTTCGCTTGTGGATGGTACGGAGTGGTCTTCTTATGCACCACGCCCAGAACCGAACAAGTGTCCACGAAGTTCTTGCTGGTGAAGTACGTCGCATTGTCTGTTATGAGCTGTTCAGGAAAACCAAAGCGGGTGAAAGTGTCCAACAACTTCTCCCAGATCAACATAGAATCAAGTCTACGTAATGCGTACAGCTCGACCCACTTGGAGAAATGATCTGTGACGACCAGAAGGTAGCGATTGCCCTTCACTGATCTTGGGTATGGACCCATCACGTCACACGCCGCGATTTGCCAAGGGAAGCGGCTCCGGACTGACTTCATGAGGCCAGGTGGTTTGCCGCCTCTTGGCTTGACAGACTGGCAAACTGGGCATGTCTGGGCGTACTTCATTACCTCTTTGCTCAGGCGAGGCCATGTGACAACGCGGCATAGCTTTTGGTAGGTTTTCAGACCGTCACTATGACCAGCAAGGGTAGTGTCGTGGTAATATTCCAGAAAAGACCTTCTTAGGCGCTTTGGTACGAATACCCGGAAGGGATACTCACCACTGTCGGTGTCTGCGCTTGGAATGTACCGCAGTAGCAAGCCGTCCTGGCTTTGGACGTAGCAGTCGTAGTCCGGGGCCCTCGCCGCCGTAGTATCATCGTTCTCTGCGGCCGTAATCGACTCCCGAATGCGCTTGCACTGCTCGTCGGCCTGCTGCGCTTCAAGCATCTCCTGGCGACTTACAAGGGTTCCCCAGGCTTCTCCAGGCGTTGTAACCGCGAAGACCTGGGGTTCTGGTTGCTGTTGTGCTGGTAGGGGTGCGCGAGACAAGGCGTCCGCGGCTTTGTTTGCTGGTGCCCTTCTTGTATTCCACTTTGTAATGATACTTCTGCAGGTTTAGCGCCCAGCGTGCGAGGCGACCTGCAGGGTTCTGAAGCCGTGACAGCCATGACAGTGCTTGGTGGTCAGTCTGTATCGTGAAATCTGCGCCATCCAAGTACATGTTAAACTTTTTGAGGGCGAACACTATGGCAAGACACTCTTTGTCTGTCACTGAATAGTTCTGTTCGGCTGCTGAGAGAGTGCGGCTGGCGAATGCCAGAGGGTACAGTTCGCCGCTATGCTCCTGTAGCAAAACAGCCCCTATGCTGTACTCACTTGCATCGGTTTGGACAACAAAGGGGCGGTTGAGATCTGGCAACCGCAGGCTTGTGGTGTCGGCGATGGCTGTTGATAGCGCCTGAAACGCCTGCTCCTCCAAAGCCGTCCAAGACCACTTGGCGCCCTTCCTTAGCAGCTGATGGAGGGGCCGTGCCAAGTCCGCACAGTTCGGAATGAAGTGCCTGTAGAAGCCGACCATACCCAGGAAGCGCTGCAGACTTTTGACGTTCTCTGGTTTCGGGAACTGCAAGATCGCCTTGAGCTTCTCCTCGTTTGGCCGGACTGAACCTTGGTCCACAACGAAGCCCAGGAGCTCGATCCTGCTGGCAGCCAGTTGTACCTTGCGGGGGTTTACTGTGAGGCTTGCGTTTTGCATGCGCTCCAACACAGTCTGCAAATGAACAACGTGATCCTCAAGGTTGTCTGAATATACAACCACATCATCCATGTACGCCATCGCGTAGTTGAACTTCGCGTCCCCCAGCACGATGTCCATCACGCGCTGGAAAGTTGCTGGGGAATTTGACAAACCGAAAGGCAGCCTCACGAATTCAAACAACCCTCTGGTACAAGTGAACGCTGTTTTCTCGATATCCTTCTCCGCTACAGGGATCTGTAGGAAACCTCTACTACAGTCAAGTGTGGTAAAAACCTTCGCTGAACCTAGCGCATACATAACCGCATCGATGGATGGAAAGGGATATGAATCTCTCGTAGTTATCGCGTTTAGGCGTCTGTAGTCTACGCACATGCGAACACTACCATCTTTCTTATCCGCCAGCACAATCGGAAATGCCCAAGGGCTTTTTGATGGCCTCACCGCTCCTGTATTTACCATCTCCTGCAGGGCTCCGTCCAGCTGTGGTTGCTTGTGGACGCTCAAGGGCCTTGGGTTGAACCGTAGTGGACGCGCATCTCCCGTCTCGATGTGGTGCTCCAAAATGTTCACAGTACCCGGAGCTTCCGTGAACATCGCTGCGAAGGGTTGTAGTACTGCTGCGAGCCGTGATTGTTCCTCCGGTGGTCCTGCGAACGACATCAAGATTGTTCGCAAACCATTTTCAACCTCTCCGGCGGTGGTCTCCGCTGTCAGCAACCCTGACAGAGATTCTGGTGGTCTTGCTGCAAAGCTGTTCAGCGGCGTTCCTGGGCCGTAGTGGTAGTTTCCAGCCTTCACGTCAAGCACTAGCCCTGTCCTGGCCATAAAATCGCGGCCTAGAATGGCTGGACAGGAAAGACCGGGGAGGTACAAGAAACGTTGCCTGTGCTTGCGACCATCTGCGATTACCGTCAGCCTCACTGCCGATGTTATCGGCACGACCTGATGCGAAGCTGTTCTGATACTGGTGCTTACGTGCCGGAATTTGATCTTCCTCGGGGAGCACCATTCTCCGACAACGTCTCCAAACACAGAAACCGTTGCTCCAGTGTCCAGTAGGGCAGGTATAGTCAGGCCAGCTACCTTGACTGTAATGAAAGGTGCATTGTCCACGCCTGCAGCCTGTCCGCCAAGGGCGAAGGGCCAACAGCTCACCTTGCGCTGATTGTTGCTCGCTGGAGGCCCTTCGTGTGCCTTTTGCACCACGTTCCCGCCTTCCATGTCGTCCATGTAGGGTGCGGCATGCTCGAAGGCAGTTGGTGTGGAATTTCGGCTCTGCTCCTGCACCCGCCGTCTGCGCCGAGCTTTCGGCGGCCGTTTTGGCCGCTTTGGAGGCAGTGGGTCTTTGCACTGATGCGTCTGCGGGTTTGTGCTCTGCTGCCTGCCGCGATGCGGCGAGTCTCGCCGCAGTTTCGAGAGGCGTATCTCGATTAGTTGCGCGAGGGGGTCTGCACAGCGTACCGCTGGGTGGTAGGATGACCAGAATACCAGTGCATTGTCGCGTGCGCCTGTCGGCTGCACTGTGTCCAGGCAAGGTGGCGCCTCCGAGCTCGCAGAGCTTGAGTACACGGTCTGGTGGACAGCCGCTTGCCACCTTTCCTTGTTGCTCGACTCGGATGATTTGGACACGAATTCCTTGCTGATGTCTGCACAGATGGATTTTCGATGGTTAGGAAATGTCTCCCAACTGTGAGGTACTTGCCTCTGGTCATTCCGGCCGAACGGGCGCTCCCACGACGGCGCCTCACCGCCGGGGTGAGTCGGCGCTTGGAAACCATCTCCCACGGGGGCGCCGCACCGCTGGGGTGAGTCAGCGCTGCAACCATCTCCTACGGTGGCGCCGCACCGCTCGGGTGAGTCAGCGCTGCGGCCATCTCCCACGGTGGCGCCGCACCGCTCGGGTGAGTCAGCGCTGCGGCCATCTCCCACGGTGGCGCCGCACCGCTCGGGTGAGTCAGCGCTGCGGCCATCTCCCACGGTGGCGCCGCACCGCTCGGGTGAGTCAGCGCTCCGGCCATCTCCCACGGTGGCGCCGCACCACTGGGGTGAGTCAGCGCTGCGGCCATCTCCCACGGTGGCGCCGCACCGCTGGGGTGAGTCAGCGCTGCAACCACCTTTGCCATGAATGATCGCTGCTCGCTTGTGGTTTTTCTCCTGCGATTGCCGGTTGTCCGGCCCCGCGCCCATGAACAGCGCCGCCTTCCTTCCTCGCTGCGTTGTTCGCTTCGCTCGGGGCCTCCGCTGGTTCATCCCTGGGGGTGAGCGGTAGGTGTACGCACACGAAGCCTCTAGGCATGCCTCTTTAGGCGGCGGCGGTTGGTAGGATTCCGTGGCCATCAGCGAAGCACGTATGGCTGTGGCCTCCTTGGCGAGGTCTTCAAAGTCTGAGAACCGCCGGGGCCGCAAGTACGGCTGGAACCTGGGGTGACACTGTCGGATGACCCGGAAAACTTTTTCCTCCTCGGGTGCTGCCGGTTCATCCCGCTGGTACAAGTCCTGCATAGAACGCACATATCCCCGAAGGCTTTCACCTTCTCCCTGTGTCCGAGCGCGAAGTTCGTCTTTGATTCGGTACGCATACCCAGGTAGCAAAAACACCAGCTTGAAGCGTTCCTTGAAGTCCGTCATGTCCTCGAATGGCTTCTGGTGACGTCTCCATACGCCAGCTTCCGCCCGCAAAGCAACTGGCAAGATCCTGCTAATCAGCACTCTATCTGAAATTGCCATGGCTTGTTGGTAGTCCGCCAATTCATAAACAAACTCGAAAGCAGACTTCTTGTCGGTGGAACCTGTATACGTTGGCACGGCCAAGTTTAACTGCAACGACGCGCTGCAGTGACAGTTGCATTGACGAGCCTGCGGCGGCCGATCATCCAATAATGCCTCAGTGTTAAGCTTGCTAGTCTGAAGCGCCAACAGTTGCTTTTCAAACTCTGCCTTCGATTCTGTCAGTTGGGCGATCAAGTCAAGAATTGGCTTTGTGTTGTCCGATAGCAGATCAGTCTGCGCAATACTATCCGAGAAACGTACGGAGGCCTTTTCGCTTAACGCGGGAACAGCATTCTCGTCCGTCGACATAGTTGTAGCTGCAGAATACTGTCAACACTGCCTTGAATACAGCCGTTCTAACCGGCGCAGAAAAAAAAATGGTCCTAAGTTGGCGCGCACAGTAAATCAGCGGTTACACTTCGATAAGCGCAAATTCTGTGGGAAGTCACTCACAGGATTTGTTGCGCAGCTTTCGGTTGCTCCTTTCCACGCCAGCTTCGTCATTGAGCGGTGGCTTGTGGTAGACGGTTGGAAGCATTCTCCGGTCTCTAAGTGATGCTCGCAAAGTAGGCACAGCCGTCTTTTGTGCCGCCGAATCCGCCGGTGACTTCTGCGTAAAAAAGGTTAGCGACCCGAGCAAAGCATACACAGTTCTGAAGCGTTCTGCGAGCATTCTCACGTGCGGGTGGCAGTGTAGCTCGCGGGGCGAGTCAAGGCTCGAAGACAATAAGAAAAAAAGGAATAAAGAAAGACCCCACGTTGGGCGCCAGTGAAGGATCCCCCTTCGAGCGTAAAGGGTTCGCGAGCCCGAACCTGCCCGACGAAGTAACGCCGATCCGCATGAGAACAAATCACGGGTTTATTCCGGGAAAACCAAAATAGGAAAAAACAAACAAGGCAGGTTGGGAGGCAACAAAAAGAGAGCACAGCAAGCAAGCGCCGAAAGCGCGTAAAGAAAACATTGCGGTGGTTGAAACCCTGCTTGTCCAGAAAGGTACAGCATGGTGCTGTACACTCACGACGACGTCTTCAGTCACTTGTGCCGACGTCGGGTGAAGAGCGTCCGCCTCGGACGCTGGTTGCTCTTCGCGGTCCGGGCGTCATGGTCGTGGCTCGCCACCGCCCGCGGCCGCAGCTGCTCTCGCGTGTCCCTCGGTGCGCACTGTCCAGCTGCTCCTGTGAGCGCCGCTTTTAAGCCACTCTGTTGGTTGTGCGCATGCTCCGGGTTCTGTTGCACTACACGTGTCCGTTGCGGCTCACTGGTCATCGCACACGCGCGCACGGGCACCATGACGCACTGACGCCACTATCAGTGTTCGTCCCGCACTCACTGCAGTGTAATCACCCTCCGCGGGCGCACGTAGGGGCTGCGTCCCTACAATATATATATATATATATATATATATATATATATATATATATATATATATATATATATATATATATATTAGGAAAGGCCATACCCATACTCATCTCATACGCATTTTAAGCGCAAACCTGACATAGACGAACTACCTAACAGAGTGTTGGCGCTCTTTGTTAGCAGACACCTTTCCGCCATTAAACACAAACATAATAATAAAAACAGGTACTATACATAGCAAGTAGTTTACAGAGCATTTACGTGGTTTTTCAATCGTTAGCCTTTCAATTTAGGATTCTAAACTCTTGGTTCATTAGGACAACCAATGTACCTCTCTTTACAACGAAGTCTGGAGTAGCCAGCTCTTTTATGGGTTGAAACTAAACTCTCCAATAAATAATTATATCTCTCTGGCTACTAAATGAGAACCCCTAGCTATACCAAAATTGTCAGCTTTTGAAGGCAGGTTAGTACAACAGATTATCGGATCTATCAAAAATCACTACCAATAAACGAACACATTATGCGAGCGTTCATGACACCGCTTTCTCGAGCTTAAAGGATATTTGGCTCAGGGAAACTCATTAAAGGGTAAGAAGGCCGCGGCAATGTTTTGCATAATACTACGCAGATAAGATGCCACGCCAATAAAATTGTGACGAGAGAAAAAGTAAGCTTTATTCCGCAAAAAAAGAGAGCACGCTGTTAGATTCCTTAATTCAGAATCCCGTTGCAGTTTCTAGCCTTCTTCGCACGTTCAACCAGTCGAAACTGAGTTTTCTGTTGGACCTGGTAAGTTCTCTCTCCCACAGCTCATTGAAAGAGTTCGAGACTCGGCGAGATGTGTTTTTTTGGCAGGCCCATATTGTGTAGTAGAGGGTGCAGATTTCATTGCAGTGTGGGCCGGTGGGGTTGTAGAAAGGCGGTTCGTGGCGTGATATTCAGTTAGGTGGGGGGACGTGTTGGCAACAGCCGTAGTTTATGCTCCTGCAATTCGGTCGGCGTCGGGGGTGGGCGGGACGATAGTGTTGCCAGCCCAAGTTGTAGTGTTGTGTGATGCATAGATAGGTTACTAGGGGATCAGCCGCTTGCAGCCACATGTCTCGTGGTACCCAGTAGGCTAAATCTCAGACTGTCCTGTTGGCCATGAAATTGCCGCCAAAGGGGTGGTGCTGAGAGGTTCAAACCAGACCTGTTTTGCTTGAGGGTGTCATTGCACAAGGCTTTTTTCAGCAGGTCTTTTGTATTCATCCACCTACTTACCTTCGAGATGTTGCTTGACCGTAAGTAATAATTGAATCGGCTAAGGTGTGGGTGAGTTTCAGGTGCAATTAGGTCATCCTACTTTCCTCATTACATTTGCTCTCGGCTAGCTTCCTTGATGTTCAGTAGTGTTACCAAGGAATGACTAAAATAAACAACCTAAAGCCAGAAGACCTTCAAATGGTGCTTGTTAGCCAGTAAATCTTACCATTTTGTGAGTACCGAATCCTTCTTGGTGTCAATTAAACCTGTTGAAAATGCTTCCCTGTTTATTGTGGCTTCCCTGACAGGAATGGATAACAATAGCCGCGTCTAAAACAAGGGGAAGGCTAAAACGTTGATGGAGGGAAGAAATAGTAATGAATGAGTAACCACGTGTTTATTGAAAAAAAAAAGAGAGAGCGAGAGAGAAGTCCCTTGACATGACCCAAGCCATCGGTCAAGCGTCGGAAATGGGATAGGAAGTAAGGAGTGTGGAGAATAGGCAAAGAAAGGCGGCTAGAAGCATTCCTTAATGCCTGCTTCTCTTATGAAAATCAGCAGAGTGTCCAGCCGGCGCTTCCTGTAAGGTTGTGCTCTACGTAGATTAAACAAAAGCTCGTAGTCTACCAGTCGAAGCGGACGAAGTGTCTTCAGGCAGCGTCCTCTAAAACATTGAGCGCCGAGCAATACCACAGGTGTTGTCGCGCACTGTACAGGGCCAGAGTACCATGTTTATGGAACGCAGGAGTGCTGCACGGATTGCTACGTCGAAGAGGAAATCAGCCGTACTAGGCGTAAGGGCCGTGCCCATTCTTAGACGCCTTAGCCCAATGGCTGTTGCCCAATGGCTGAATCTATGGGGTAACGGGCGGGGGTCTTACGGAACTTAAGAAATAGGAAACGTGGGTGGCAAAGAATGGACTCAGGACCGGAGTGATTGAAGGTCGATGGAAGAGGCCTTCGTCCTGAACGGGACCTGAGTAGCCTGTTTTTGTTGATGGTGATGATGATGATGACGATGAAGATAATTTTATGAAACACAGATTTTGTATGCTGCGTTCACTGCAAGTGCAATTTTTTTCTGAAATACACTGCTGCAGTAAATCACTTCAGCCTGCAGATGCCTACACGATACTATTAGGCGCCAATATATGCTTCAATATACTTCAACACGCTAAAATCGCATCACTTTGTGCCTGCAACTCCGGTACCTTGAAGTAGCGTTCAGTGTCGCCACGCATCTT
This sequence comes from Haemaphysalis longicornis, assembly GCF_048455015.1. Taxonomy (NCBI): domain Eukaryota; kingdom Metazoa; phylum Arthropoda; class Arachnida; order Ixodida; family Ixodidae; genus Haemaphysalis; species Haemaphysalis longicornis. The sequence continues at coordinate 782,643 of NW_027526276.1, forward strand.
ACGCGCTAAAAAGTGGATTGGTGCCGCTTTTTACTTCCTTTGGGGGCCATGTCCTTCAGATGTAACACCTTTCCGGTAGTCGCCGCTTCAGTGCTGTCACGGCTTACGCTTGGGGAACGTAGCTGTGAATTTCAAACAAAAAACACCACACTATGAAGTCTCAAGTACCAGTACGAAAAGTGTTGTGGCCTGCTCGCAAAATCCAGAAGCGGTCATAGGGTTTAGCGTGTAGCGGGCGGAAAGTCCTGCATAGGAATAAACTTTTCGTTTAACGGTGTAATAGAATGAAAAATTCGGCTTTGATTGTAAGTAACAATATTGCAAATGGGCGGCTTTAGAGGGATAAAAAGGGCCAACACCTGGTTCCCAATTCCAATATGGGAAAATTCGCTCTTGAGTGAAGCTCCAAAATCCCAACTGCCTCTTTCAGATCGGCGACCTTTCGGTCCTATCATAGAGATTGCACTAAAGAATGACGTTCCGCCGAGATGGGCCCATTTTGAAGGTCTTGTAGTTGCTGCAGTATGGTTTGGGGCTGCTTTTCTGCGTGCTGGATTTTCGGTAGTGTGCTAGACACTTTCCGGTTCTTGCTGCATCGACCAGAAAGCATTCTTAGAGGTTTTGATCCGCTCGACTTGAGTGAACATTTCTACCGCTTTCGTGTCTATGGCAGTGTTCCCTGTTAAAATGTTATGGTTCCACTTTGTTATAAACGCGTCAAAGGTTGCTAACCCGAAGTATCTTAACATTATTCTCTGTTTTTTAATACCGGCGCAATTGAGACGCAAGACAACGACATAATAGCAAATGAAAATTGCGGCGAAGGCATGAGGGCCGGACGTTATTTTATTACTGGTCAACGATCTCATCCTGTTGATGTGCGAAAAAAAAAACTGCCTTTGTTGATCGTAAAAATAAGTGGAGGTTGTGAACACCGTCGCAAGAATTGAGCTATGCCAACGGACAACCAGGATTCGTACCACTCTTTTATGCCGCACCAATAATAGCAGGTGTACGGCCCGCGAGCAACTGTACAACATGCGCAACAAAACGCAAGAGCGACCTTGGACGGCTTCTTTTTGTTGAGTCAGATAATAGTAATGACTGCTCAAAATTGTAGCCCCTCGCGAAAGTATACTGTGCGGTTCACTAACATAGGAGGAAACTCCAAAAAATACTTCGCTTCTCATTTTTCTAGGAGGGTACTTAAGCGCTGAATTAGTGGATGTCCGTGAACAGGGGCTCCGGCAGTTGCGTGCTCAAGAACACGTTAACGAGCTAGTGCTACACAAATTTCACCACGTGGCCCCATGCCGAAGCCCCCCAGCTGGCATATCTTCACATTCATCTTATTCCTAGTCTGAAAATAACCGTAGTAACGTATTGCAAACAACAACAGGGGCCCCCCGTAGTCCAATACTTGGACTACTCCCCCCACAGACGCAAATTCGATTACAGCTGTAGCGTATTGTGAAGGGAAAGATCAAATGCAAATGTGACAGACGCCATTCTGTCAAGATTTCGGTCGTATTAGATGTTCCTGGGTGGTCGAAATTCTACCAGAGCCCTCTACTAAGGTGTACGGTACCGCCCAATTTTATCTTCAGAGAATAAAGCCATAAAGATTTTAACAGCGATTGCATGACGCCGTTTTGCCCGTATTATGCAAACGTGGTTCGGGGCTTCCTTTTGTCATGCCAGAAGTGCATAACGCTAGCTAGTTTACTAAGCAAGCTTATCCAGAATTGAGCTGTTAAGTCTGATTGATTTTCTAATATTAGTATTCAAAGGCCTACAAATAACTTCATTTGTTCTCGGCTGTGGTTTTGAGCAGTAATATTATTCTTTCAAATGGTTTTGTTATACTTGTTTCCAGGCCTTCGTTTTATTACCGAGATGCCTAGTTATATGCAGCATCCGATTTTAGTTCAGGGAAAATCTTTCTGTCGGCATAGGTTTAGGCCAATGTCTCCGATGCTCTGTTCAGGCTCAAAGTTTGACTATTTGGGAACCAGCAGAGTAAGACAACATCAATAGCAAGAAAAACGAGGGACCCGCCGCGGTGGCTCAGTGCCTAAGGCGTTGTGCTGCTGAGCACAAGGTCGCGGGTTCGATTCCCGGCCGCGGCGGCCGCTTTTCTGATGGAGGCGAAAAGCAAAAACGCCCGTGTGCACGAGATTTCGGCGCATGATAAAGATCCCCAGGTGGTCGAAATTAATCCGGAGCCCTCCACTACGGCGCGCCTCAACGCCTGCGTTGCGTCGGCGCGTAAAACCCTACAATCAAGAAAAACGAGGAGAAGGACAACATTGGATCATGGTCGACGAGCGTCCTACAGTGCTTCTCCGTCTTCTTCTTGTATTTGTATTTTTTCGCTGGTGTTCATGTCTGATTATGTCAATTTTTTAGCATTTCTTTACCAACACTAATATTCTCGGCAACATAAATGTTTCATTTGCAGGATTTTACTCCGGCCAAGATACTGAAACTGATGATGCAAAGAAAGCACCTCATTGCGAGCTTTGGAGGGATGACTGGTCATTTGACGATGATAACGAAACGAAGAGAGAAGTAGATATAAAAAAATGTGAACTGTTCTTCAATTGCACCTGCAGGACGTCTTCTGTTTATGATGTAGACCAGACGAAAACATGCTTTCGGATTGAATGGAAAGATGAAAAGATGACAAACAAAAAGACGACAAACAATACGATGACAAACAATATGAGGGCAAACAATACGATGGTTGCTAATGGAAAGTGAATTGTGTGTATAAACTTCATTTGCTTCAAAAGTTACCCGTGTGTATTGCATTGTTCGTGTCTTCTACATTGCATTTACGACCACCGAACTCTTTCTTCTTTAGTTTAACGTGTCCACAACAACAACCTACACAAAGGTATCAACTTCTGTTTTGCAACTACCGCATAATTCTTTTAAGTAAAATATCCGAATACGTTCCAGGAGAGAAAGAGCGAGAGAAAAAACTTTATTATCCTAAACAGCCCTACTCTGGGTCCGTCGTTCCAGCCTCTTCGTTAGGAGATGACCGATGCGTTGAATGGCCAGAGTTCCTCACTAACACAGCGGCAGTGGGCTGCCAGGAGTTCTTGCGTCGACTTTACGTCCACGCCAGGACCCGGGTTGAGCCAGTCCTCTCAGGAAGCGATGCCGGAACGGAGCTGTGACTGTAGGTCTGGTGGATGCCACTCCCAGTAAACGTACTATACGGATCGGTAGGAAGGGGCGTTGAGTGTAGGGCAAGTACGGGGCGAGAGGATTCTATGTAGGTGGTGTATACGGGGTGGAGTGAGAAGAGAGGAGGTTTGTGCTTTCCATACCACAGATGCGGCTTCATAGGAGAGGTTGGGGTTAAGGACTGGGAAACACTACCTACTGGCCCGTAGCGCGCAGAGATGCGGTCGGCGCACCTCATGTTCTAAAATCTTCTGAGGGCCATTATGGTACACCTTTGGCCGCAACATAGACAGACCCGGGCGTGACCTGGTGTAAGCGTGTGGGCTAGAATATTGCCGTCCAAGTTGATATGGCCACGGACCCACACCAGCGTTATCTTTTTGGAGGATGGGCGGGAAGGGCGCAGTTTAGGACGTCATAGGTATTAGGGTGTGCGCAATGACGAGAAATATTTCGTAGCGCCTCGTGTTAGTCATTAACCACAAAAATTGAGGTGCCAGAAGGTTAGGCTTTGATAGCGTATTCGACGGCCGCGGTATGGAGAATTCTTCCAGGGTTGTACAAGTTGGGATGTTTTTGAAAGGGACGGGGTAAGCATTAGCTTGACTCCCTCCAAAATCCTTTCGGCCTTCAAAATGCCGGGATATGCTACAAAACTGCCCTTCAGAAACGCCCCTAGAGATACTACAAGTTTCGTCTGGGAGATGCAGGCTTTAATCAACTGATGCGTAAATGCGACTAAACAGTTTGTAATCTTGTATTACCTTACTGTAACAAAAAGCGCCCTTTTTGAAGTCACAATTACAATACCAATGATGGTGATTTCGGGCATTGGCTCTGTCATATCAGTAGTTCGATGGCGTTTATTTGCGATGCGTGCAGGTGTCTCGCTCTCCTTCCAACCAGGTGCTTCCTAAGCCATGGCGATGAATTCGGCATCAACTAAAACGGGGTTACTCCCACCTAATATTAACCTTCCAGTCTCAATAATTCCTAATATTACTATCGAGATTTCAAATGCAGCCCGTGTAAAGATGTGATAATTGCACTTATGTCCAAGCATACCGACAACCTTGATTTGTGACGTTTGCGATTTTGAGCTCCGTGAAGAAAACGTCTCGTTAGTGGCGGAGTATGTACGCGAACCGTCTTTACCTTTTTTATTCGGCATGCAAAAACATTCAATGCGACGTCGAGAATGAATAACAGTTTTTATCTCTAGCAACATTGACTTGTTACGTGCAAACGTATAGTTATGACTCATGCCGCCTCTAACTACGGTGTGGTTGCGGCGCACACAGCTCGCGCCGAGGTCACAAGCAAGAGTGGTTGTACGGTTCGCTGTGACACAGGGAGCTTGTAACGCGCAGGACAAGCAACGATATTACGCATTCCTTCCTATTCACACGAACTTCAATGTGACCGCACGCACACTCTGTGGGAGCGACAGACTGCCTGCGGCATGTGGAGTTTTCCGCACCGTACTCATAGAAGAGCGGCAACAGGCACTTCATATTCGCACCATGCTATGAAGCAATCACTGCAAAATTGATGTTAAAGCAGCGCGCTGCAGTTACGCTAACAGCAATGTGTGGGGGCTACACCTTTTATGAAATCTTTTAGGAACAACACCATTTAGAAATCTTTGGAAACAGCGCCGTGAAACCGCCAAGCGTTGCGATACGCTGAGAATGTGGGCGATGACAACCAACACCCAGTACGAAATCTCGCCCCCACTCGATAAGGACATCCTGAGTCTTCGTAGACATTCTCGTAATGTCCGACAGTTGGGACGTTCCAAACACAAACACAGAAATGGCAAACAACGCCACAATATAAAATAAACAGGCTAAGTATTAAAAATACACCCCAAAAAATGGCTAACAAAATCACACAGGTGACTATAATAAAGTTCCCTGAAGCCTTTAGACAGAAAACAGAAAGTGTGACAACGCTCATTTAACTACAAACTGTGCGCACTATACTGCGACTAATAGGAGTTTGGGACAACTTTTTTAAGGGGCTCGAAATTCAAAGCGTTTGTATTTGTTCCCATTTAAATGTAAACACATTCTCCAGGGATATTTTAAGAGGGTATCCTACGCCTTCTGGTGGCTTTTCAAACAACCGATGCTAATTTTTCGGCGGTCACTCGACCTAACATCATTTCAAAAATCCCTTCAGCCCAGTTTTTTCAAGTGATTCTTTGGGAGAACTCACGTGGCTCGCTCACACGCGACACAGTATTCCAATCGGTAAATTAAGTTATTGCTAAGGAACACAGTCCGTGTGCAATAAATGTTATAGTGACAGCGTCATCACTTACGAAGATGTTCGAGTAACTTAAAATCTACTTTCAACAAACCATTCCGTATGACGCTAATATAGAGCCCTTGCTAAGTAGTCATGTCGTTTCATTTTGCTCTGGCAGCTCCTTATACAAAGGGTTAGCCATGATTATAGATGTAACCCGAAATGTTTCTTTCGCTCTCGTATATCAATAGCTTTTGTAAATGCAAAGAACCTAATAATAAAGCATAAAATATTTGTATTTCAAAAATACCTTAACGGTAATCAACAACTTTGAAGTTCGTAGTGTCTGCCTATACGTAAGCAGTGGGTCACAACATTGCGGATTAGTGTTCAACGCTGAATAGAACCAGCCTCAGGGAGAGCACACTAATAGAGATACCGAACACCGACACCTAACCTTCTTTAACGTAACTGCAACCTCGAGTATACGTTGGAAGTGCCGCCACTTCGAAAGCAGGCAGTGCCAGCGCCGTATTCAAGTAGAGTAGAACTCACACTGCCATCCCAAGCAACCAGAAGGCTCATGCTGTAAAGCTAGAGTTGAAATTATGAGGATGGATGAAGTAGGTCGATGTTGAGGATGTTGAAGATGGCTCGTTGATCGAAGGCACATAGCTGACGACGGTCTGCTCCACGATATTTACACTTTATTACAATATTTACAAAGTAGTTGCAACTGACATCGCAGATTCGAGCTAGAGACGAGCTCGGGACTAGCCCGCATCACGCGGGGCTCTCTCTTCCCTCTACAACAAACACCTCGGTTTTATTTAAAAAACCACGCCTCCAAGGAAGGCGGAACCAAAGAAAGAGAGGAGGGCACATAATTAACAGTTCTGGTCGTTTATGGGCCGCACAGCAACCCACAGGCGGAGCTCATAATTAGGCAATTGGCCCGCCCCTTGTCCAAAACTCCTTTCCCATTCCCATGCAAACTAGACGTCAATACTGAGAAAGGATTCGCACCGGAAGCCGCGACACTAAAAATCAACAAACTACCCAAGAGTGACACGTTGTTACACTGATTTAGGAGTAGCCTCACAGGGACCGAAAGCAATAAATCCCGAACCGTCGTTCCAATGCACATCTGTGTCGTGCTGGCGCAGTTTGTTTACGCGGATCTCCGCCTTCGCTTCATCCCCGCTTCCCAGCGGCCACCTGCAGCTGCTTCCGGTCATTCCCTGAATTCCCCATTTCAAAACAGACCGGCACAGTGTCGTGATTTGTTTAAAGACTGTGGCCGCCGCCACTTTGACATTTCGCGTCTTTGCGTCGAGTCTGCCCAACGATTTACAACCGGCCGCTTCCGGTCCGCTCCCCAACTTGACACCCGACGCGCCCGGTGCGAGCAGTGCACCACACAGCCTCGCCCCTCTCCTGCTTCTGAGAATTAGCGGCAAACGGTTCCTATCCGCTGCCGACGCGTTGAGCGGGGTTCGCGGCCCCCGACCACGAGAGAACAACAACAACAAAAAACAGTGCTCGAAACGCTGCTCCAACCTCCGGCGCTCATAGTCAAAACAAACAAAGAAAAAGAAACCTCTCCGGTCAGTCTTCGTAACCACTCGATGCAACCCCTCGATCTTACTACCTCCCCACCAAGAATGTTGTATGTACACTAGTTGTACCTACAACATAAACTTCATCAGAGGAACTTATAGTAAACCACAACTTCGAAAACTACGAAAGAACTCAAAACAAAGCACAAACCACTGTAGGTAACATACGCTGCATGCATCCCTTTCAAGATTACAGTACCCTTAGATGATACAGCACACAGAATGCAAACTCCAAACTGCCCGTACAGACACGCACTACTAAATAAAGAAAACACCAACATGCTCCTCACTATCCCCCCAAAAGGCGAAAGCATTCACAACAGCGATCTCGCTTTATACCCAGCAGACACGTGCGACATTAAAAAAAGAAGCAATAATACAAACCACAATGCCACTACAACCGCATGCAAAATCATTCTCTCACTTAAAAGAGAGACACAGACACACGACGCACCCGAAGAAACAAAATGCGGCTACTTCTGTAGCAGTTACAAAACGCCTAACATAAAGTTCATTTTCTGCTCGCGTTCTCCCGCACGACTCCCAAAACGCACCACAGGAACTCATAAGTGTTTGACCCGGCTGAGGGTTCACTTCGGTGCATTGCGAGAGTTCAAACTGTACGGCATTCACAACACCAAACACGCACAGGGTGGGGCCCCACTTGTACATTCCATGGCCCACCATGACCACACGCCAGCACAACAATGGGAGCCACTCGACCCTTCCGTCGGGAGTAAGTGCTCTACGTACCCCACGCGCTGTCCAACCTATCAAACGGGCGACCGTACTGCTACAGCGCGTGGAATAAGAGTTGAACCACCCGATCCAAATACGCATATTTCAAACTGGCACCAATTGCCTCCACTCAGTACGTTAACCTAAGCTCACTAACGCTTAATTACGGATGTAATGCTAAGATAAGATTTAGAAACAACCACCGAAATGTTAGACGAACGCTCGACACAGCAACCCAAATAACTAGAGAAGTCAGGCAATTACAAGCCAACCTGACACTAACCTTTCACCTAAAGTGATTGCAGCACACACACGCACAAAAAAAACTTCTTTACAGCTGAGTGTGCGCAAATCATCGCTGACTCCAAGGTTTCTTACCTTAAAGGGGTCCTGAAATACCTTCCGCCGATGCATGGATGTACATGTACCCAAATAAAGCAATGTATTTGCAATCTCCTCCCGCAAGAATTTTCTTAAAGCGATGAGTATTAGCTGAGAAATCGTAAATCAAAAACCGCGCATTATCGTCGCTCCGCGTTTCCTCCTCCTTTCGACTTACTCTACGCTGTTGACGGCGCGCGAGCTTTGCCTCCCATGATGCTGCGCTCCGCAGCGGTGACATACTTCCGCTATTGCGCTGCTCAGACTGTCGTCTGCTACGGGCAAGCTTTGTTGACACCATGAATCCCTCAAGGCTGGAAAAGCGAACGAAAAATCTGGCCGCGTGTATGCGGCGGCCTGGCCTTGCCCTTTCGCGGTGTACGTTGCTGGCGGCACGTGACTTTTTATCGGCGGCGAACTCGCAGCCGCACGGGGAGGGTCGTGCGCTCGTTCCCTTGAAGCACCGCGCACTGTTTATCCAAAAAGCGCCGTATCAGATGTGGCCCCGCTAGTGCCGGCTCTTATTTTGTGGCGGTGGTAATTCCTGCCGGCGGCATGTGAAAAAGACATTTTAAGCCGATACTGAACCCGTGCACAAAACGCCAGTTCAGCTTGGGGCGACGCGTGGCGGAGAGCGGCAACATTGGCAAAATATGCTCCGCCGTGACTCTGAGCTTTCTAGCGCTGGAGCGAGCGCCGTTTCTTTGACAATCTCAAACATCGGTTGCCTTGGCAACAAGGCACAAACCACTCCAGAAGTCAGTTACGGTTGCGTGATCCCGGTTCAGCTTGGCGCCCCACTTCGCGACATGTGGGCACTGCAGGCGTACCACCACGGAGCGTACCACTCACTCCCATTGGGAAGTGCGAGATGCGTTTGGCATTACAGGAGGCGATGGTGTGTGTGTTGTGGACGCCTTTGTTTCGCGATGAAATGCGACGTTGTGCTTCTGCGGGTGGATAGTGCTTCCCATGGTCTGGATTATCTTTCTCGAGCGACGTACGACTCAACCTCGCATGGGGTATGTGCAGTGTGCGTGGCTAAAAGCCATCGGCTTGTGCGCCAGAGTTAAGTGACTTGCTGTTCGTCCCCGCAAAGCGCGCGCGAGGTGAGTACCGAATTTACGACGGGCAGGAGGCAACCCATCCTCTGTCAATCGTGGTTCAGACTTTCAACGCATGTTGTGACGTTGTGTTCGTTAGAAACGCATCTCTGGATTGTTTTGAAGTTGAATAAAATGTATGCGTCAAACCCGGGCATTCGGCTCAGGGCGTTCTCTGCGATTGCACGAAAGAAGTGCCACGGGGCTTCAGCGCTTTCTTTATGGAACGTACTCAGGTAACAGAATATCCATGTCGTGTTATGGCCGTGTTGCATTCAATACAAACGGTTAAGCGTTTGTTTGTGTGCTTGGGCATTTTACGACAAACGAAACAAGTGTAACACTTGTTTCGTTTGTCGTAAAATGCCCAAGCACTCCGGCTCTCCGCTGGCAGATCAGCCGGCGAGCCGACGCTGAGCAGACGACTCATTTCTTTGCCGGAAGTGCGTGAAAAAGCCGCCCAATAGCAGGATGTCTAGCTGATGACGAACATCTGGGAATCGATGATGTAGACATGTGAAGATGGCGGCGTCCAAAAACACGAAGGAAAGGGTGAGAAAAAAACGACAAACTTTGCAACAAAAGTGTGAGCTTTCCGCTGCGCGTAAAAGAGTAATACTTGGCACAGAGGACGTTGATGACCCGATCTAACGGTTGCGCTTGTTCATTTAGTGTGCTCAAAATGCCTTTCAGGGCCCCTTTAAGTTTTGGTTAGCATGCACGCTTTTTCCGTGGCGGAACACAACGACCATCGCACGGCCACTGATCCAACGCCATGCACCTCCAGCTGACACGAAACAATGCATGGTGTGGCCCGCAGCTTCCTTTGCTCCAGCGTGAAAATGAATGGCCTACTCGACGGAAACGTCCACGTTCGTGCCCCACCTGCAACTCTACACCCTGCACCGCCTCACGCTTTCCCTGCCTCGTCACTGCCGACCTACGGGCAAGTTGCGGTGCTGCGCGAGGGCTTTCCACTTTTTCCCCGCCCCAGGTGACAATTAGCAGGCCAGTCTCAGTGCATGCGACATGCACCACCTCCGTTTGGTCGGAACGAACCTCAGTCTGGAAGACTTCACTACCCCGCGGCACGCTGCTTTTGTGTGCGCTCTGGCTCTCTTCCATTCCACTAGAAACCTGTGTGCCGTCCCCCACACACTCGCTAGGCGCTAGTTCTGGCTGCAGTCCCTCACCTACCAGTTCTTCGCGCACAGGCGTTTGCTCTATGCCTGCGCACAGAGTAGCGCTATGCGCGAAACACGGCCGCGCTGCGTCACCAACCCAGAGATGCTCAGTATACGCGCCCACTGGAGTGACGACGGATGTTAAGGCCGCTATCCTTCGAGAAGTTACGACCTCTTCCGTCACAACGGCCACACTAGGTAGTTGCGGAACAACTGGACTGTCTTTCGCCTCAGCTGAAAACAGCTCAACAGTGGGAGCGCTAGATGGATTCTTAACAGTGTGAGTAGCCTCACCTGCATCACCTTCCTTCTCCGGCTCCTTAAGCTCGCTAGCTCCTACGCGTGTCGCTCCAGCCTCACACTCCTTACTCTGAGGCGCTCGAAACGCCCACGATGGAGCGAACACGGTCAATACCCCGGTAGGCTCGTGGATGTCATTTTTGAGCTCACTATTCTCACGAAACTTCGCTTTTTCAAGAGCGATTTCGGCCCTTCCGACCGCCAGTTGAGCACTAAGCTCATCACCTGACCAATCGGAAAGACCGCCAATGCCCCGACTACCCGCTAGCCTCGCCTTTTATAGCGCGTAGTGGGCATTACGAAGAGCCAGCTTCGCTCGAAGCTTTTCAATCTCCCAAACCATAGCCATCCGGCTATGATCGGAGCACCGCCCTTCTATTAGCGTAGTGGCCATGGCGAACCCGGAGAAAACAAGTCAGGGCCCACCTGTGGGTTCACGCCGCCGTCCAGCCTGACGCTACGTCGTCGACGCTCCTCCCTCCGGTAAAAAGCCCGATTCTCCTGCTGGCAGTCCTAGTCGTCGCCTCGCAGACGACTCTCGTTCACTCCAGCGCACGAACGTCCGCCGTTACTAGATCCGGGTGCTGCCTCACAGTGTACAGCCCTATCCCGTCTTGGGCGTCGTCCTCGTCGCTGCAGCCTGGAGCTTCTGCTCCCTCGGAGTCTCTCACGGAGATGTCACTCCGGTTCTCGCCGCTGCAGCTCGGAGTTTCTGCTCCCTGGGGCCTCTCACTGGAATGTCGCCCCAGCCGTGGAGTAGCCTCTCCGTCGTCCGCCAGAAGCCTCTCGATCCATCCTGGTCACGGCACCAGTTGAAATTACGAGGATAGATGAAGTCGGTCGATGTTGAGGATGTTAAAGATGGCTCGTTGATCAAAGGCACATAGCTGACGACGGTCTGCTCCACGATATTTACACTTTATTACAATATTTATAAAGTAGTTACAACTGACATCGCAGATTCGAGCTAGAGACGAGCTCGGGACTAGCCCGCATCACGCGGGGCTCTCTCTTCCCTCTACAACAAACATCTCGGCTTTATTACAAAAAACCACGCCTCCAAGGAAGGCGGAACCAAAGAAAGAGAGGAGGGCACATAATTTACAGTTCTGGCCGTTTATAGGCCGCACAGCAACCCACAGGCGGAGATCATAATTAGGCAATTGGCCCACGCCTTGTCCAAAACTCCTTTCCCATTCCCATGCAAACTAGACGTCAATACTGAGAAAGGATTCGCACCAGAAGCCGCGACACTAAAAATCAACAAACTACCCAAGTCTGACGCGTTGTTACACTGATTTAGGAGTAGCCTCACAGGGACCGAAAGCAATAAATCTCGAACCGTCGTTCCAATGCACATCTGTGTCGTGCTGGCGCAGTTTGTTTACAGGGGATCTCCGCCTTCGCTTCATCCCCGCTTCCCAGCGGCCACCTGCAGCTGCTTCCGGTCATTCCCTGAATTCCCCATTTCAAAACAGACCGGCACAGTGTCGTAATTTGTTTAAAGAAAGTGGCCGCTGACACTTTGACATGTCGCATCCTTGCGTCGAGTCTGCCTAACGATTTACAACCGGCCGCTTCCGGTCCGCTCCCCAACTTGACACCCGACACGCCCGGTGCGAGCAATGCACCACACGGCCTCGCCCCTCTCCTGCTTCTGAGAATTAGCGGCAAACGGTTCCTTTCCGCTGCCGACGCGTTGAGTGGGGTCAGCGGCCCCCGACCACGAGAAAACAACAACAACAGCGAAAAAAACGGCACTCGAAAGGCTGCTCCAACCTCCGGCGCTCATAGTCAAAACAAACAAAGAAAAAAAAAACCTCTCCGGCCAGTCTTCGTAACCACTCGATGCAACCCCTCGATCTTAACAGCTAGGTTTAGTCTTTTGCACGTATGCGCAATAATGGCGGTCTCAGCAAAACGTTCAACTCCATCACCTGAAAGTACAATTTGTCACGTGCACACTTAAAAATTCTGAACGTGTGACAGAAGATCATACGGTCACACGAAGCAGCCAGGTCCTCGTTGGACAGGTATAAAAACGGCAGTATTACACTTTCTCAAGTGCTGGGTGAACTGGTCTTCAGGAATCTAAAAATTGTGACTATTAATGTTTATGTTACCGACAATAAAATGTACCTTAATACTCCTGAAATACTGCATAACGGCTGGGCAGTATCACGATACTAGGATATCGCGATATCGTCTCGCATATACTTTTGAGACAGTTTAAAAACTTGTGGACGCCGACCAAAGGTTTATTAAAAAGGTAAGAAAAACGTTTCTACTTCCATACGGAATCCTTGTTTACCACAGTGAACAAGGATTTCCACGGCCACGTTTTCCACAGAAAGGCCGTCAGTAAGGAACTGTTCTCAAAAAATTCAGTTTGAGCTGAACTTTCCTAGCTCCGTCCCTGCGTCGCCTAAGATCTCCTTGGCAAAGTGGTAGATCTACAACAGTTCTCCATCCGATAATTTGCATATACCTAAGTCGTCAATGAGAATACCGGGATCTGGAGCTTCGGCAAGGCGACTCTCTGGGTGGAAGAGCGGAAGCTGACGTATGTCGCGGGTTCGTGGTTGACTTTGCGGTGTGCCCCAGCATAAACGCCACGCCATTGGTCCTTCTGTACAGATACTTACGGATGGCTGACGTCCGTGGGGGACAGGCGCTTGGTGTTCAGCACAAACCGAAGTTACTGACTTCGTGCCGGATCTTTCGAATTCTTGTCTAACGAGATGTTTGGCGATCTTGGTGTTCATGTGCGCTGATAGATAAAAAGAGTAGATTTGCAGCAACAGTATTAAGTAATAAAAAAGCTCACAATTTTTATTGCATTTGGGTCTTTTCGTCCAAGGTAATCCCTTACAGAGAATGGAAGCGCGACTTTTCGGGCCTCTGTTCAACTTGTCGCACGGAACCTGTTCTCGTGCTCTGCAACACGCGAGCGTCAACGCACCCGAACACACATGCTGGCGCGTTGGACCAAGGGGCATAATACGTAGCGTGCCATCTACCGCGTTCCTTGCGCCAACATGGATGATGAGACATTTTTCGAAGGCTATGTCACGAGCAAACTAAGCAGTCAAAAAAATCGAAATAAGATGACCGTGCATCAGGAAAACAAGGAGAAGCTTCATAGGCAAACACGCCTGTCACAACTCTACTTCAATACAGATCTGCGCTTGTTAGCACCAATAATAAACCGGCAACAGACCTCGCCAATACTGTTTTCGGTCGGATTTTTTTATTCTCAATTTCAATTGCCCTCAACATCCTGCGACCTTCACGCCTTCTCGTTTTACTCAACCTTTGTATGTATAAAAATGCTATCGTACTGAATGGAATCACCCAAAGTCGTTACTTCACCCAGCAATCGCTTTTACATTCCTGCAGAATTTTATCTTTTTGTTTTCTGTTACTTCATCTATTTTGTTTGTCCATCCCGAAGGTTCTCAAGATGCGTCTTGAAATTATTGAAATTATTGTCACCTGATCTCGAGTGGAACAGTTTCAATTAGACCACATCAGTCGTGTGCGTCAGTCCCGTTGACAGCTGACATTTCCATCGCATAATTTCGCTCTAAATAGACTAACAACACTGGGTAACCAAGTCAACGAACTCATTTTGGAGCAATCAAAACGCCCCGAACACCGTCTGCCACGTGGATACATGCCACAAATTATTCTTACACATTCATGATTTTTTTTTAATTCGAAAGTTTGCCCTGCGGCATAGCGGGGCATAATTCCCAGATACACGAACAAGTTTGCTTCCCGTATATAGTCCAGAAGGTGCCGATGAAATGGTCCATGAACCCAGCGCTGCAGGTCTGGAGGGCGGCCAGGGTGGAGGCCGGTTGCACGAAGGTGCCGTAATCGGATCTGATGCAGTCCGGGACAGGTCCACAGGAGATGCTGCACATTCACATTCTGTGCGGCGGAGTCGCAAAATGGGCAGGTAGAGTCGTATGGGCCGCGGTACTGCGATGGCCAAGAGGCAGTCACAAACGGCGTAAGGGCTATCCCAACGCGTATTCTCCGCAGCGCAACCTCCTCTCGGCGAGTTAAGTCATCAGGGAGGTTTGAACCACACGGGGGTATGAGGGCTCGCGTGGTGCGCCGGAGAATGTCCTTCTGTTGTGCCAGGTTTCCACTTGGATCTTCGGGGAAAAGTGGCAGTGGTCCGCATACATTCATGTATTTCAAGCCTTTAAAAAGTAAGCACACAGGTGATGTCGAGCAGTCCGTAGAGCCTTCATTTGAGGACCTCCTGCCGTACATCTGTAGCAACTCCGAGGAAAAGGCGCCAAGCCACAGCGAACGCTCCTTCAGGCACCTCACCATCACCCTTCCATGAGATGTTGGTGGAGAAAGAAGCCGGTACGTCCGCATTCATCAGGGAGGAACCGCTGGCATCATTTTCAAAAACAGTGTTTGAACGTTCACCAACTACGCTGTTGACAGAAAAATTGCGTCAGACGAAACCCAAAACATACACAGTCATTTCTGAAATATTCTCTGGCATTCGATGAAGCAAACTGTTCATCCCTTAGTCAAGTTATAAGACAGCTTCTTACCGCCTAACGCATTATTCGGCCTGCTTGAAGCATTTGTGATTTTTTTTGTCTCCTTGCGCGCGGTTTTAACCACGTGACCTTAGGCACCAAATGTTGCGGATCGGACACCTCGTTGCGGATGCGCCGCCAGGAAACGAAGCCGTGGGACCCCTGATCGAACGACCCTTTTAATGGCGATGACTTAGTTACAATGATAATGATATTAGTGCACGCTCCGCTCCAGCGCACAGTCTCTTCGTCTTCTTCGCAATTCCCAACATTTAGCACAGTAAGTTGCATTGCAACACCTAACACGGTCTCTGCACACCAACTGTACCCACCCCAGCTCGTCCGACGATAATGCGTACGTCAAACGACACATAGTGCTGAAAAGCGGCGTATCCATCTGTAACCAAACTACAGAATGTTAGTTTACAGCCCTCCAATATGACACTGAAACAGTGCAATTCTATACACCATTTTTTCATAGGCGCGGCCATTTTGAGGACGCAGCGCCGTCTTGCGCCTGGACGATTACGCCTCCATATTGGCATGTGCGAATGCGCTGGCTGTGCATGCGTGTGAGCTAGAAGTAGCGCGTGTTTTGATCCTACCTTCGATTAGATTAGTCTTTCAAAGGTTTTCTGTGTTCGTGACCTTGTTTTAGGCTGATCCAAGCTGAAATAGCTGGTGTTTCGACGGCCGCGGAAGCTGGAGCTGCTCCTACGCTCGTGCGAACGATCACCATCGGAGGTAAGTGATTTTGTGAAGTTTATCTAGTTTAGTTTGTTCGTCCCGCTTGTATAGCTTGCATATCGTGCTTGCAAAACGGGATACTTTGTAGGCTTGGCTCACAAAGTTGTTGACTTTATTATGCTTTGATCGCTTTGTCGAACGGCCAGTAGTGATGACGCGGGAGACTGATGTCTGGCTTGTCTACAGGAGCGGTTCTCCAAACAACAAAGCTATGTTACTGTGACGTTTACTACTGGTTATGTCGCACGAGTTTTGTATTTATTTAGGAGAATTGTTGGGCTGGCGCCTCGTAGGCGTTGTGAAATCACCTACCCCTACCCGAGACTGTTGATTCCCTGCAGTGCGCCTCACAGAGACCGGCTGCCGTCGTCGTGACCGTCCGCCTTGCGGCCCGAAGACGAACGTCATGGTATGCGCATAGAGAACGAAATCGTAGTCGTGATTATCGACAACAAAGTCAGGCCTTGTGAAATTGCCGTACTCGCTCCCCAACGCGCCCCTAGAGCGTACGTGGCGACCTGGTGCTGGCGGAGCTGTGCTGGGAAAAGTAGGCAAGAGATCAGGACGCAGGTAGACAAGTTGAGATGAGAATTTACAAAGCGGAAAGGGGAGAAAATAACATGCAAGGGGAAGGAAACCGTGAGAAAGTTCAGACCACGCGCCGGCGAGCGAGTACGGCAATTTCACGACGCCTGAATTTGTTGCCGAGCTTCACGACTACGGCACGCATATCACGACGGCCGTCTTAGAGTTCACGTGGAGTTCATGGAGGCATACAGTTCACATACGTGGATATTGAAGATGAAATGCAAGCATGTGACCTCGCAGAGAATTTAGTCTCGGGTGGAGGGAGGTGAGGGATTTCACACCGCCAACGAGGCGCCAGCCAATTGTTCTTTCCAGAGCCTGCAGTTTTGAGAAATTCCTTCGTGAGAATAAATATTCGCGTATTACTCGAAATTCTGGGCTGGCCCCTGTACCGTAAATACGGCCGGAGCAGAAGTGCTGTAGGGTACTATTATCTTTCAAGTGGCATGGCAGTCCGTCAGTATCTACTAGAAGTTTGTGCCCAGGTGACCTACGATAGTATTGTCATAAATGACAGGGCTGCAATGTACATAGGAGGCTTGCAGAAACTGCTGCATGCGTTTCCAGCAGCACCTGTTGTTTAGGTTGGATTTCAGGTGAAATAGACATGCCGACTGACGAATGAGCACTTCAGGTTTGTACGGTACGAATGTACACAGCATGCGTATACCCCCAGGGGGGTGGGGCATTAGTTGTACCAGGCAACCACCAAATTGTGAAAGGACTATCACTACTACACACCACGGCTCTGCCCTTGCTACCCCTGTCATGTTACTTGGTCTACCTCTACCTAATTTGTATTTCCTCATTGAAAGGCTAACACTGAATTTAACAGCAGCAAGGAAATTTCACCAATAATGACGGGTTTTCAATGCAGAGCTTGTTTTGCTACCTCCTTCAAACAGCATCCTCTCGTCCAATCTCACAAAACTGTTTGACCAGTGCCTTGTTTTCATGATTGACCAATTTCATTGAGAAGGAGTGTCGCGTCTTTCTTACCCAGGTGTTTTTAAATTGCCAATCTGCTTCAGAACATTGTATTTTGGGTGCATGCTGGCTGACTGTCATGTGAACTGCATGCTGACCCATAGCTACTTTTCTCTTTTCGCAGGAGAGAAGACTTACTCATACCCTAGCAGCATAAAAGACTGGGTTGATGATATGAAGAAGTGACCGCACGTTGAGAAGGCTCAAATTCTGTACTATTTAGTCAAGAGCAAAGCGTGCGATTTAAAAGATGCTAATGCTTTCCGAAGCATGCAGTCATTCACGTACATGCAGAGTGGATGGGTGGGGGCCCTGTTTGTTCATGAAATTTACGAGCCCTGCCCTTATGCTCCTGTAAGGTGAAGTACGAGCATCAAGCACTCCCAACATATCACAATGCCTGGGTGTGTTGTGAACGGAGTGGGGCAATAATCAGTGGTGGCCGCACATGTAGGGCCCGACCGGGGAAAGTGTGCAGTCATGTTGGGGCTCTGCCTTGGAAGGTGGACCTTGCAGTTTTATGTGGCTTTACTGGGGAGGGTTGCACGGACAAGACGGCTGGCTGGAACAAAGGAGCCAAAAGAAACATAGAACCGGTAGCTCTTGAGGACATCAACTTCAGGGTGGCAGAAAGAACCATTGACGAGGACACCTCGTCTTTGCAGCAACGATGAGGAGCTCACAGAGTTCTACAAGGACCGCCCATTCCAGGAAATCTCGCGACATCCTGGTCAGTACTACCTTTCTACGTACTCTGGCTCTTTGCCTTGTGGTTAACACGTGGCAGTGAAAGCAAATGATTGCATAGAGAAGTGGCATGCAATAAAAACAAAGGACCAGGGTGCCTATCATGGTGCTCAATAGATATCTTTATTCACGTGCATATTACCACTTTGAAGTGAATATAGATTTCATTTCAGGGGTAGAGCGGAGGCAGCCTAGAGGAGAAACATGAAATATGGTTTACCACAAATTCAAAAACAACCTTGCAAACAGACTTCCAGCAGCCATGCTAAAAACAGCTTTGTGATTATTGCCTGCACTATAACCACTATAACATTATTAATGACTCTACATGCCTGTGATGCCTCACTAAAAAAGGTATGTTGTTATGTTTCCCGCACTACTTTCACAAAGTGCAGTGTTTTGGCTGCTTAGCACCAGTTTCAGCCAGTATGGGTTCTATGCTGTTTACCCCGATGTCTCCCATTGATTCATACTTATACAGAATGCTTCTGCTTGATTACAGTGAGACATATTCATTTTTATTTCACTGCAGGTAGCCTGTTTTATGCAACCATGACCGCACCACCACGACAGCCTCAACAGCGAGCAGACGCTATGCCGACAGCACTGCATGGACTACATTAATACACAAACAGTTTGACTGTGCAACAACTTCTACGAATGATACATCAACCTTAGTGATGCTGCAGCGGCTTCGTTAGAAGCACCCGCAAGAAAACAAATCCACCTCTGGTACACATCTAGAAGGCTGCATATTACAGCCTCAATTGCTATTAAAAAATCCCAAAACGAACAACACCAACACAAAAGTCTGTGCGGGCCCTGACGGCTTCAGCGTTTCAAGGCAACGCAGCTACGCAGCTACGCAAGGAGGGCATCAGCCATGAAGCAGTGGCCCGCCAACAGGTGGAAAGTTATTTCAAAACAGAAGTACAGCTTAGGGGTATACATGTGTGCAAACCAATGCCATGGCTCATCTTTTCCAGGTGGTTGCCCTCTACTTGAAGTGGTGCTCTCACTGGTGCCAGGCAAGTTCAAAGTGAAGTACCAAACAAGTTGTAGAAAAAAATAAAAATCCTCAGGCAGTTAGTCTGCTTACTTGGCTTGAAGGGGAAAACAGAATGATTATTCAAGACAATTCTTTACTGCTACATCAAGTTTACGCATCTTTTTTTTTCTTTCTGTGTGACACAACTTACTCCGACACAGAGACTGGCCACACTTCATGCTGCAGCTTTTCCACAGTCAGAGCTACCCTCCACGTGCACCATTGCACAGACATTGCCATGTGCACCGGTCACAGCCCACACATTAGACTAATTATGGTTCTAATCTGGCTCGGTGCCACGTTAGCGCTGTGGCCTGTGCATTTTGTCACCATTCGTGTTGTTACCGAAAACTAGTCACTTTTCACCTTAGGCTTCTGAAAAAAAATGTGGCTCCATCACGTAGCAATAGCGCTTTTCAATTAGCAATCTCCCTGGACTCCCCAAGAAGCAATCCGGCATTTAGTTTTTACATACACTCATATGGTGTGGAGAATTTCCGAACTATCTCTGGCGAACTTCAGGCTGCATATCGGAGAGCCCCAATGCCTCCACACTTGGCAAAGAGCCCTTGTAGACTCAAAGGATGCAAACCCCACTTGATCATCTGTAACTGTTGATGCCCGAGGTGCAACACATGGCTAAGCTGCCGAACCTCACAAATCTCCCAATCACATGGTCTACTCGACAATCACTCAAAAAAAATCCGCACTACGTACGTCGCTGCCGCCTGTGCCTGGTTCATCTGCTCCGGGTGACAACCCTGCTTTTGTACCACACTCTCACCGTCGTCAGGCTGAAAGAACAAGTAGAAATGTGAACCAAAACAAGTTTTTGAAAATTTGGCTGCGTCACAAAGCAATCCTCGCACACATGGCAAAGAGAGCCCTTGAAGACCCCCCCCCCCCCCCCATAAGGCCCCGTTGCCCGTCTGAAGCTGTTTATTTATGAGCATACAAATTTCAGGTGCAAACCTAACAGACTGCAGAAGTGTACATGCTGCCAAAAACAATGCACTGGGCCGTGTTACGAATCGGCCAGCGCCGCAGTACTTCCCCGCATCACTCCTCGGCTGTGCGGCGAAGCCACTCGTGCGCCTTCGAAAACGGGCGCAATCATGGCGCAAGTAGCGACAAGCCGCGTCAGACGCTTCGCTCTCTGCGCATTCGGCGGTTGCCGGCGGCTGAACTTCGGCGGCTGCCTGCGTGGCTCGTCTCCACGCTCTTCAAGGACACAGAGGCCCCGTCGATCGCAACGGAGTCCTCCTCTCTCCCCTCTCTCGGACTCAACGTGCGCGGAGGCTACCGACGACTGACGAACACTGGAAAGAGCGTTGCGTGTGTCTGTGACGTTTGTGCGTGTTACAGCCTGTTGCGTTTGACCGTTATCGCTTTTGGGTATAAATAGAGCTGCCCAAGCGTTGTAAACCATTCCTGTTAGAGCAGCGAATCGATGTTGTCGCTCTGCTCGAGTCCTGTATTGTAACCTCGCCCGTCGGGGCATTGTTCTTTGGCTTCGGCTCACCTCTCGCTATGAAGTAAACAGTTACGTTAGCCTACGGCTTCTGGACTTCTTCACGGCTGCAACAGCGGCTGGCCGCTCGCATCATACACGCTACCACTCGTATGTCGGAGGCCACGGAGATAGGATCGGGTGCCCCCGCCCGGTCGCAACAACTGGTTGGCAGCGGTCGGATGGCAACTTCGTAACACCTGAAGCCAGCAGTGCGAGACCCAACACCACGGACGTCAAGGCGGCTTCGGACTTCGCAGAATTCACGGCGGTCAAGGGTGAGTGCGGGACTTTTCTTCACTGAGTTTTACCAGGCTTCTGAGGATAGCTGGTAGGGCGTGTGTTTTTGTCGCGTGGGTTATTCGCGCAAAACATTTTTGGAGCAGTGGGAAAGCAGTACTCTAGACCGGCCATGAATTTGAAAGCGTTGAAAAAACTGCAGTTGTTGGAGCTTGCAAAAGAGTTGCGCTTGGATGTTACGGACGCGCTGAGAAAGCCAGAGCTGATACAGGCTATACTCGCTGTTGGTGCTGACGATGAGGAGCTGTCGGAATGCATTGAGCGGATCAATGGCAGGGAGACCGCGAAACGTCAGGCCACCGAGGCAGAGGCTAAACGTCAGGCTGCAGAGGCTGAGCGCCAGCGTGAGGAAAGCGAGGAGAAAAAGCGAGAACATGAGAAATTCCTACGGGAACACGAGGAAAGAATGCGAGAGCAGAAACTCAAACACGAGGAAAGAGAGCGAGTAGAGGAGCTCGAGAGGCATAAACGACAGCAGGAACGCGAGGAAAAAGAACGACAGCACCAGGAAAAGATGCGATGGTACGACCTCGAGCTCGAGCGCCTTGAACAGGAAAGAAGGGAGCTCGAGGGAGAGAGAGCAACGAGAGAACAAGCACCTAGGGCATGAAATTCAACTCGATCAGGATGAAGTGAAGCCCGAGTTAGAATTGTTGCTCGAAAAAGACCTCGTTGTCGAGGAAAGCACCGTGCCAGCGCTGCCAGTAGCAGACGCTCGGGAGCGCGAGTCGGAAGCGACCGTTGCTGCCGTCAAGGTTGCTGAGAGAGATAACGACGCCGCATCTGTCCACTGAGTGCGATAATGTGTCGGCGTTTGTTTGGAGATCTCGGCGGAGGGTTCGGATGGTTCGGACGGTTCAAATTCGCGGGAGGCCTTGGGAACGGCTGCCGACATGAACGTGAACACTTCGCGAGATAGCGACGTTTCGCAGGAATGCGTAAACGATGAGCTTTCCGAGACGCCGCACGAGTCCGCTGAAACGGAGGTTGTTCCTTCGGACGGTAGTGCGGAAACGAGCGATGTGGTGGCAAAGCCTGCAGCCGAGGCAGCGAACGGTTTACACGATTCAGTTGGGAGTCGTGACGATCTCGCCACTGAGCAAGCCGATTCCGTCCTGCCACCAGCTCAGGTAACGGACCTCGAGCAACGGCCAGACGAGCTCGTAGAGATTCAGGTGTCGCGGGCGGCTGAGCCGTCTTTTGAGAATCAGACAGGGCAGCTTAGATGTAGTGTAGTTCTGGCAGTGAGAAAGGAGAACGGTAACACACTTCGGCCTTCGCGTGCCGAGGCTGTTGCTGAAAACGCGAAGGATGACGAGGTAGTGACTGTTCGAAGCTACCAGGTGTCTTGTGAGCACGTCGTGCCCTTTTCACTACTAGCTGATGCTCCCGATGATAGGCCAACATCGGCTGAGCTAGTTGAGGTTGCGGTGTCGACTGCGGCTGAGCTGAAGTCGGGAACCGACCAGCCTAGAGCACAGAACGTAAACGCGTTCCGGCGTTTGCTTGCCGAACGCGTTCGTAAGAAGGCGAGTAACGAGGAGATAGCGAAAACTTCCGCGGGTACTTGCGGCGCGTGTTTCAGTGCAGGCACGCGAAGGGGCAAAGCCGTGAGCTCGCACCGCGCCAGGGGGACGCCGCCTCCAAAAAGGAGTGCGCGCCTCTCGTTTGAACGTGGGAAAATCTCGTTCGCTCCTCCGCGCGCTCGACTGTTGTCGAAGCGAACGGCCGGTGTCCTCTCACGCGGTCGCAGCAGCGTTCAGAGAACGGGTGCACCTAAAGTGCGATACAAGAAGGGAAAAACTCGGAGCAATGATGAGAGCTCCGCAGCTCTCAGCGCGAGAAGTGGCCTGTAGACGCCTGACTTTCCCAATTTCATTGTTTTTCCTGACCCAGGTTTCGCCCTTTACGATTACATTTTTTTGTGTGTGGGGGACATTTCCAATCACGCGAAATGTCAACTTTCAGGTTTGTTCACTTGTCTAAAGTACTGCTGGGCAAAAATATAACTAGAGTAGTTAGTTATTACCGTATTTTATCGCAACTAAAAGCCTGGTAGAGCTTCAGTGTGGATTTGTCTTCGCACTTGCCGGCGATGCGGTTGTGTCTTCCTGTGTTGTTCTGTTGCTTGCCTGACCAAGCCAGAGACGTTCTTGGGGAGCCACTACTCGTCCAGTGACCCGCCCGGTGAAGCTCCAGCACAGTGTCGTACAGCCCAGGCCTGGAGTCGAGCGTCTGCCGAACACTTCATTTCGACAGTATCCCTCCGGACAACGGTTGTAGACCCTTATCCATCGGGATCTCGGACCCCCGGCGGAGAAGCTGTTACGAATCGGCCAGCGCCGCAGTACTTCCCCGCATCACTCCTCGGCTGTGCGGCGAAGCCACTCGTGCGCCTTCGAAAACAGGCGCAATCATGTCGGGGACAAGTAGCGACAAGCCGCGTCAGACGCTTCGCTCTCTGCGCATTCGGCGGTTGCCGGCGGCTGAACTTCGGCGGCTGCCTGCGTGGCTCGTCTCCACGCTCTTCAAGGACACAGAGGCCCCGTCGATCGCAACGGAGTCCTCCTCTCTCCCCTCTCTCGGACTCAACGTGCGCGGAGGCTACCGACGACTGACGAACACTGGAAAGAGCGTTGCGTGTGTCTGTGACGTTTGTGCGTGTTCCAGCCTGTTGCGTTTGACCGTTATCGCTTTTGGGTATAAATAGAGCTGCCCAAGCGTTGTAAACCATTCCTGTTAGAGCAGCGAATCGATGTTGTCGCTCGTCTCGAGTCCTGTATTGTAACCTCGCCCGTCGGGGCATTGTTCTTTGGCTTCGGCTCACCTCTCGCTATGAAGTAAACAGTTACGTTAGCCTACGGCTTCTGGACTTCTTCACGGCTGCAACAGCGGCTGGCCGCTCGCATCATACACGCTACCACTCGTATGTCGGAGGCCACGGAGATCGGATCGGGTGTCCCCGCCCGGTCGCAACAGCCGCTATTGTCACCTGCACTTTACAGGGCAACCTGTTGCAGACTGCAAGGATGCAAGCCCTGTTTTCCTGCTATGATACATTAGGGTTCATAAATTTCAGGAGGTTGATGCTAGTGGCCAGGCAGGCATACCATTCTGAAGCTGTACGAGCATCGGGGGAGAAAACGTAACAACAGGCGGAAAAATACTGGAAGAATACTGGAAGGCGTTTTCCTAGGAGAGGGTGTGTGTGTGTAAGGGCGGGGGTCTAGTGCAACGATGACGTTCCGAATCACGAAGTCTACAGACTGGTAATGAAAAGGAATGGTATGAAGTAGTACTGTAGGTCTGAGGTGAGAAACATGAGCAAAAGCTAAATAAAGCCGTCACGTAATAGCTTGCGATGGGGCCCACGCACCTTCTGAATGCTAAATGGGAACTGTTCGAAGCCTTTTGATACAATACGTTGTACAGAAGCGACCTGAAATTAACACTGCGCCGCAAATCACGTTGTGCTAATAGGCAACCAAGATCAATGATTATTACCATCAGAGGTGAGACTCGGATTTACACTTGCCTTGCTTTTCTTTGTCGGGATGTAATCTCCTCTCACAAGACGCCACCGGCCCAACTTTAACTTGTGTACAGAAGTTTCAAAGCATGACCGGCTGCCCAGTAGAGCACAATAAATTAAAAGGTACTTGATAAAACAACCCACATTTCGCTGGTACCCGAGGTGCAGCATCGGGGATGGGTTTGTTTTCTATCGCTTCCCGTCAGCAAAGTGCACGGAATACACCCGCGATGCAGCCGTCGACACAAAACCTTTCCGGTTTGCACTGGCCACCCAAAAACATAACTATCTTCGTCGCACGAAAATCGGTCCAGCTGAAATAGTCCGCAGCCGCATTGCTGCCGCGGCTGACCATGATCCTCGCACAGCTCTGCCGCAAGTATTTTTTCGTTTCCGAAAGTTGTTGTTGCAGCCAAACACCGCGCAGTGGTTCCCTGTTGATCGGGAGCTAGTTGCCCCCACAATAAATTGGTCATTAACGCGCGCAAAAGGCAATATCGACTCCGAGATGCTGCGTTTGCACAACGAACACACTCCGTGAAGAGCTCACCGCACGTACAGGCGGAGGAAAACAAAAAACAAACAAACATGGCGGCGCTGCTAACGCGCTGGTGAAGAGGTGAAGAGAAAAAAGTGTATAGGAGTAAGCCAGCTCACTGCAGCAGCCGCCCTAATAACACTAGTGAACTTCAAGATGCCGTTTTGCAACCAGAGCCGTACCAAAAAAATTAGCAGTGGCTTAGCTCGGCTATTCCAGGATATACGTAGCGTGAGCTGAGGTTAAGCGGATTATTTGAGCTTTCCTTGTTGTCTAGGATTAGCTTGATTACCATGCTTACTGCTGCTTCAATGACACACACACACGGTATGTGCACAATCTGACACATGTATATTTATCAAGAGGCTTCGGCGCAGCGTTACAAATTGCCCCCCAGCTAAGCTGTTTCCACAGGCGCACGCCAGTGTTGCTGCGACGCACGAGCCATCGGTTCCACACCCGACCACCCCTCGCATGATCACCAAGTGGAACGGGCCACCACGTGTGGAACGGAGCTCGGCGAAGACGCTGGGCGCGTGGGAGGCAACGATCAACGTTCTGTGCTCCGTGTGACGTCACTGCTCCTCGCGCATGTGCAGCACTGCTCTCCAGGAGACACGCGAAACTGCTGACCCTCGGCCACTGCAGCTCAAGCTACAAAATTAATACCCGTTTCCACATTCCAAATGCCAGGGCTCGTCAACCTTTGTGGACACCAATACGTACGCACTCATGGAATCGATATTCTCCTCCGAGGATATCTAGCTACTTCCAGAGACCCTTGCGCGGAGTAATTCATGGCGTGGAAGCCAACCCCCCCCCCCCCCCCCCTTCCCGAAGATCTAGCAGCTAACCTCATCGAAGACGCTTACATCCTCTCAACCCGCATGATGCACTCCACCATCCCACGCCACCTCATTACCGTCACGTTGAATGATGCGATACCCTCAAAACTAAAGCCCCCTTCTTCGCCCAACTCAAAACGTGGACTCAAGGTCAAAGGCGTTGTTCTCCGATTCCAAAGAAAAGGGTACAATCCCGGCCTCGGTGGTTTCTTTTCAGAAGGAGGCGGAAAACGAAAACGCCCGTGTGTCAAGACTTCCGCGCGCAATAAGGTTCCCCGTATGGTGAAAATTGATACGGAGTCCTCCACAACGGCGCGCAACATAGACCGAGTATAGCTTCAGTGTACTTTACCCCATAATCAGTCGAACATTCAATGAACATACAATAATTATTTCGCTGCTTAACCGGCTCCGGATTTTCTGTAGTCTCGCAGCGGATCCGCATCACACTTCCGTTTAAAAGTGCCTCTGCTGCCATGCCCGCACTTCAACCAATTGCCCTATAGGTATGGATGCCAGCACAGGGTTGCCTCGTCGTGCCTACCCACGTTGCTTGGCTAAATGCCGCTCCCACAGACCTGCCCTCGACACCACTACCTCTTACCGTCCAAACCAGTGACCGTTTCCTTCTATCGAAAGCGACAACGCTCCAGAAGCCAATAGCGACACGCTCAACGTTCCCACCACCACAACAAGGTCCGAGCTTCTAATCGTGGCCTCAATTCAAACTAATACGTTCACGTTCACCTAACGCACCATAATTCAGCAGGTCCCGCACTTACGCCCTCACAAAATGGGCAGGTGAGCCAGGTACCTTCGGCCATGGGATTCACCACCCCTGTCCATCTCCCGGCGTGCCAATCACGCCATCCCTCCCCTGTGAGCGCTTTGGCCCACCTGTGCATTTCTTTCACCTATGCTTCCATTCCCACCTGCCGCCCCAAAGACAATCTCTGTACTTTATGCCGTCATTGTCACACTTTTCTCACATTTACATCGCCGCGTTGGCCCCAGCCAAGATATCATTGACCACGTGTCACACCGCAAACGCCTCCCCCCCCCCCCCCCCAACCCGTAAAGACTGCCTCCTTCGTGCCTCCCCATAGACGTTAGTTTCAGCTCGGACACCAATTATTTACAACGCTGTCTCACCCGTCACCTATAAGGCATTAAAACTGTGAGGCTTCCGGCCCAAACTCTCGTTTGTCAAAATTTCATTTCCTTCCAAACGCATCAGCCTATCTACATTATTCTGCAAGACGCTTTTCCCCTAACCGAAATTCCCGGCTGCGATATAACAGTCAGGTGTTGCTGACAGCCCAACTTGCAATCATCTGACCCCACGTATTGCAAAGCACCTCAACCACACCTCCATAGGCCTCACCTTCTACACTACCTTATATTTTCGAGCTCATGATGTCCTCCAGATCCCTGACCCCAATTCTGTTTTTACCGTAAAAACAATTAACGTGTATCACCGTCCAAACTTATTCCATCTTTTCAACCTATTTTGCCAGCAGTCCACCCAAGAAACAAGTTACACTCTTGTTGGGGAACTTCGATTACCCACCCTCTTCGACAGTATACTAAAGCCCGCGCAGTGTGTCGAATCCTCACTACCGCAATCACTCAATTCTCTTTTTTTCTCCTGAATGATCCGGCATTTCCAACACGCCTCATAAACGCGGTCGAAAGTAACAGCTCTCTGTACTTGTCCTTCCAGCGCACGGGCAACCTTGATGGTCGCCCTTCCACGAGCACCTCGGAAGCGACCGGTATCTTGCTGCTACCTGCCTTTGGTTTCTGCGCGCCCAACTTATTACGGGCTCACGCATGGCCCTTACTGAGGCGTACTGTTTTTCTGCATTCCAAACTCCCCACTCTTGGCACAACTAATCCTGATGCTTTACTTGGTACCCTCCGCCACAATTACAATCGGCACACAAAATGTTTCGCCTTAAAGCCAATGTATCTTTAATCTACCGGGTTATTCATTCTCTACTGGCGCGAAAAACAAAGTCAACCGTCCCTTTTGACGTCAAGTAAACCTCTTCACATGAGAAGCTGAGACCTACACGGGTTGGCTCGCACTCTCGAACTCGTAGGTTTTCTCTGATTCTCTCACACCACCGATGAACATAAAACGAGGTAGATCCCCCTCCGCCCCTTCAGCCAACCTTCCTCATCAGTCAACCTTGTCACCCTAATCCTCCTCGCGACGAAACAACACCCTAACAATTCGCAAAGTACCTGTGCCTACTCCTGTTTTTGCGCTCCCAACCCTAACGTTCCCCCTCCCCACCCCGCCAGCCTTTTAGAATTGCAGAACTCCACCGGGAGTTCAACAACCTTCGTCGCAATATAACGCCTGGGCAAGACCGAGTAACTTATAAACTCTTCCGCAACCTTCCGCCAGCACACTTCCAGAACTACTAGGTATATTTGGGCATATCTCGCTCAGTGGTGAGCTGACGCCGCATGTGAACATTCCAAACTTATTACGATCTCAAAACCAAGCAAACCAGGAACTCTTCCATACATTTACCAAGTCTTTCCTACGTCTTGTGGTGGCAAACTGCTTAAGCGTAATGCATTGAAGCCCCTTGAGTGGCACCTTTCTCACAGATCTGCCCTTCTTTTTCTCCTAACTGGATTCCATTGCTACCCATCCACTCACAATACACTCCTCCGTATTTCCAGGACGTTTACGGCTTTCCTTGCTCTTAGCTAAGCCGCATATTTGCTCTCGACATTCATGAAGCATTCAGTAATGTTCGGCACACTTCCATTCTCTCTAACCCAGAAATGCTGAGCACGAGGCCGCGTGTTCGATTCCCGGCCGCGGCGGCCGCTTTTCTGGTGGAGGCAAAAAGCAAAAACGCCCGTGTGTACGAGATTTCTGCGCACGTTAAAGATCCCCAGATGGTCAAAAGTAATCCGGAGCCCTCCACTACGGCACGCCTCATCGCCTGCGTTGCGTCGGTGCGTTAAACACTACAATCAATCAATCAATCTAACCCAGCAAAAATGACCTTCGAATGTCGCATGTTACATACATCCCTTCTCTAACCATACCGCTACTTCGTCTATCCCAGGCTGTCCTTCACCCCAATTTCATCTGGTAAGCGGTAATCGTCAGGGCTCCATGTTGTCACCTAACTAATTCAACATTGCTTTAGGCTCGCTTCATTCCCTATTAAGTGTCATTGCTTTGTTCCTACTCTATATGTATAGGTATCACATTGCGCTCTGGCCAACCAAAGGCAGCATAGGCGAACTCATGTGCACTCTCCTCCCAGCATGTGATGTCATTCAATACTACTTCACATGTGTGTGCCCGTCTATTTTGTCTCCGAATTTGGCACTCGTCATTGGTAAGTAAAAAACGTGGAGCTTCATTGTAGCGCTTTCTTCCCATTGGATTGGAAAAACATTTATTGTGCCTGCGGTTGAAGTCCAAGTTAAGACTTCAGACTTGGCCAGTGTCGTCCTCGCTGTCGCCACCAGGGTTAGAGGCCCCCCGCCCGTTACCGGGCTGCGAAGTCTCCTGCCTGGCCAACGCCACGATGACCCGCTGGACGGCCTCGAGTTGGAGGTCTTGTTTGCAAGATCGCTTAGCCTCTTCAAACGCGGCGGAAGTCTTCCTGATGTAGAATCTTCTGGGAAGTTCAGACAGTCCCAGGCGATGTGCTCAAGAGTCGCGAGGGCGTTGCGACACACCCTGCACGTACCGTCGGGGTGTGCCTCCGGGAAAATCTTGTGCATGAAAGCCGGGGTCATGAGCGTTCGTGTTTGGAGCTGCCTATATATGACTGCCTGCTCCCTGCTCAGCCCTTTACAGGGCGGCGAAAGTGCAAGCATTTGCACCCCATACCCCGATGCACTTCTCAAATCCTCGGCCTTCGCTTGCCTAAGCTCGGTACGGAATCGCAAACACTTCGCACTCAGGTCACCCAGCTTTCCCATCTCCGCAGACACGATAACCGAAGTGGCGGACCGCATAAGCATCACCAATGCAGCATCACCGAAACTGTTGTGTCCCGTATGCTGTACACACTTCCGCACTTACAACGCTCGCCTTCTAAGCTCTGTTACGTCGATGCCTAACTGCGTTCACCTTATCACAGCTCTCTCGGAGTAACCTCCTACGCTGCCAGTGCCACTTTCATGGAACTCTAAATTTATGACAGCCTCGAAGAACGAATTGCGCACCACCACCGAGGCAAACTTGGGTGCCGACTTGCTCAAAGGTGGAGATCCCCTACCCCTCAACTCCCTCTTCGTATCCCTCAAACTCCACTGGCATGGCTTCATTTCTCCAACACGCATCTTCAACCGCTGCCTCGGTTTATTTTCTTCCTCCACCTGATTCTACCTTATCCCCATAATTAAAGTAGTTCCACTCAACGTCAAAGCTGTCAGAAGTGCAGAGCAGTGGCTCCCCACAAGGGCTGTGGCGCTCTTGTCCGCTATTTGCTACCATTCTTCACGCCTTTACCCTTGCTGTCTCACTCCTTTCTTGATGAATTGAACGGAGGTTTGTTCCAGGCAATTAAATTTTCCCGCCCTCGCAGTGCCCGCACGCCAGCTCCTGGGAGAAGTAGCATTTTTTTATTATTTTTTTTATTTTTGTTCTGCATGGAAGTGCACGAACGGGAGTTCTATTTATTTGTGCTTGCTTTCACCGCGAACATCCTGGAGCCTTTCTGCGCCATTCTAAGCGGGTTGTTTCTCTACGGCCGCCAATTTTTTCGGTTACTATCGTAAAATCCAACCCAATGACCATTTCAAATAAATCGACGCGTGGACTGCCAGTAATTTACTTATATTTTGCCTAAAATGTATTTTACCTTTCTGTGCGCTAAATTATTGGGGCTTGTATGACAAAAGCCAGCGGTTCTAGGGGTATCCTATGGTTCTGCTAATATGAACCTCTTGTTCAAGTATCCTCTTAACTTTTGGCTGGATGGCTGAATCGAGGGACAAGAGGATATTTTTTCGAGGGCTCTGTTTGGGTGCATGACGCAGCGTGACTGCGGTGGCTAGATACCGTTACCGCGGGCAAGCTACGACGACGAGCTGGGCATCTAAAGTGCTCTGCACTTAAAATACGTGTTGCCCCCGCAGTAGAGCCCACTTATATCTTCATACCTACCACGGCGCCAGAACTTTACATTTTCTCCCACTGCGACAAATGAACTATGTACAAGCAGCAAACCAATAAACGTCTCACGTACAACGGGGCGCTGAATCAGATGACAACAGTTCACTTTTAAGCACATCACTATCATCCATGAAAGAAAAAAAAACTGCTCAGACATTATTTCGCAGTCTGTTCAATTTTGTCACACCTAGAGGCGAGAATCCAAAGAGGAGTCACCAAGAAATGTTAGCAGGGCTGTAACGGCTAGGCTTTGGTTCCTGTTGTCAGCCCACGTGCCCAAAATCTTTTGTTCGGACAGAGGGCGAGTGTCCAAGCGTAGTAAAGCTGTCTCAAGGTTCATTCCTTTCTCTTTCTGTCCCCAGCACCCTCCCCCCAGAGGGAAGTAGCAGGCCCAAGATCAATTTCTCAGGCCGACCTCTTCTCCTTTTTCAATAAACATTTACTCTCTCTCTCTCTCTCTCTCTCCCACTGAGAAATAGCCCTTTGTAATTTCGGTTCACCGTGAGAACCACCCATGTACCACGGAATTTGAATTTTATTGCCTTCAAAGTCAATATCCACGTTGGACACTAGTACTGCTTCTTGGCCGCGCTGGCATAGGCGGCAATGCCAAAAAAACCGCGCTCACCCGAGTATATCTTTCGGGTACGCCCATGTACTTGCCAACCTTGTACCACCCACTACCAGTTTGCACTTAGCACATTGCTTCCCACTGCTCTCACATACACACCATGCGCCCACTCCACACCATGTATAGGCCCCCAGTTCATGTCTCTCCCTTGGGAATGTGTACCTGAAAAAGCAAGCGCAAACGTCTTCACTCCCGTCCCATCACATTCTTCACCGCATCTATCAGCGTCCAGGCCACCTCCCTGTCGTACCCATTTTTCCTAATCATCAATCCCGTAATTCTTATTGGGAACGCACCAAACACTCTCCTGCCAAATCCATCTCCTCCATCAGGACCTCTTGCTGTCTTCCCCAGCGACATTGAATCTCCAGGCTGCCCAGGAAGCTCAGTGCGCACATGTGCCCTGGATGCGCGTGAGCATTCTTAGACACTACGCGGACACGATGATCGGAAGACCACAATTAGGTCGTTTTTTACAATATACTGTGTTCTGTTTCTCTTTAAATAATTCGTTTTCTAGCTGAAAAGCCAATCAGTCTCTGTCATTTACCATCTTACGACAGCACGGTCTCCTGTAAATAAAGGCAATTTCCAAAAAGTATGATGTAGAGATGTCTTAGTATCGCTGACTGCCACGAAAGTGTTCTTCAGTAGGTAGGTTACCCTGTGGGCCTTATTATAAAAAAGTGGACCACACAGCATTATTCCGTTTCGTGATATAAGGCCAACTGATGTTCTGTTATAACTTGTTCCTGTGTTTTACAAACGCGTGTGGGTGTCATTAAATTTAAGGGCTTTGATTAGTAGAAATATTTTATTATCTACAAAATATTATGTACAAGAAATCTGCCATCTTTCGTTGTGTTGAGTGCCTCGTTATTGGTTGTATAATGTATTGCTAGCTTGTTTTTGTGAAGCTTCAATAAGCGTGCTTCTATTACTTTTCTACCGAGGTGCATTGGTGCTTTCATTGCTTCTGCTCCTGTGCAATGCCGTTTGGCTGTGAGGGCACTAGTGAGGCAGCTTGTTGCCTTTAGATATCTCATCCGACACGATGTATGTCCGAACAAAACGTTAAAATAAAATAAAATAAAAGTAAAATGGTGTACAATGCCCGCCCTCAAATGACCATCACGCTCATACGTGCCGACATAAATCGCGCTTTTTCTTGCCAGAAATCTCAGTAAGACACTTGAAACATGAAACACCAACTCATCAAGCTAACCTTAGCGGCTCACAACATTGGGAACTCTTAACGCTGACGTTAAACCATTTGTTACAGAAATCCAATCCTATCGTATCCAAGAAAATAACGTTTTCCCTTTCCAATGTTCACTGCGTCCTAGCAAACGCCGTCGTCAACAGCAACGAGCTACCCGTAGCTGTCACCTCCAGTTCCTACGTGAACAAGCACCCTGCTTTCTTGGCGAAGCACATAGCGAGCTGGTTTGACGATGCAGATATCCGCAGTTGCGAAAACACCGCGCGAAGCAAACACAGTTATTCAACCTTGCATGTTCGCTGAAACTCAGCCCTCCGCCTACATCGTCAACCCGTCAGAACACATGCAAATAACATGTCTACAGCGGCCTCATACGCATTGAATCAGAGCGATTCCAAATTCCGCATTTACTTCCCGGGAGTAAGCATCTCCACAACCATGCTGTCCAAAAATGCACCAACCATTTCTAGGGACATTGGGCGCCGCACCTGCTCAAGGTTTTTCTTATTTACATATCTGCGTTTCAGACTGTACTTGATTATTACGAGGGCAACTTCCGTAGGTGAGCACGACACAGACGAGCTTGGCGTGAGCCACGAGCGTTCCGAGTTCACTTAATATACTGAAGGTTTCGTCTTAAAACCTCGAAATAAAATAATATTCCCCGCTCCGGTTCCAATCCAGCTGTAAGTTCTGAATTTAACATCTTACGAAGAGTTACTAAAATCTTTTTACGGCTCTCATTCAGTTTAGGATTCAACAACAGGAAAATGTCTAATAGCAAGAAATTACTAGAACACTTGAAAGCTCCTTGTAACGTAGCAGACGCGAATGCTTTAGTGCCCGATGACGTAAGGTTGATCCCATTATCATCATCCCCTTCACATATCCTCTCTGCGACTATCGCATTCATGTCTCATCTCGTTATCATCATCGTTTTTCCTCTCGCATCGGTACTCAGTGTGTGGGCCAAGATTTTTTGCGAAGCATAAAATATTGTGCCAACCATGCATTGGGGATTTCTAATTATGTGTTTTGTTTTACCGCCCGGCCGCACACAGCTGGGTTAACTGTGTGCACCGCGAAGCCCGTGTTCCTATCTTTTTTACACCGCACGGGTTATCTCATTTGAGAGGGATAGTGTTTTGCCGTCCCCTTACTCGGCTAGAATAATATTCTGTGATCTTCAGTGTTCCCAATGTAATTGGACGGTTCGAGAAACAATCACGCCGAAAGATAAATGCTCGCCAAGCAGACACGGCGCCATTCGATTAGCGGACACCAGCTTACGCACGTCACTTCGTTGACTGCTTTACGTCCCTTGTATTTGCCCTGAGTTTGAGAGGAGCACAAGTTCTCTTCAATAAATGTTTCTTCTTTGAAGAAAACCTGCGTCGCCATTGGCTACGTTAGAACTGGCGAGGTGCGGGGTACGCACCGTTTATGCTTACTACGCCCTCTGCAAGCCGACAAAAAAAAATCAGCCCAATCTAAACACGCCGCCGACTGCAAGGTTCACCTTCCGAGTTGGGTCTCCTACCAGAAAGCAGCAAGAGTAAGACTGCCGCAACCGACATCATGGTGCATGAAGCCGCTCCCCTCATCGTCCTGCAACAGCCCCTGGAACTACCATCCTTCCGCGGATCTCCCGATGTAGGCCCTGAGGACTGGTTGGAGAAAGTCGAGTGCGTCCGGATCGTTAACCGTTCGTAAGGTGGAGAAACGTTTCCAGGGGTTTTTCCTATTTAAAAATGCAGTTCCAACTTCGTTCGAGAACCCCAAAAGCTCCCTCACTGATTGGACTCTCTTTAAATGCGAGTTCCATACAACATCCGCCACAGTCAGGGAAAAGGAGCCGCCGCACTTTTGCTGGAAACGGGCACACAGCAACTCAACGGAGGGGTCGTGCGTGATCTTTGTTGAGGAGATGCAGAGATTGTTTCGCCATGCAGAACCCGAAATGACAGAAGAAAAAAAAAGTAAGGTTCCTTATGCCAGGAGTAAAACATGATCTGTTTGCTTGCCTTGTCCGTAACCCTCCTAAGAAGGTGGCCGAATTCGCGTCTGAGGCGGCCGCGATGGAGAAGACGCCTCAAGTTTGAACGAGGCAGTACGACGGCCCAGTCAACGCGCTGTTTTCAGAAACGAGCGGAGTCGGGTCTATTAGCTTGGACACACTACGCGAGACCATCCGGGCGGTGGTCAGGGAGGAGCTGCGGAAACTTTTGACGGCGATACCGCAAATTCAAGTCGCTTCCCTGACTGACGTGATCCTACAAGAGGTTCAACAAGCACTGAAGACTACTACGCCGCCGCAAGAACATCCAGACCCTCAAGCCATGGCCTACGCCGCAGCTGTTCGTCGACCCCGCCGAGCTCTAACTCGTCGTCAAGAGTCCCCGCCGTACCGTCATCCACTGTCACCCGCTTGACCCCCTGTAGTCCAAAGCCAGACGCCGAGGAAGACGGCCATATGGTGAACCCCTGATAATCGTCGGCTGTGCTACCACCACTGCGTAGAGGCCGACCACAAATATCGTCGCTGTCCATACAATCGACTCGGACTTCACGGCTTCCCTGTCTACGCACCTCACCCGTTGCCCTAACAATGCCCGAACGAAATCGACAAATACCTATCCGAGACCAGCCCACGCCCGCAGCGCTTCAACCGTTCGCTGCCGCCCTTCCCATACGGATCACCCAACCGCCGCAACAACCCTAACTTCGCACGTGGTAGGTCCCCCAGCCGACGAAGGGAAAACTGAAAGCCCCAGCTTCTGGAGGTGAATCTGCACTACGGAGAAAAATCGGTTATCTCCAAACGACATCACGACGCATCGAATGTAAGACTTACGACGTGATCGCAGCCCTACGCCCCGACCTCACCTTGACGTGACCGCGCAGCTCAGCGACAGCCGCATTGCGCGACACCTACACGACATGACCAAGCCCTCAATCACTAAGACTACGACAACGACGCCGCGTAGTTACCGAGCGTCAACGAGAACCAGCGGTGATACCCTGCGCCGACTTACCGGAAACTTGGAAACGACTTCTTTTGATGTTAGGGTTGCCACCTGGCCAGTGTTTGACTAGCCTGACCGGTTTTTTAGACACCAAGCCAGCTGCTCGTCGTATCTAAAACCGGCTGTCATTGGCCGGTTTTTTGGTCATCTTGCCACGATTATTTTTTATGCATATTATGAGCGCTACTTCCGCTGCTACATCGATAAATATGTTGACAAGCTGCGCAAAAGCACCCGAGCAGAGAAAATACGGCGACGAGTGCGCTCCCTGACATGGAGGGGGACCAAGGGGAGGAACAGCACAACGAAATTCCGCCGCCGCGGTTCAGATGCAAAGTACTTTTAATGGCCGATGTATGTGCGGCTACTTTTCAGCGCAGTACTTAAGTGCAATAACCAAAACCTCAGTTCCTTTCAGTCCAAACATTATGTTGGTTTCTCTATAAGAAAACAGTACAGTAAATGGCAGTGCATGTAAAAAAACTGTCTCCCATCTAATGTCCAGCTTTCGATCGATGGCGTTGAGGTCGTCGCACTAATAGACACGGCAGCCGACTATACAGTGATGAGCGGTTCATTGGCGTCTAAACTGCAAAAAGTTACAAGTTGGAACGGTCCGCACATACGCACCGCATAAGGCCATCCAGTCACGCCTAGTGGAACCTGTACGTCACGCGTCATCCTAAACAGCACCTCGTACCCTGCTGCGTTCATAATACTGCCTAACTTCTCCCGCGACATAATCCTTGGCATGAACTTTTTGACCAACGATGGTGACATTTGTAGTGGAGTGTAGGTAAATGGCTCAGCCAATCCAACAACAGGATGGCGCAGCACCTGCTCACGAGCCCTATAACAAGAAATAAAAAAAGGAGAAGGAGTTCGGAAAAGGCGGTAGGAAGACGTTGCACATCACGGTGTAGCCCCGAGGACCATTGCCGGCGCTGACGTCCGAGCAACCACCCGGTTGGCAAGGAGAGGACAGCCACCCGTCGGAGTCAGGGCACGACGAAAGTCGCCGACGATGCCTGGAGATGATGGTTACTGTCGACGAGTGAGCAGTGTGTCGGTGGCGCAGAGCGCGGGCAGAGAGGCCTCGTCCTCTCTGCCAGCACCGTGAGCCAAAAGCCCACCTCTCCTCTTCGGTCCTGTTCTATGACCGCTTAGGACTAAAGTATGGACGCACTCTTCTTTCTGGCAAAACTGCATTAGTCCATGTGCCTTATGTACACTCTTCTTGTGATCTGCAGTTTTTTATCGCGCCCTTACTAGGGTCCATCTCACTTTGAATATATATCGGGTGAGCGTGAATGCTTCAAACAAGATTTCGGGCTCATAACTCTCCGTGCGATCCGATCCATAATTCATTCATAAAAATATTATAGATATACAGACTAAGTCAATCAGTTCCTCTACCCATCGCGCCGTGGCGCCGAAACAAAGCGCCCAATTACGTACTTTCGTAGGGATTCCCCATAGCGAGATCACCCTGCCCCCTCCCGCAGGCCTTGTCATCGCTGTCTGCACTCAAAATAGTACTCTACACTCAAGATGATAGCCACCGGAGCTATCCTGGAGAGCGGATTGCCTCTGTATCATGGTGTCTCAGTTGCCTGGCGTATTGTGTGCTTGAAAGAAGGAAAATCTCATTTTCTGGTCACGAATTTCACTCAGAAATTACAGCAATAAAGAAGGTGGCTTCTATTGCATTTATCGAAGAAAATCAGGAAGAAGGTGACATGATTGCCGTCGTCGACTTTGAGCGCGCATCTGGTACCGTCACCAAGTAGGCTCACCTATTCGACGTAAGCCGGGCACAAGCGCAAGACAAACAGGAAAATTTTAGGGCGTTGCTACACCGCTACAGCGACATTTCTTCATCGACTTCCACGCTACGCCAGACGCCCCTTGCGAAGCACCACATAATCACCAAAGAGGGCACTCCACAAATGCGAAAGTCACCTTACCGCGTGTCTTCACACGAGCCCGAGGCTATCCGAAGTTGACGACACGCTGCATGACAACTTCATAGAAACCTCGAAAAGTCCCTGGGGCACTCCAAGTTCTGCTCGTGAAGAAAAGGAATGGCACGTTACGGTTCTACGTGGCCTACTGATGGCTGAACAAAACCATGAAACAGGACTTGCGCCGTCTCCCAGAAATCGACGACGCCCGCGACTACCTTAAGTACGCAAAGCACTTTTCCCCGGCGGACTTGAAACCCGCGTGCTGCAAATTAAAATGCAGGAAAGAGACCATGAGTAAACTGCGTTTATTACGCCGGTCGGACTGTACGAGTTCAAGGTGACGCCGTTTAGGCTGCGCACGGAACCAGCAACGTTGCAACAGGGTATGGACACGTGCTAGCTGGCCTGAAGTGGCGCACCTGCATCGTCTACCTCGACGACGTTGTCGTATTTTGCCCGGAGCTTCGGGTAGCTTCGACGAGCACCTCTCAAGGTTGAAGTCGATACTGGAGGAAATCCGAAAATTATTATCAACATTTAAACTGGCAACGTGTCGCTTCGAGTACGAGGAGCTCAGGTTCTTGGGCCACGTCGTCAGCGGTGAGGGAGTCCGGCCTGACCCCACGAAAACGTCAGCCATAGCCAACCTTCAAATGCCGAAAGTCAAGAAACCGTGCGGAGATTTTTTGGACTTTGCTCGTACTACCGGGGCTTCCTCGAAAAAATCCCGCCATCTCCACGAAGTGAATGATCATGAGAGGGGCGAAGCTAAAGTGCTTATCGGTAAAACCGTGAAACATTCGCCCGCACATCATATAAAGACTAGACACGTCAAGCTTACCACCGCTCCGTTGACAAGCTCATCGACGACGTCGATGTTTGTGGTTATTATGTAGGGCTTGTTTGGGACGATGAGAATCTCCATTGGTAAGTTGGCGAATTCGGTGTGTGACATTTTAGCCACCTTGGCCGTCGCCTTCTGCAGACCGTCTTGTGTCGCGTACCCCAGATACGTGTCTTGAGCTCGCAGGCGACGAACGATAACCTCTTCTTCCTCTCCTCCTTGTTGGGTAGCAACGAACGCGTTGAACGTTTTGACTTCTTCGGCCAATCTTTGGTTGGCCAATCCCTAGGGGGATCCTGCCACAATCATCATTAATGTGCCGGATACAGCAGCAACGAGGGACGGGACAGGGCCCGAGCAAGAGGAGCTTCGCCCCTAAAACTGTGAAAATCGCCGAACCTTTCACGCACCTAACTAAATACAGCATTCAGGTTTGCTGGGAGGAAGTAAAGCAGAAAACTTTTTGCGAGCTTCAGAATCGCCTGCAGCGCCCGCCTGCTCTTGCAGATTTCCACGAGTACTCCGAGACAGAAATACACACACGCCAGTGGCGTAGCCTTGAGTTTCTCACCACCATCATCACCATCAGCCTATATACGCCCACTTCAGGGCAAAGGCCTCTCCCATGGATCTGCAATTGTTCCCATCCTGTGATAACTGCGGCTAATTTCTCCCCGCAAACTTTTTCATCTCATCTGCCCATCTTTCTGCGACCCCGTGCAATGCTTGCCATCGCAATGGATCCACTCTGTTGCCCCTTAACGACCAACGGTTATCTTGCCTTCGCATTACATGCATTGCTCACGCCCATTTCTTCTTAATTTCGGCTAACATGTCCTTAGCCCGCGTTTGTTCCCTGCCCCCTCCACTCTTTTCTTGTCTCTTAATGTTACACATATCTTCTGTTCCATTGCTCGATGAGAAATCCTCAATTTAAGATAAACCCTTTTAGTCCACCTCCAAGTTTCTGTCCTGTAGGTGAGTACCGGTAATGTGCAGCTGTCATGCACTTTCGTAGGAACAGTCGTAGAATGGCTGCCGTTGCACTGCACCTCATTATCATCCTTCTAATTATTTCTACTCCATGGTTGCGATCCTCGGTCACAACTTGGCCTAAGTAAATATTTCTTTTAATTGTGAGAGCTTGACCTACGGAATAACGGAAAGTTTTAAAGGTACAACATTGCACCCGCTTCCCGCACTAATCCAAGAAGAGACCGGTACTGGGGTACCCATATCCAGAGGTTCAAATCTGTGGGTCTCCCAGGATGGA
Organism: Haemaphysalis longicornis; assembly: GCF_048455015.1. Classification (NCBI taxonomy): domain Eukaryota; kingdom Metazoa; phylum Arthropoda; class Arachnida; order Ixodida; family Ixodidae; genus Haemaphysalis; species Haemaphysalis longicornis. Next base: position 822,959 of record NW_027526276.1, read on the forward strand.
GCCCTATGCCTCGAAGCTGTTTAATTCGGGCGTTTCTGAGACCTGCGCAAGTCCACAACAGGTGTTTAACGTCAGCTTCCGGCGCAAGAGTCACACACAAGGGGCAGGTGTCTGCAAACGGGACGTGATATCTGGCAGGCAAAGCGTGAATAACTGCTGGGGATAACGCCACCCCAACTCGAAGCCTCCGCAGCAATACCTCCTCCCAGCGAGCGAGCCCACTGTGGAGGTAAGTTCCACACGGTGGAAGTAAAGCACGCGTGGCGCGGCGGAGGTTCTCTTTTTCCACATACAGTTCTTCTAGGGTAGATACTCGAAGAAGTGGTAGTGGCCGTTGGAGGTCTCTTCAGTGGCAGGCGCGATCTGCCGTATTGTGGGCAGGAAGCGTGTCCCTGCGAATCCACAACACACGGACAGGGCATGGGTAGCTGTGCATAATCGCGTGAATGCATGCAGCCACGATTGTGCACCGCGCAACGCGACGTAAATACCGAATCGCTGCCGTTGAGTTTGTGAAAATTTCCGCGCATGGTAA
>NW_027526276.1:1529033-1572604 GCF_048455015.1 Haemaphysalis longicornis
GGCGGCGAAGACATATGACACGGTCATGTTGGCAGGGCAGCTTAACATGTGAAAAAGACGTGGGCATTTAGGATACAGGAACTCCGACTTGATGCGCCGATAGATACACGGTGGTGGCAGATGGAATGTACTGCGCTGGAGTGTGCAGTGTAAGAACTGAGCAAATTCCTTCACAACGGGATAGTGTATGTCCTTCCTACACCCCGTTCGGGGCATAATCGGGGATATATTTAGGTTGGTGGAATGTTTGTGCCCTAAGCGCATTTTATAACACACGCACCTATTCAGCTTTGTCGCTAACGTTTTTTTTGAGTGCGTAAGGTCAGAAGCCCTGTATGCTGCAAGCTGTGAGGTCCCTGTTTATTTAGCAGCGCCCCCTTTTCGCAAACGATTCTCTTCAAATCTCGCTTTCACACAAGTATCTACCGACCATCTTTACTTGAACGCAAATGAATCAAAACGAGGGTTGGAGCCGTGACTGCTCTCTTGTAAAGGAACAAAACTAGTGTCATTAATATATTTACGGTAGAAAGTCACGTGAAATCACCCCGAACGGACATCAAGGGGAAATTTATTTCCAGGTGAAGAATAACCCAAGTGAGCCGTCCCAAAGCAAACCGATCACGCTAATGAGCATTCCACGCAAACTGGTTGAACGTGTTATTGACTCCATTGTGAAAACATTTCTTGAACGTAACTACTCCTAAATAAAAATCAACATGGTTTTAAAAAATCACGCATGGGAAACACAAGTTTTGCAGTTTATTCGCTACCTATTTTCGCCAGTCGATCGTACTTAAATCTCGACTACGTTTTTCTAGATATCGAATAAATCATTGGACACAGTCTCTCATCGCTCACTAAAGTTGAAGTGAACTGAGTGCTTCATAACGAGCCCTACCAAATAGGTGGCAGCTATTGATTGGGGCTAACCCACTTGCCTAGTTACTTATGCGGTGCCAGGAGGTTATTCTAGGCCCACGGCATTTTCTAATACAAATTACCGTTACACAATCAACAGTAAACATTAGTACACATAATTTTGGTTTGTTCGTTAAGCTGGCTTTCCGAAATGACCACGTTATCAACCGAGAAATATGTACACCTAATGACGGCTTGCAACTTGAATGTGACGCGGAGAATATATGGGCATGGTGTTTCGATTGACTCGTGCAGCTTGAGTATACAAAGTGTAAACTAACGAGAATTTTTCTTAGCCGACATTACCCTAGTCTTCATCCGCGTGCAATCAGCAAATCTCCGCTTACGCAGTTTGACACGTAGAAATAACTTGGCATGCGGATTAGTAGTACCTGTTGAAGAACAGAGGCGAGGACCGCGGGGCGTGAGGGATTCTTTTTAATGGCGGATGGAACACTACAAAGATGGTGATAGTTAAGCACAGCTGCTAATAGCCACCTCTTCCTCTCTCTTCTGATATTTTTAACATCCTCCTGCCGCGCGATTAGCACAGGGAGGTCTGAAACTAAAGTTTTAAGTGGCTATTTAGCGTGGCTCCCTGCGTTGCACCGAACACCAAAGTTCATTAAAGTTCGTTAATCAGTTTATCATTCAAATCGATGTAATGTCCGTGGTAGCTGCACCGGACCAGTCCATACTTCTGTTTCCGCATGTGTTTCCAGCATCGGTGGCGCACCCGCTCTGTGGAATCAGACGGTCGTAAGCGGTGCGTCTTGAGCGTCGGTCATCCTCGATAACCATGAAGTGATTCCTGCGGAAGCATATTGCTGAATGCGCTAATGGACAGCAAGTCGTGTGTTGGAAGAATTACTGTGCCGTTTGGGTCCTTTCATCCGGATGTTCATCGCACACGTTTCCTTTCTCGTTTTTTTTCAATCAGACGCCAGTTGATCAGGTGCTTTGGGAAAACATTATTTCTGGTATTTGCGTGTGGGAATTGTGGGGCCCCTGCGTTTTGCCGTTTCTGTTGTCTTCGTTTGAACGTCAGCGTCTTCACATGTCCACGTTTTACCTGAGCCAGTAAAATTCTATTCAAACCTTTGCTGCAGCAAAGGCAGGCGCCATCTCTCCGGCGTCTCCATGGGTGGACCAGAGTTTCTTTTGTGGTTTCGATAACTCTGCTGAGCTTCATTATTGTGTAGTTTTTGTAGGCTTTCATTACCTCGTTTCTTGCGCATTGATCTTCTTTTCTTCCCAGTAAAACATTGCAAACAAGTTGGCTCTGCAGGTTCTTGCACAGCGTTATCATTAGTATGATTATTCGTCATTCTTGTTGCCGGTAATCAAAAACGTTCGTCGTTGGGGTTGCCGTCATCTGAGCGAGTAACAGGAACGGGTGCCTCCACTTGGTTATTCCTTGAACTAGTCCCTTGCTTGAAGGAAACAGATTGTTTTCTGACTTCTGGCTGATGATGGAGTTCTTTCAGAGGCGTCGTCAAATTGCTGTTTTCGTTCATAAGGTTACTGTTTTCCAAAGCCGATTCGTTGACGTTTACGACACCATTCTGCTGTTTCAGGGCTGTTGTAACAATTTCATCGGTAGAATACTTTTCCAATTCCGGGAACAATCGCTTCAATCTAAATTTGGTCAACAGGATAAGATCTTCGAATTCATAGGCGGCCTAATATTCTTTCTCTTAATAATCCAAGTCGAGAAGTACTTCAATCTCGCTGTTCAGCTTTTTTAAAATCCTATGTTTTGTCATTAGGCTTTCCTTGAGGGAAAGAAGCTCACCGATTGATGGTGTCTCGGTAGTCATCCGTGATTTTATATCCTTGATCAGTGCAGAGGCGTCGTGGCGAATTCGGTTTTTTCGTTCGCGAAGGGCCTCCATGTCGATGCTCGGCGTCGTTAATATCTGTAGGTCGCCGAGAAGAGTCATAATAGGCGTGAAACCTAACCCGTTTCTTCCGTTGGTCCCGGCAGGCGTCCGTTAAGAGTCGGTAGCGTTGTTGAGGCAGTCTGATCGTTGGTCGGTAAGCGAGGCCTCAATTGATCCTTGGGTAGTCGCGTCGGCCTGCGGTCCGTGGTCAGCGGTCACAATCTAGTTCCATCGTTGTGGTCACTCACGTCATCGTTGTGGGGAGATCCGCACTCAGTTCTTCGAGTGTATTATCCATTGATCCTGGTCACGGCACCATTTTGTTGAAGAAGCGAGGTGAGGAGCGCGGGGCGTGAGGGATTGTTTTTCATGGTGGATGGAACTCTCCAATGATGGTGATAGTTAAGCGCAGCTGCTAATAGCCACCTCTTCCTCTTCTAATATTTTGAACAGTAACTATTACGGCAAACGCACACAGACTATGTCACTCACGATGCTTATCTCCTACAGCGAATGTACGTCATAAGTTTTCACTAGCTTCCGTGACGTTGAAATTATTGCTTTATAAAATGCTTGTTAGGACTTAAGTCCAGTGCGTTTCTGCCATATGGGGTGGACAATTATGATAGCTTTCTTTCTCACGCGCATTTATTCAGAATCTTTCCTCTCGTTTTCGTTCCAATCACCCCTGAACAGCTGTCGTATGACTAATGGAAGCACACCCTAAAGTTCCAACTTGAATCACTTGCGGGAAACTTGCAGGTTTAGCCCTTATCAAAAAATAAATTTAGTAATACCGACGTTAAATAGCCATTTTTGTGGCAAGCACTTATTCTATCAAAGTTTCGACCACAAATTGAAAGTGAGTTACCAACTCCAGCCCCAAATTCCCTTTCTATTTTTTGCCGAAGACAACCTCGTGATCAAATTTACTCTCGCCTCCCTTTCGGTACCTCTGATGCCATTTTATCAACACCTCTCCTCTCATCAAGGGCCTCCATGTACATGAGTACTGAAATCAATAAAACACATTGCCCCATAGGTTTTCATCGACTTTTGTGATCAAAATTTTCTGATCGGCTCGGCACAAACGTGCGGAGAAGTCATCCGCACAACGCGGAGGCTATCTTCAACGTGTGAGTGCAAGGCGGCCTGTTTTATTGCGAAACCATACCACGAATTTCAACACCCAGGTGATCTGCGGCCATGCTGGCCGTGACTGACATTCCCGCAATAGCGACGCTGATATTTCGAAAAACAATGGACATAAACTTGAACAGCGCCAGAAGTATCCACCAAGAAGGCCCCTGGGTCAGGGTTCTCCGGGAGCGCAAATCAAAGAAATGCTTAACTGACCCACAACGCCTGCCGCCATACCCACCGTCCCCGTCCTTATCACGGACATGCTAGCTGCGGGCACTGCGCCGTAAAGTCGTAAACCCCGCGCCCATAGGCAGGTTTTAACGTGCGTACCCTATGCTGAGTACACAATTGTCTACCATCCGTTATCTGGAGGTGCTCTTGATAAGGCCGTTGCCGAGGGCATTGCACAAGCACTAGCAACAGAATGTCGTTTACCCACTCAGCTCTTCTATTCACTTACTGTACAAATTCAACATATTCAGATAATACTGTTGGGCAGCGCGGGAAAGCGAAGACCATGCATCATTCTCCGCAGCCTCGGCCAGCAAAAAAATCCCCAACAGGCATGTGGAGCTTTCTTGTTGCCTTAAGCTTCCATCTGTCACCGTCCGTGGCGTCATTCCAGGTTTCGACACTGAAATACCCAACGAAAACCTAAAATCCCCACTCTCCGCCAGCGAAATGCAATTTACCCACGCTAGAACGCTCCGACGGATAACATCCACCAAACTGATATTTCAGGATCCACACGAACCTTTCACATCAAAGTGGGCTGTCTATTTACCAGATGCCATCGATATCGCGAAACTGTGCAGTCGTGCCCCATTTGCCGTGAAATTGCTCTCCGAAAAGAAGTTTCTTTGTCCTCCGATGAATCACGCGGTATAACATCTGGGACAAACGATTTCCCCAACGACCACAAGTGCTTGAATGCCGCAGGCCAAAATGTGTTCTGTTTCTCATCGTACCGCGGGCAAGAATTTCCCAAGCGCTTTCGTCTGACTCCTCCGCCAAAACACAGCACAAGAGCATCGCCTCCTGCCAAAACGATCACATCGCTTCCCACCACTATTGGCGCGATGTCCCAACGTCCGCACAGAGAGGGTGTCATTCCTTTTACATATAACGTGAGTTTTTCTCAAACCGGTGCGTCTCATTATTCTCTACGCCCCTCTGGCCGCTCTGACTCCCACGTCCTCCAACTGTGCCCCTCCTTCCAACACTCCCTTATCTGACATAACTGCTCAAGTTACCGACGACCTCCGACCCAACAGGCTCTTCTCCTAGCTTGCGTTGACACCCTCGAACGAACAACCAATAAGCGGGTGTTTCACATTCACTCGAAAATGCAATCCCTCATCGTGAAATCCAAAGCCCCAACAGCTGAACAGCCGTAGAGTACCATCATCCCGTTAGACATCAACATAGAGAAAGCCATAGTTGAATTCACTATAATGCTCCACAAAACAGTAACCTGGATATAACGAAGTTTACAGAAGTTCGCAATTTTTTGTTATATGCAGGTTTAGAGTTAAAGGAGCCATGAAGAGAAAATACAACTTCGTTTAATTTGAAAAAACTAGGATTCAGTATCTCACTCAGCTCAATTACAGCCCCAAAAGATGTTTTTTTAACGAAAAATAAGCAAGAAGTATTTAAAAACTTTCAAATTTAGCGCCACAGTGACGTGCTATGAGCAAGAATGACGTCATACGGGCCAACAATAAAACATAATTTTCAGTGCGTTAACTGCACGTTAGCATTCAAGTGATGCGGTCAAGTGGAACTAGAGGCCCCATTACAGATGTCTAGTCATGTGTCGTCGCGACAGGTCAGTTAGGTGGCCGCCAATCGCACAAACAAGGTTCTGTGACGTCATAGAAAAGTTGCGGGAAATTGGCTAGGGGGTCGCGACTGCTTCAAACGTTTTCTTTAATATCTCCGTTATTTCTTCGAAGATTGCTATGATATTGCTTTCATTGTTATCGAGACTAAGCAGTCTTTCTGATAAACCCAACTTGAATTTTGTCTTCATGGCTCCTTTAAGGCTCGCGATAATGATACAGAATATACGCCAAAATGCTAGACATCAGTGAAGGGGAAGTTACCCCTCAAGAATTTATTTTACAGAGAAAAAAGTCTAGCATTTCCCAAGTAAGAGGGAAGATGGCAAAGTACGAATGCCCGAGTTTGCCCGAAGTTACCCGAAGTTACCCGATTTGATCCGGAGGGGCGCTATGTTAATGTCTTTGGCATTCGCACGTTACGTACCTCTCACTTGGGAAATGCTTGGGAAAGCGCCCTCGAGCGTCGGAATGCGGAGCCGACGAGCGAGCGCCCTCACGCGGACGGAACGCGAAGCGAACCGGCACAGCGGCGCGCCGCCCGCAGCTAAGCCGAGCAGGAGACCGTTGCTACGCCGAGACCGTTGCTACGCACGCTCTCTCTCCTCCTCCGCGCCGTTGCTAGGGGAGAGGGGGAGCGCGGACGGCGGGAGAGACGCCCGCGAAGGCGCAGTACCGGCGAGGGGGAGATGTCACGCGAGGGGGAGACTGGCTTATCGAGCAATCCACGTCTGGGACTAAATGATTCTTCGAAGGATGATATGACACACAGAACGTGCAGAACCCAGCACAAAATGAAATCAGTGGGCCTTATCAGATACCACCCCTCCAACGACACCGTCAATCGCTGGTGATCTTACTATATACGTACTTAATGGATACTTCAAAAAAGGCGCATGCTCGAGTGATCAGCTGTTTGTTCAAGTCGAAAAACAAAGCGAAAGTGAACGCGCAGCTTGTGTGGGTGATTACTGAAACGTCCATTTCTTGATTTCTCTCCGCATTTGTACACAACGTTAGTTAAGCGTCCCCACTACGTCTTGCGAGAGAGAGAGAAAGCAATTTATTTGAGCTTCGCGCGCTTGGGAGGCTGTTGTGGCTGCCGGTTTATGCGGGGCAGCGACATCGGCGGCTCTGGCGACGAGGCAGACTTGGATCTCCTGGTTTGAGCTCTGGAAAAACTGTGAGCTTGGCTTGTTGGTAAATGTTCATGGTGGGAAAAGCGCTACGACGACAAGGACAAGCAGGCACGCTGGACAAAGCGCTACTAGCAATTGAAAATTTATTACGGGAAAACATACTTATATACATGGAATAAACGCTACCGTCATAACATCCGAATTTACAATCTACCATCCGACAAGATCACAGCACACGAACCGCCAAACATTCTGTACATAATCAAACCGCACGTGTGCCGACGAGAACAAATCGCAACACATTTTATCAAGCCTGATTCAAAAACGCATACTCAGTGTCAGAAACCAAGACAGATGTTCGGCTAACACATTCATTCTATTCTTTCTTTATACGGAAAGCTTCTATTATTGCTGCTGTCAACCGTTGTTTTTGCGTTTATCAACTGTTCCACAATTGGAGCAGACGTCATAGCAGTAGTTCTGGTATTGAAACATCGAAACACTGCAGTACACCTTCCGATTTCCAGCTACAAAGTAGTTTACAACAACATCGCGTTACTGTCACAAAAATGTTGCAACCAGTCTCGAATATAGTAGGGGCGTTTGTGCAGGTGCCACCTCTCCATTTGCTCACGCATTCCCTAGCGGAAGCGTGCCCGACCCACGACCTTCACAAAGGGAAGTCAAGCAACAAATAAAAGCATTCCGGCGCGTTTGAAGAAACCACACAGGCCATTTCATCGGTGCAAAGTGTGGGGTAAGGATTCCGCTCCGGCTGCCTTTTGTTATGTGAAGCTCGGTCAGCTTTCTAATTGTTGGAGCTAAAAACTGCCTCTGCCACGTGTGCTCTCCACTGCTCCCGTCCAGTTTTAGAACTGAAGCGTTGAAGAAAGGCCTATAAAACGAGACCCTGACGTTGAGATTACAGAAAAAGGGGCTCGTCCAGGCGGCGGAAAGGTAAGAAAAAAGCCACATACTTGCTGCTTGCTTAAAAGCTGATTGCGCAAGCAGTCGCTTGTAAAGTAGATAGAGTTTTCGCAGAACTTCTCGGCTTGTACACACATCCACCTAGGAAATATTAGCCGGGAGTAGTAGTACCTACTACCCTAAATAATTTTTAGTTTTCCAAGAAAAATGATTGGAGAGGAATGTGGCTCTGCTCATTCATGTTTATTTAGAATTGTACAAATAATTTATTTGATGCTTATTTACAATTTTACAATCTTGCAACTAAAGTATCAGACAACTGCCCTTAAAAATGTGTGCGAGAATTATTTGATCATTGTAATTCCCAGTGCAACACGCAGCCGTGATGCAAGTGGAAGGTGTGCTGCTGAGCTCATAATGCGGGTTCGATCATGGCGGTTCCGGCAGGTTTCGTGATGGAGGTAAAACACAAGTACGGCAGTGTGCCGAGAGTTCAGGGCATGTAACATACATCCAGGTTCGTAGAAGTAAAGCCTGAGCCCTCCACTACGGTGCGCCTTATAACCATGGTGTAGCTTCAACGCGCAAAACATAATTTGTTAGTCTTCTTTCTTTCGACGCACCGTGTTAGAGTGGCCGGCCATTATAAAATGATCTCTGTTATCCTGGAATAATTCCAGCTTTCTCCATTTTTGTGTGAAAACACATCCATCACAAGAAAATAGGGGAATCATTATCTGGTCATCATGCTAATGTTTGGTTTTAAGTACAATGCATGATCAGTAGGCATGATGAATATAGATTCTACAATAGTCAGCAAGATAGAACTAGAGTATAAAGACCGTAATGACACTTCAGTATAATGTGCGGTTGGGCTAGTTGGTGCATTATGCAGACAGACGAAGGAAGACGGAAGATGCGCAAATCACAACTGCGTTGAGAGTTGTGAGTTGTGAGTTGCACATCAGTTGTTAGTTGCGCATCGTCCGTCTTCCTTCGTCTGTCTGTATGTCCATTTAGCGCAAGTTTTGTGATACCGTAATGATAGTCAGTAATGTGGCACTTCGTGGCTTCCCATTAGCTGGCGTTATCGCTCATTAACTAAAGAATCAACTCCCACCCGGGAGTTACACATATTCTCGTTTTCGTTCGGTTTGATTTGACATATTGGAAAACGTCTATCTTGTTCTACTTAATTTGTAGAGATTTCGGCATTCAGCATTTGGAGTTTGGAATTATTGGTGTCTGCACAGAGCTTTTTTGTTAACGGGCTGTTGTATAACATTGTAATTGCGTTATTTTTTCCAAGAAAAAGCTTTCCTCTGTAGGCAAAGCAGGTAGAGAGAAATGCACGTCTGAGAAATAGAGGACTTGCTGTTTCGTCGGAGTCATCTTGGTAGTGAGGATTAACACATCCTAACGTTTTTTGAAAAAAAAAATGTTTAGAGAAGCGAATCTAATTTTACAGCTCGTGCAAGGTAGTGTCGTTGTGATTGATGATGTCCACTTCTTGTACTTCCAAGTAAGTTTACTCTAATCTTATTGTTTATAATCAGAATTGTGTTTTAATTTGCCGACCCGCATGGTGAACACATTTAAACATGTGATGAAGGACTACAAAATAAATCCATTAGATTGTGCGTTTAAAAGCAGAACGCGAAAAAGCTGACGTAGGTATGAGTAATCGCCGGATCATGTGTAAACGTATTACACCTTAAAATCAAAATGAGGTGCACGATTGAGCGACGTTTATGAGTCATGAGACGTTTGCACTTGTTAGAATGTTTCTTTTTAGCCATTGGAGTGTTTGTGCGGTTGCCATGTTTCGTGCCACCATTGTCCTAGTGAAAGATTGAATATGCTGAAAGCTTCGTAATACCTTTAACCATTATTGCCCATCAATCGCTGAAATGTGGACCTGAGAGACTTCATTATTTTATGTCACGTCAAGCCCCACACTAACAATGCTCGAGAATTGATACTGCTGGCTTTCTTCCGTACACACATAGAAACACCCACTCACGTAAATAACTATTTATTGTCACATGGTGGCATAAGAAAAAAACATCATGGATTCAACGATGAATTCAAAATATTCACAAGGTGACCATGAGGCTGCAGACGCAGCCTGCGCGACCCACACAGCCTCTTCACTGGAGGTTTGGCCCAATGCTCTCTTCCTCATCCAGTGAAGGATCCTCCTCGTTCAAAGTGCACTTCCGGTCGGGGCCGAAGGAAAACGTAAAGGTGCGGCGAGGACGCGAGATAGAGGAAAAGAAACAGCTGATAAGTAGGTGGAGGCAAGTATGGGGCGCATTGTTTGATGTGCGGCGGGCCCAGAACAGGATGCCCGCAGACTCAATGAAGACAGGCCGGACGCAAGGCAGGCCAGAAAACGGCACATGGGAGATGATCTAGTCGCCTATTCAGGTCGCGGGTTATCGCGTCCCGGCTGGTCTTCTTTGAGCGTAGGTTGGGGCAAGGGCAGCAGCATGGGCGTGTTCCGAGCTTGTCGGAGCAATTTCGGGCCGACGTGATTTATGAGCCTTGAGAGAAAGGGCTTGAATAGTTTGAATCTGCAATCGATCATATTCTGCAGAAAGACCAAAATGTAGCGCACACCGATAATCTTCAAAAATTTTCCGCTCTGGTGAAAATAGGTTTACCGTGCATGCTGTATCGTGAACGTGAACGTTATAAGCAGAAGCGGTACTCTCGTAACTGTCCGTTTTAAAAACGTCTTGTTTGCGTCCGTTTCATCGCGACGTAGTTCCGCTTAAGCAGAGGGTTTCGGTAATACCATAACTATTTTTGCAAACAAATTTGAATTAACTAAAACCATCTAAAACTATCGTTTGTGTATTTATTTCAAAGTGTTCTGAAAATCTAATCGCCATGAGATTTTTTTGTGACGACGTTGAAACATGTAACTGCAAGGGGATGACCATCCAAAGATGTCGGCTGCAGCCAGCTGTTTCTGTGACAGTAAAGTGCAAAAAGTGATACGGCTACTCAGAGTTTTTGCCGTATGGCCAACGTTTTGAGATCGGTTTATATGACCGTGCATCAAAAGAACCCCGCCTTTCGGCATCGACGCATTTTCAGCATGCGGACGCGATCTTTTCCAACAACCTCGAATAGCGCGTTACGATGTTGATATTGTCATTGAGCTCTACCACACGAAAAAATATGTAAGGGTTGAGGATTTTAGTTTTGTTGTCAACGTACCGTTGTGCGTGAAGCCTACGAACGTTAACCTGGTATGTGTAACCTCAAGTACCAATAAACAATAAAATTAAAAGCCGACTGCTTGTGTCATTGTGGTCGTCTGCCCGGTAGCTATCGAGCTCCCAGACGATCGTTTATTTCACTGCGTAATGGCAATGGCGTGGAAAAAAGGGCTCACGGAGGAAGCAGCGGAGGCTACGTCGTTGCTTCACTAGGGTACGCGGAATGAAAGCCACTGGTAACGGAGAAACAAAGGGCGCATATCACTTGGTCCTCGACAATCAGCCCGCGCTACAGCCGGCCAAGTTCGCCCAAGACTTCCAAGAAAAGGCACTCCACAGCCCTCTTCAAGAGGCGGAAATGCTTCTGTAGGGATTTAGAATGCGTCTGCATAGATTCTCGACACCAGTTCCGCGGACGAGCCAACAACCAGGCGATAACCGAGAAATTCATGATTAGCCTTCGCCTTTTTAAAATTAAAATCGTTTGTTTCGAGAACTCCCGAAAAAACTCCGGCGCGCTTGCGTTACGTCACATCCCGTCGTTCGCTTTTAGCCAATCAGGGCTCATTCAAAACGGACAGTTTTGAAACGGCACAAAAGGTAGTCAAACACGAGAATCCCGCCCCAGAATCCAGAAGCACAACCACTGTGGGCCCGTAAGAGTACGCTAGTGATAGTGTCGTGTGCATGCATAAATAAACCGGAAGCAGACCCGTGTTGTTCATATCGGAACAAATATGTATGTATATATATATATATATATATATATATATATATATATATATATATATATATATATATATACATATATATATATATATATATATATATATATATATATATAGATAGATATATATGTACATACACGTATCTGTTTCTATGACCTACCGCATTCTGCCCTTTTGATTCGCGAGCTTTTATTGACTGCCAACCCTCATGCTGTCTTAATTCACCGAGCCCCTTATTTCCCATTTCTAATTCACTATATAAAGGGGAGAACACGGTAGGTCATAGTAACAGATGAAGAATTTTTTGAGTCAGAAAGTGGTGAAAGAATGCCCGCCGGGTGGGATCCCAACCCACGACCTCCAGAATACCGGTCTGCTGCGATAACCACTATGATACCGGCGGGGCTGTTTCCTCCCCACTTTTTCGGGTATTTATGATAAGGTATTTTTTGTTTTCTGCACTTGGGGGTGGTAGCCAGCGCCACTCAGACTACTCCAGGTGCAGGGGACCTTCTTTTTAACCCCCGGGCCGTGACTCGAGTGTCTACGACATGTCGAGAATGGTCGACCAGCGTTGAACCCTGTTAAGCTACCTTTGGCACCAAGACTGCCAGAACAGAGTCCCTCGCTATGCGTGTAGCGAATCAGACATGGGAAAGGAGGGGCTCAGTGAATTAAGACAGAATAAGGGTTGGAAGGCAATAAAACCTCGGAAAGCAAAGGGGGGAATGCGGTAGGTCATAGAAACAGATGAAACATTCTTCGAGTCAGAAACTGGTGAAAAAATGCCCGCCGGGTGAGATCCGAACCCACGACCTCGAGAATACCGGTCTGGTGGATAACGACTACGCTACCGGCTGGGCTACCACTTTCTTTCTGACTCAAAAAATTCTTCATCTGTTTCTATGACCTATCGCATTCCCGCGTATGCTTACGAGGCTTTGTTGACAGCCCACCGTTATTCTCCTCTCTCTCTATCTCTCTCTCTCTCTCTCTCTCTCTCTCTCTCTCTATATATATATATATATATATATATATATATATATATATATATATATATATTATCTGAATGGGAAATGAGGGGCTTCGATAAGGGTTGGCAGTCAAGAAAACCGTGGAAAGCAAAGGGCAGAATGTGGTAGGTCATAAAAACCGATGAACAATCTGGAAAGACAGAAAGAAAGTAGAGAAAAAATGCGCGCCGGGTGGGATCCGAACCCACGACCTCCAAAATACTCGTCTGGTGCGATGACCACTAAGCTACCGGCGAGGCTTTTTCCCTTCCACTTTCTGGGGTATTTGTGTTAAGCTATTTTCTTCCTGTGCTTTGGGGTGGTAGCCAACGCCACTCGGTCTACTGCTGGTGAGGGGGACCTTCTATTTAACCCCGGCCAGTGACTTTGCTTTCTGTTGTTTTCTTTACCGCCAATTCTTATTTCTGTCTCAATTCGCCGAGCCCCTCATGTTCCCATTCGGACTCAGCACAAATATAGCGATATATATATATATATATATATATATATATATATATATATATATATATATATATATATATATATATATATATATATATATAAATACATATATATATATATATATATATATATATATATATATATATATATATATATATATATATATAGACATTCTCATTGACAGAGATACCATGCTGCTGTGTCGTCCGTTTGAATGACCGGAAACCCAGGAGTTTCGAACCCACCTTATCCGTAACTAACTGTCAAAGGGGTGAGTGAGCGGCAAAAAATGAACATTACGTGATGTTCTCTTCCAGCTGTACAGTTAAAACAAAGTTTACAGCACGAAATAACATCTTTCTCGTATCTGCCAGGATGCAGACGACTAATGAGATTTCATTCGAACTTGTACAGTAAACATGGGAGCGGTGATGCACATTAGCAGGGACCAAAAAGCTGGTTGCTTTTTTTGTACGTTCTTTCAGAACCTTCTGCGAAATGAAGCAGGGTGGAGTTGTGGCCGTGGCGCTGCTGTTGAGTGGTGGCCTCGCGGCCGTGCCCATGGCTAGATCTTCAGGTAAGCGAAAGGGCGTTCTAACGAAACGATATATTTATTGCCTGCGAGATATACTGCTTGCATTGACCTACAGCTATGCGCGGAATATAGGCTGCGGACAGCGAAGTTGGCCGGGAGAGGGCAGGGCCAGTCGCGGCAGACACGCGCAACTCTGTGTCGCTCCCGCCGCGCGGAACGCTTTCAGCGCCCGTGAACGCAACTTTGCAAAAGCGTGTGTCATAACGTTATTTGCGTTTATATCTAATACATACTACTACAAAGTCACGCAGAAATGCATTATAGTAGGGCGAAGCATCCAAATAAAACGGGGCCCGAGAAAATGCTGTCGCCTTGCTGCCGAGCCACCGGAAATGGGAAGCGTGTTGTCAAGGCTTCTCGTTCTCCCTCGGATTCTCCTCTTTTTTTTTAGCTGCGACTCTCAGAGCATCTCTTGTCGGCGGCCCTGTTCTTCCTGCGTGCATCCGTTGTTGTCCGCGGCGTGCGTCCCGCTGTCCGCAGCCACTCTCCCACTCTCCTCTCCGATAGCGAACACTTGCTCGCGAGGGGCCTTGGATTGGATTCGATTGGATTCGATTGGCTTGGCTTGGCTTGGCTTGGATTGGATTGGATTGGATTGAATTGAATTGGATTGGATTAAAGTGGATTGTGTTGGATTGTGTTGCGTCATAGCCGCGGCAGACGCACTGGCGCCAGCGCTTGCCCAGGTGAGAGCGTGTGCGGCCCAGCGCGCTCTCACTCCGCCTTTGGGCGGCGCTGCGCGCGGTGCTGCGCATGTGCCGTACTCTCTCTCTCCGCGGTTTCCTCTCCTTCGGGCGCGCGGCGCATATATAGTGTCTAGAATATAACCGGTGTGCCGCTCTCCGGCGGCCTTTCGGTCGACGGTTGCTCTCCGCTTGCGCTTGAACCCCCTCAGCGTCGCATCACACCAGGGTTCCCGCGAGGGGATGTGGGCGTGATTTTTTTTCGAAGATACGAAGCGTGGTTGCTGAATTTGGAAAAGCCTACACTAAGCGGATTACATGCTGCCTTGGTGTACGAGCAGCTTGTTAGTAGGCCGGTTAGCCGGCGGAAAATACACATAAGTGCGCTTTAGATTTGGTAACGGACAGGGCCCCCAAACACAGTTATTGCAGCATAGTTTATCACCCAGCAATTCTACTCTGCTTCATCTAACATTTCATGTGCTTATATCGCCGTATCAAATATATATATAAATACATATGGGGCGACAGTCATAGGCGTCAACGTTCCCAAGTGTTTTGCAAGCTATTGGATAGCATAAAAGAACCGCAAGTTCTTGCCAAAGAAAATAATATAATTGTTGTCTAAGGCATGAAAAGCAAAGAGAAATATAGATAAGACACGCCGCAATAAAAGTTGGAAATATATGAACGCAGCACGAAATTTTCGCGTTCGGGGAAGACAAGAAGGAGACAAACTTTTTTTGTCCCATCCGTTGTGATTACGGTCACTCCGCACTTGTGAGGGGTGTCCTCAGGGACCTAAAATTTTCTCCCGTGACGTTTGATGCAAAGGTATTCACCATAATAAAAGCGCTACTATTTTTTTTTCTAAGAAAGGTCTCCCGTCGGACCCGTTGACGTGGAGAAAAAAATACCGAAATATGAAAATTCCGTAATTTATTCCGATACGCCCATTAGATGTTTGGCCTACCCCTTCCGCTCCTTCCTCCCCGCTCAATGTAATTTGTTGTGATAGCCTTCTTGTGCAGAGTTTATTTTCCGGGGCGTGTTTTATACAGCTGGCGTACTGGGCTACAGCACGAAGGCCAAAAGTTTCTTCGTAGAGTGGGCACTTATTAGCGGCAGCATTTTCGCTATGCACAAACAAGTGTGAATTTCATACTTATACATGTATGGGGCATCACATTCGGATCAAAGACCCATATGTAACACCCATGTGGTCCAGTTAGTAGTTCTGCAGTCGCAAGTCCACTCACATGGATGGAATACCTCCCGCGGAAACATCGCGCAGACTGTGCGAACGAAACTAAACGAGTTATCAGCGAATCGTTTAGTGAAGTCACAGTACGCTGCAGCGAAATGAGAATGATTTGCGGGTTGGCAGCACTCTTGTGGGTGTGCTTGGCTAGCGACGTCCTGCTGGAGGGTCGCTCAGGCAAAGGTGCGACCACATTGGTCCTGCTCCGTGGCGTGTACGCCAGACCCTTACGCTGCGACGAGCTCAGCTTGTGGCATTCCACATAGAAGCCGGTTGGGTAAGCACAGCAGCCTCCGCTGCTACAAGCTGCTCTATCGAGGCACCAACTAATAGGTGCTCATTGGAGTCATAATAAACAGCTTCGATTAAGCTCTCCTAGACGGCAGCACCATCTCAATAAAAAAGTTAGCGGGAAAGACCTAAGCCGCGTTCCTACAGCTACACGGACATGAGTTCATGGCTCAGTAGGTAGACCGTTGCGTTCCTCCCGTTGTGGCCGAAGTGATTGTGGTCTCGAAACCAACCGCCGGCCCGCCAATGGAAATTTGGCTATTGATGTCATTTCTGTGACGGATATGACGTCGAAGAGGTCTGTGTACCCCTGCATAAATCACTTTCGTGTTAAAATGAAAACAGAGAAAGATGCAGGAAACGATGGAATAACGTCGTATGTCTTAATAGCAAACAAGCTCGCAAAATTGTTTATAGAGTTTCTGAGAATATTTCAGTAGTTATTACCTGGAAAATTGCCAATATAATTCCCGTCAACATGAGGGGTGGTGTTAGTGTTAAAGTGTTTAAAATTACAGACTTACTGATCCCTTCTCTGATGCATGCTTATAGCTATGATGATAACCCGCGCAGCGGCACCATTGCTGTGGAACGACCGTGGCAGCATCTGAAATTAGGCAAGGCAAAAATTGTTCAGATTTGTATGTTGGGTCAGGTGACAGAAAATTTGCAGACCGTAAAGTTCACTTTATATTACGTGTAAGGTTGAGAAGAAACGTTTGATTCTGTCGACACTGCTATAGTACGGAATGCATGAAAAGACCATGAAATAGAGCAGACGTACATACAACTCTCGGACGTCATACAGAAGCATGCACTGGTAGGAAAAGTTTTAATAAGAAGCATCAAAAGCTGCTGATGAGGAAGGTAAGGCTGCAAGGGGACACAATCTTTCAAAAAAAGTTTTCAGGCAGGTTTGAAAAGGGTAATCAGAAAGCTTGATTGGGGAAAGTCCGTAACATGACTGAATTAAGAAAACTGGAGCCACTTGAGATTTGTAGACGACGTTATCTTGATCAGTGAATCAAAAGAACAACCACAAAGCATGCCTAATGAGCTGAGGATTCTTCCGAGTGTGAAAAAACGTGACTGCTGAAAAAAAATCAAAAGTAACGATAACTCGCCGTGAGCCTTGGCAGTTAAAAATTTGTTGTGCCGAATAAAGTAGTCAGGGCGAATCCCGGCAAAGAAAAATAAATAGGACGTACAGTCAGTATGAGCCCGTATTTATTAAAAAAAACATGCTCAAATAATCACTGAAATGGAAGATACGAAACCAGGGAGTACCGCCAGAGTGGAGTTGCGGGGTGGTACCTTGGCGCCTTACTTAGGCCCGTGATGTGTTATAAGAGTAACCTTTAGTGTTTGCAAACTAGGAAACAGTATCAAGGAAAATATTCCGGCGGAAGATACTCTGTCTCAAATTAAAAAAAAAAACCATCTGACTAGGGCAAAGTCCGGAGAACTGACAATCGGTACCGTCAATATAACGAGTAACTAATAGTAGAAAGGCATTAGGGAAGGTCTGTTAGCTTATTTAGTGGTGTGGGAATAGAAAAAAATCAGGTTGAAATTGGAACATCCAGATGGACGATCCTTTATTCTTCACAGGACCACGGCATGCTGCTGCTAATCATATTGATGATAATGCTCGTGATTGTGGCCATGCTAATTTTTAATATGACCCCGTCCATAATACGACTGATGAGAGTGGTCACAGTATTCTTTCGGTTACTTGCCACTTGTGGTCTAGCAATGGGTTGAAAGAAAAGTAAAATGAAATCGGTACACTTACCGATTGTGCAACAGGGACTATACGGGCGGGGCTAACTTCAATAAATCAGATCCTCGTTGCTGTGCAGCTCATAACTTGGTTGGGTTTTAATGATTTTAATTTATGATTACACTCAAAAGCATTTGATGCATGTCTATTGTTGCCTGACCACAGGAAAATCGCGCGTTTGGCGATCGCATGCGCTGTTTGGCGGCGCCTCATGGACAACGGGTTGAGGCCACTGATGCGCGCCGGCTGCTTCGTCAAAGTGTTTATGACATCGACCTCTTGATTCTGCCATTCAGCTTAAGTTCTCTTCCACCGTTTTTTGAGATTATATTCTAGTTTATAAACTGCACTTTTGCCATTATTGATTCATTGATTGTGGGGTTTTACGTGCCGACGCAACGAGGCGCGCCGTAGTGGAAGGTTCGGGTTTAGTTTTGACCACCTGGGGATCTTTAACGTGCGCCGACGTCTCGTACACACGGGCGTTTTTGCTTTTCGCCTCCATCAGAAAAGCGGCCGCCGCAGCCGGGAAAGAAATTCTCGGCCTCATGCTCAGCAGCGCAACGCCATAGCCACTGAGCCAGAGCGGCGGGTCACTTTTGCCATTAAAATGACCAAGTAGTTTCCTAATTATCTGCAGTTAACGGTAACCTAGCGTTGCCATAAAACAAGCCGTTGCACTTGTCTGCTTGTTTGACTGCAGATATCAGTTCGCCAACTTTTCCATAAAATCAACTTGGCTAGTTTATTGACAGCTAAAGGCGTTGTCAGGCTAGTTTATACGTATTGTGCAACTCAGTCAAGCAGAGCCGTTAAAGATGTACAAATATCAAGCACCATGAAAAGACTTCGAACAAGAACGAGCCTAAAACAGTATGTGCTACATCATTTGAGTGGTTAACATGCCACTATTCTGAACAAGATCTACGCTGAAGTAATTTAGAGACTACTGAATTCACAGCGTGAAGTTAAGGAAGAGCTGAATTTGTTGGGCTATCTGGGGTCGCTCATCTATTGCAAGGGATTATTAAGGATAAGCTCTGTTGGAAACGGGAAGGCCATGGGTCTTAAAGGGTTTTTGAAGTCACTGGCACTGGCACATAACCTGTACGTGCGATGTTGTGCAGCAAGGCGTATCTAGAGCCTGCTAAAGCGGCGCACTGGATGAAGACATGCTCAATTGTCTCTTATGACGCTCACTAGCTGCAACTGGTATACGAAGTTAGTCCAATCAATAAGCAGTAACTATAGGTCTAGGCTGCATTAGGTCGGAGCCGATGATATAAGGTTTCTATGTGACCAGCAAGCTGGTGAGGAAGTCTTGATCACACCTCAGGGTCAAGTGCGTGTCAGAGAGTTGTGGGGGCAAGGAAGAAGTTACCAGATCTTATTTCTTTCTTTGGGGGCGTAGCGTTTGGCCAAGCCAGAAGCATTGTGTTCAGTAAAAAAAAATATATTACAAATATTTCGGTACGTAAGGGTCGCAGAAGGAGCCTCGTCAGCTTTTTGGTTTGCAGTGATCTAACAGTGACCATGCGGTGACTGAAACGCAATTTAATGCCCCGCACTTATTGCGAGGCTGTGAAGATAAACAAAGCTTGTGCGGCAAGTTCATAGCTAAAGGGCATAGTGATTTCAGCAGAAACTTAAGAGCGGGCTCGAAGTCGGTGAATTTGATTCACTTATTCACTTCACTTTACTTCACTTAAAGGGGCCCTGAAAGGCATTTTGAGCACACTAAATGAACTAGCGCAACCGTTAGATTGGGTCGTCAACGTCCTCTGTGCCAAGTATTACTCTTTTACGCGCAGCGGAAAGCTCACACTTTTGTTGCAAAGTTTGTCGTTTTTTTCTCACCCTTTCCTTCGTGTTTTTGGACGCCGCCATCTTCACATGTCTATATCATCGATTCCCAGATGTTCGTCATGAGCTAGACATCCTGCTATTGGGCGGCTTTTTCACGCACTTCCGGCAAAGAGATGAGTCGTCTGCTCAGCGTCGGCTCGCCGGCTGATCTGCCAGCGGAGTGCCGGAGTGCTTGGGCATTCTACGACAAACGAAACAAGTGTAAAACAAACGCTTAACCGTTTGTATTGAATGCAACACGGCCATAACACGACATGGATATTCTGTTACCTGAGTACGTTCCATAACGAAAGCGTTGAAGCCCCGTGGCACTTCTTTCGTGCAATCGCAGAGAAAGCCCCGAGCCGAATGCGCGGGTTTGACGCATACATTTTATTCAACTTCAAAGCAATCCAGAGACGCGTTTCTAACGAACACAACGTCACAACATGCGTTGAAAGTCTTAACCACGATTGACAGAGGATGGGTTGCCTCCTGCCCGCCGTAAATTCGGTACTCACCTCGCGCGCGCTTTGCGGGGACGAACAGCAAGTCACTTAACTCTGGCGCACAATCCGATGGCTTTTAGCCACGCACACTGCACATACCCCATGAGAGGTTGAGTCGTACGTCGCTCGAGAAAGATAATCCAGACCATGGGAAGCACACCGCAGAAGCACAACGTCGCATTTCGTCGCGAAACAAAGGCGTCCACAACACACACACCATCGCCTCCTGTAATATCAAACGCGCATCTCGCACTTCCCAATGGGATTGAGTGGTACGCCTGCAGTGCCCACATGTCGCGAGGTGGGGCCGCGAACTGAACCCGGATCACGCAACCGTAACTGACTTCTGGAGCGGTTTGTGCCTTGTTGCCAAGGCAACCGATGTTTGAGATTGTCAAAGAAATGGCGCTCGCTCCAGCGCTAGAAAGCTCAGAGCCGCGCCGGAGCATGTTTTGCCAACGTTGCCGCTCTCCACTACGCGTCGCCCCAAGCTGAACTGGTCACATGATTGAAGCGTTTTGTGCACGGGTTCTGTATCGCTTTAAAATGTCTTTTTCACATGCCGCCGGCAGGAATTACGACCGCCGGCAGGAAATAAGACCCGGCACCAGCGGGGCCACATCTGATACGGCACTTTTTGGATAAACAGTGCGCGGTGCATCAAGGGAACGAGCGCACGACCCTCCCGGTGTGGCTGCGAGTTCGCCGCCGATAAAAAGCCATGTGCCGCCAGCAACGTACACCGCGAAAGGGCAAGGCCAGGCTGCCGTATACATGCAGCCAGATTTTTCGTTCGCTTTTCCAACCTTGAGCGGAGAGCGGGGTTCATGGTGTCAACAAAGCTTGCCCGTAGCAGACGACAGTCTGGGCAGTGCAATAGCGGAACTACGTCACCGCTGCGGAGCGCAGCATCATGGGAGGCAAGGCTCGCGCGCCGTCAACAGCGGAGAGTAAGTCGAAAGGAGGAGGAAACTCAGAGCGCCGATAATGCGCGGTTTTTGATTTACGATTTCTCAGCTAATACTCATCGCTTTAACAAAATTCTTGCGGCAGGAGATTGCAAATAGATTGCTTTATTTGGGTACATGTACATCCATGCATTGGCGGAAGGTATTTCAGGACCCCTTGAAAGGGAATGTACAGCACATTGCTTCTTCGAGTGTTCGTAGCTCAGCTGATGTCGAGGAAGTCGGGTCTTTCTAAACGAAGAACTACTGTTTTCCAGTTGACGGTACATATAACCTATAGGAGGAAATTTCAGGCGTAGAGGAATCACCAGTGAAGATATCCGCCCAGGGAAATGCATCTTGCGCGTTACCCCAACACCACATGGATAAGTTCAATTTTGGGCGTTTTAGTCGTAGTTGTGATTGCGGGGGTGCGTAAATCTATTTCAGTAATTTATAGCGCCCAGGACGGAAAATGAAATGACATTTCTCGTGGTGGCCTAATTGTTTCGGGAAGAACTAAATGCCTCATAGCCTCTCTAAAACCAGAACACTTGCCTACAGTGACCTTGGTTACACAGTGGGGTTAGGGTTAAGGGGTTAGCTACCAAGAATTTTACATAAAAATTTCCGTTGTCAACAGATACTTTCAGGGGTGCCTAGTTTTTACCACTTCTGAAAATCCTGCCAAAGGTGAGGCATGATTTTCCGGCATCGGTATTGACATCAAAAAAAGTAGCTAGGGCTCCTTCATTTAATGCATAACAAGCCATTAGGAATCCCCCATTTTCCTTACGGGATTCAAGGACACACAAACGGCATTCAACCGGTGCTTTCGAACCGAAATAGCTTTTTTCGATTTGCCTCAATGGCGCCGATGGAATCGCACAGAAGTAAAACAGTCCCTCCCGTTTAAGGCAACAGGAGGGCTCTTCGCAGTGTCTAAAATCCCCCCCCCCACATAACTATGGTTTGAGCAGCCGCATGCTGGCATCTTTCCAGCGTTGTAAGATCCGACCACTCCACACGAAAGCGTTAGGTTCTATGATGTTTGGTGAGACGCGCTGGCGCGCGACGACAAAACGCTCTGCCAACACGTTAAATCAGAAATTTTGCGCTTCCTTGGAGTCTTATATTACTAACCAATGTCATCGACCATATCACCAAGCTGTATTTCACATGCATATATATATATATATATATATATATATATATATATATATATATATATATATATATATATATATATATATATATATATATATATATATATATATATATATATATATATATAAATATATATATATATATATTTGCCGTCAAAGTTTCTGATCTCGAGCCTGTATGGCACAGAAAATTGTTTTCGGGCACATGCTTGGCAATTGCTTTTTCCATTACCCCACCCTATTTTTCACTTACGCAATAAGAGGTCCCCTTTTCAGTTTAAAGGCCCACGAAGTATTGCTTACCGGCCTCCAGGGTTGAGAATGAGCGGGTATTTTAATCGAAATATCTCCTTTGGTAATCTGAAGTGCCAAGATTATTCCTGTCGAATACATTAGTTTGTCAAGTTCAATCACTTCTACGGAAATTATTTATACGCTGAAGCAGTAAATCCGAAAAGTCAAGCAAATGCTTTAATTAATCGTGCGCAGAAAAATAATTGCAGAGAACGCTGCACAAAATATTGATTTTGATTTTCAGGCGAAATTTTGTCTCGGGGTAGCCTTTTAGTTTTAGACAGTAGTTTTAGACAACAGTCTTAGACAGTAGTGGCCTCAGAAGTACGGCGTCTTTATTGTGTGGTTGCGGGAACTGTTGTGTAAATGGACTGGAATCTTTAGGATAAGGGATCTCACATTTATTTATGGCCACGAAATTAGAGCGATTTTTCGCCCTGATATTTTACTTTTTGAGAACAAATACGCGAATAGGAAATACACGGTTGACATGAGATATATCGTTTCAGGAAAAAATTGGTTACTGTGTAACGAAAGTCGTTGCCAAGAATCTGAATTCACACGAAGATACCTGAAGAACGAGTGATAATGGCGGATCATCCTCCCCAAGGGCAAATGCAAGGCCCTAAAAATTATCTGAAAGGAGTCAATCGGTCCATCTGGCTTTTCTCCAATGCCACAACTGGCCATATTTTCCAATTACTCAAAAGGGAATGGCTGCAGGTGTGATACGAAAATATGCGTTGTACATCGAAATACCTGCAATATTTCAAGCGAAATGTTAACCAATACACGCAAACGATTCTTTCTCGAATGCAGGACATGCAGTACAGCTTCAGTTGTATTACTTAGTGGGAAGGCCATTAAAACCTCGAAGTGTGCACTGATAACAATATTATTCTCCCACAGAGATGCGGAAGTACCAGGCAGGTACAAGAAGAAACAAGCGTACGCCTTCATTTTGAAGAGGTCGGGTGGATGACCTTTCGCATGCTCTCAGCCGTGTTCTTGCTTGCTTTATGTTAGCCTCTTTTAAGGGCGAAGCTCTTTAGCAAATCGAAATTTTTCGTGTCCGCATGTAAAAATGCCAAGAAATTGCCGAGCACCCTCATGTGAGCGCGGGCCTCGAGGATACCACCCGCCAGTAAACAAAACCAAGAAAATGCCTAGCGCTCCTTTGTGCGTGCCTTGCGACGAGCGCCCAGTGTCCCCCGCGCATGTTTGTTCAGCAAAACATAGCCACTTAGGGAGATTGGCAAGGTATCGGCGACCACCTCGCAGTTAAAAAAAAGAAGAAAATGCCGAGCACGCGTGTGTGAGTGCCTCGCGGAGACCGCAAAGCGTCATCACCGCATATTTGCAAGCCCAACATACGCACTTGAGAGATTAGGCAAGATTCATAAAAAAAAACACAATAAAAGGTCCACCCTTGGCTGATATCGTGGCAACACCTGCTCGGAACGAGAAAGACAGGTCATGGCGTAAGCCTCTCCAAGGTGATGTCCAATGGTTATCACTTCCAAAAATGAAGGAAGGTCACACTTATTGCAACAATGATTGTGGAAAGGTCGTTACGGCAGCAGCGAAGAAGGAAATCGGCTGCAATTGTGGACTTAAACTGTCGTGATAATCGTGAAGGTTGCGTACAGTTTCGCTACCTTCAAGTCTTACGCCTTTGTGTGAGCTTACTTCATTGTTGAGGTAACTGAAGGTTGTTCCTTGTTTTCCGGTTTTATGCAGGAGACCCTTGCAATTTTGCAGGCATCGACCTGGAAGGTTTCGTTAAAAGAATTGTCGGCAGGCTGCCACCGCATCACACCCAACCAGACAGCGCGGCGGATGAGGTCGTGTCGGGATTGTTTATTGAATCCATTACGTACAAAGACATGAATAATCTCCAGACTTTTGGTCCCGTGGTAGGGTTCTGTCGTGACGGTCTCAAGCTGGTGCAGTTTGACCTGGTCAGCAGCAATGGGCCACTGCATGTCGTGATTCCCTGGAGGACTTGCGGGGGAAAAAACGGAACTATCGGGATCTACACCAAGGCCAGGGTGACAGTCACCTTCCAGGTAATTTCTTCATTTTTACGCTTATTACACTGGCACTCGGCAAATGGCAATCGTGAAGAAATGTTTCATGGAATATTTTCTTGTAATTTTATAGTTATTGCCTAAACATGTTCATTCTCTACAAAACTGAAAATTTCCCCAAAACCCGTGGAAAAGCGGGAAATAATTTACGAAGCACAATATTTTGCAGGCATCAAAATGCATCTACAAGGGGATCCTTCTTTCCGAAATAAAAAGAATTCTTGAGTAAAAAATGAGATTTAATAAAAATTACTTTTAACAATACAGTTAAGCCAATTCCTTAAACCGGCTCATCGAAGTGTTTCCGTCTGACAAGAGGTAAAAGAAAAATCCACTTTTCTTTTCGGTTTTATAAACAGTGTGCGTACCGGCCAATTGCGGATGTGTTGTGCTTAGTGTTGAAATTATACAAATTAGAAAAAAAAACGGAAGAGTTTTCGAGAAAAATAGTCTAAAATTCACCTTTTCTATATGGCTAATTACCTCAACTGCATAAGAGCCATGCGAAGTTTCTGAGCAGGATTAAAACAGATCAGCCGAAAAGAGCGGAACCGCGGCATTTAATCAGTACTCTCACTCCATTTCTTGAATCCCATGTGCGTGTGATTATATCAGTCTTAACTGTGTAAAAATCATTCCTGAACATATTCCTCACCAGGACCTGACCTTATGCAGACCTTATAGAAAATGCGTTTTGCATGCATTCAAATATTGACACTAAATGTTACAGCAGTTCGCAAAAGAAGTTCCAGTGACCCATCACTTCTATAAATGGGTGACCGGCACTGGCTGGCCGCAATCCATTTATTGCACCATCAAAACACGTGTACTTGTAATTTGGATGGAGCACACTTCCTGGCCATTCTGTGAATGAAGCTTAAAAGACTACAGTATTATTCTAGACAGCCAAAACGGACCTGCAATTTTTAAGTGCGAATGCACTTTATAAGCGACCCTGAATTCCGGCGACAGCCGTCCGTCCACATAGCAACAGCTGCGGGTGCGCGCGCTCCTCGTCTTCCTTGGCAACGGGGGAAGATGGGCGCGCGCTGCCTGGCCGCTGACATGGCACATACCCACGTGGGGGATTGGCCAGGAATCGGGCGTGAGAAGGGCTAATGCACCCGCTTAAAGGAGTACTGACACGAAATTTCAAAGCTGAGATCCGCTCTAGCAATCAAGTACAATGACAACACAAATAGGTGTCTGTGCATGGCACATACCCACGTGGGGGATTGGCCAGGAATCGGGCGTGAGAAGGGCTAATGCACCCGCTTAAAGGAGTACTGGCACGAAATTTCAAAGCTGAGATCCGCTCTAGCAATCAAGTACAACGACCACACAAATAGGTGTCTGTGAATAAATGCATCCTTGTTTCTTTGTAGTTGTGTGTGTGTGTGTGATCTCTCTTTCGCGAACATTACCGAACCGCGCAAATTCAACTCGTGCATTCGCACTTTCACATTCTTCCCCTCGGGGAAATGCCGGGAAATTTTTTGTTCACGCGCCGTTCCTTCGGGTTACAAATTGTGACATAAATATGTACCCACATTCTGATGCAGACAAGTCCTTTGGCGATACATAAGTAGCCGTACTTGCTCTTGTTATTCCCGTGTGGCTGTGTACTGGAGCACAGGCTGGAGTTTACTGGAGCACAGACCACTGAAAAAAGAACCGCGCGGGGATGGTAATGATTTTACACAGATGACAGTGGCAATGGGTTTCGATGGTTACAAAGAAGAGAGGGATTGACCCGCCCTGTTCCACACGCATATAATAATTACCATGTCGCTTCCAGGCATAGATATTCGAGCAGGGGCGGTATTCTCGAAACTGTCCCTTTTGAAAACGTCCCTTTTGCGTCCCATTCATCGTGACGTACTTCCGGTTAAGCAGTGGCCTTTGATTCAAATACCGTAATTGTTCTTGCAAACGCATTTTAAAGAACTGAAACCGTATCAGAGTATCTTTTATGTGTTTATTGTTCCGCGAGCGAACCAAGAATTAGGCGACGAAAAATCGTCTGCTCCGAATCGTCTGCTCCGAGTAGCCACGGCTCATAGCTCCGCCGTGCTTGCATGGCGTCACATCCGGGTTTCCGCTTTTAGCCAATCAGGGCTCGCCCAAAAGGGATATTTTTGAAAGGGACACAAAAGGGACAAAACACGCGAATACCGCCCCAGTACACTCCCAATGCCCACAATATATAAGAATATATATAAGGTTAGTAGAGACAGAGACAAACCAGAAAGACGTAGAAAACAGAAATAAGTTTACTGACGTCTCAGGGAGAGGACTCCCTTTCTTCAGAGTCAGAGTCCTCTCCCTGAAACGTCAGTAAACTTATTTCTATGTTCTACGTCTCTCTCGTTTGTCTCTGTCTGTACTAACCGTATTTTGTTTGGCGCTCTGTGGGAGTTTTTATCTTTTCAAACTATATATATATATATATATATATATATATATATATATATATATATATATATATATATATATAGGACAGAAAATAAGGGTTGGCAGTCAAGAAAACCTCGGAAAGCAAAGGGCAGCTTGTGGTGGGTCATAGAAAGAGATAAAGAATTTTTTTAGTCGAAAAGAAAGCGGTGAAAAAATGCCCGCCAGGTGGGAACCGAACCCGCGACCTCCAGAATACTGGTCTGGTGCGATAACCACTACGCTACCGGCGGGGCTGTTTCCCCAGCACTTTCTCGGGTATTTGTGTTAAGGTATTTTTTGTTTCCTGGACTTGGGGGTGGTAGCCAGCACCACTCGGACTACTCGAGGTGAAGGGGACCTTCTTTTTAACCCCCGCGCCGTGACTCGAGTGTCTACGACATTTCGAGAGTTGTCGACCAGCGTTGAACCCTCTTAAGCTCTATTTGGCACCAAGACTGCCAGAACAGAGGCTCTCCTAAGCATGTAACGAATCAGAAAATGGGAAATGAGGGGTTCCGTGAAATAAGACAGAAAATAAGGGTTGGCAGTCAAGAAAACCTCGGAAAGCAAAGGGGAGGTTGTGGTGGGTCATAGAAAGAGATGAAGAATTTTTTTTTATTTAGTCGAAAAGAAAGTGGTGAAAAAATGCCCACCGGGTGGGAACCGAGCCCACGACCTCCAGGATACCGGTTTGGTGCGATAACCACTACGCTACCGGCGGGGCTGTTTCCCCAGCACTTTCTCGGGTATCTATGTTAAGGTATTTTTTGTTTGCTGCACTTGGCGTGGTAGCCAGCGTCACTCGGACTACTCGGGGTGAAGGGGAACTTCTTTTTAACCCCCGGGCCGTGCCTCCAGCGTCTACGACATGTCGAGAGTGGTCGACCAGCGTTGAACCCTCCTAAGCTCCCTATCGCACCAAGACTGCAAGAACAGAGGCCCTCGCTATGCATGCAGCGAATCGGAATAGGAAATGAGGGGCTCGTTAAAATAAAACATTATATACATACATACATATATATATATATATATATATATATATATATATATATATATATATATATATATATATATATATATATATATATATATATATATATATATATATATATATATATATATATATATATATATATATATATATATGCATATATATATATATATATATATGTTTATATATATCTATATATATACATATGGATGTATATGTATATATGTATATAACACAGAAATAAGAGTTGGCAGTTAAGACAACCTCGGAAAGCAAAGGGGCGGATGTGGTAGGTCATTGAAACAGCTAAAGAATTTGGAAATAAAGAACGTAGAGAAAAAATGCCCGCCAGGTGGGATCCGAACCCACGACCTCCGGAATACCGGTCTGGTGCGATAATATATATCAATATATATATATATATATATATATATATATATATATATATATATATATATATATATATATATATATATATATATATATATATATATATATATATATATATATATATATATATATAGATATATGGTGAAGAGATGTGCGTAAGAGATACAAGGACGTTTATTTTCTTTTGCAGATTGTGGATCCCTCGGCTGATCTAACCAACCAGACCCTAAATGAATCCCCTATGATCACCCATGGTATCCCAGAACCCGTTTCGGTGCAAACTTTGGCTTTTTCTCTCAAAGGTGCTGGAGAAGCTCTTCAGGCAGTGGCTCCTGTCATCGGTTGGTTCTTTCAGGGTGTTGCTAGGGAATTCGGCGAAGAAATGGTCACCTATAGACTACGTGACGTGCTGAATGAAATAGGTCGCAGTTGAGGGCATTCGGACATAAAGTGCGATTGTAATGCTTTGCCACCGGATGCTACCACGTGCGATCAATACTGTAAGCGTTTCAGTTTCCTCTATTGTTTCCTAATAAAACAACTGTTTGAACAATGCATTTGCAATAAAATTATTGAATGATACTATTGCCCTTTATTTATTGACAGAAGGAAGATTTGTGACGTACTTTGTAGAAATTTATAAAAACAGAAGCTCAGCGCGTTACCCACACAGAAATGATATCTTTATGCCATGTACGCTTATCAACGGTTACAGATACTTTTATATCGACGAATGGAATATGAGAATACCTATTCGAAACAGACCGTAGTGCAAAGATTGATATGTTGAGCAAATCTCGAGATTTTCGGGGGGGAAGTCACCCAGGATACAGGAAAGGGTGGAATTCGGAGGGGCTTAAGGGGCCCCATCTTTCACTGGGGCGGAAACGGGTTGATAGGCACACATAAAAAATTATGAAACAGCATCTCAGATCTCAGCAGGACCTTACTGTGGTAAGGAGCAGGAGCACCCTGACATTGCCCACTCGCACATGTAAATGAGTGACATGGCGTGTGTACAGTATAAACTCTGGGGTAGCTTGTTTTTGTTGTTGCCGTTCAGCCGCTGCTATCCGAGCAGTCAACTCCGGCTGCGTTTGCGTTTTTGCCATTTTGCAGCCGCTCCCGAGCTCTCGCCTCCGGGGTGGCTTGCTGTCTGCGGAGACGGTGAGCCGCCACAAGCCGCGGCTTACGTTTCTTTTCATCCATGGCAGAAAGAGAATGTGTGCTCTGAAACGCGCTTCTATACGCATTTGCACCGCAGCGCTCTCTCTGTCTCTCTGGAAGAAGAAGAAGCTTCAAGAGAGCAGGCGTGTCTGATATGAGCTCCTCGGATGTTTCGCAAGTGGACGGAAATTCCCAGTTTTCGGCAGCGAAGACAAGAAGAAGGTTTTCGCGAAGCGGAAAGGATCACGCAGAACCAATTCTGAAGTTCGTGAGTGGATTATTTGCCGTTTAACAACTATTTGAAAATCCGAAGCGGACGCCGCCGCGCTAACCCTAACCCCCGTGGTCGGCGCCTACCACGGGTATGTAGCGTGGAGCGGCGACGGCCGCGACAGTAGAAGCTGTTAGCTCTATCCCCGGCAAGGACAGGACCCAAGACGACGAGATGGAGACGCGAGACCGCTGCGACGGAGGAGAGAATTCCAATTACGATGAAAGGTGGGATAAGTGGATACATGTAATGACCATTTCGGCGAGAAGACGAAACAAGGCGAACACTTCGGCTGCTGAGCAACCGCTGGACTCAATCCCAAAGAAGTCAACCTTGAAACCACGGCGGGAAGAGCCTAGACCTAAGCTGCCGCCACTGACCTCAAGCTGGTGATGCGACCAAAGAACGAGCTCGGACTCGGCTCGGTGAGTCCGGCACTTCTGGCCAAGAGCATCCTCAACGCGGCCCGCCTGTCATAGACGGCCCGCACAGCCCGCCGGCTAAGCTAAACCCTCCGCGAACGAACGGGGGAACGGAGAAATGGCGTAAAATAAAACATAAAAATGAGAAGACTGACTCCCCAAGGCGTACTGGGGACATTTAGACGCGGACAAAGGAGGCAGAGGACAAGCTGACGGAACAGCTAAATGCAATGGCGCAAAACATGACGGCTGGCATAGCTCAACTCCAACAGTCTGTCAACCTTATGTTAGACAGACTAGATGCACTAGAAAGCCAAAATGCGGCAGTTGGCAGAACACCACGTAGGGACAAGCCATACCTTCAGCCGTCCTCGCTAGATAGCCACGACCAGGCAGACACCACCCGAGCTAACCATGGCTAGCCGCGGGGGGATCAAGAGAAAAAGCTAAGAGTGTGGCAATGGAACGCAAGAAGCATCAAAGAAAAAGTTGGGCCACTCTCACAATATATTGATTCGTGCACGGACAAACCGGATGTACTCGCGCTACAAGAAGTAAACTCCTATGCACGACTACCTGGCTACATCACACATGGTGACCCGGAATGCGGAGACACTACCACGCTCATCAGCAACAGAGTAACGGCAGTGCAACACACGCTACAGCTACCCTGAACATAAGGGACCCTCACAGAGCTGATACCTCGGAAACCTGGGAAAGAAAAGAGCGTTTTTATCCTTAACGTGTACTGCAGACCTAAGAGGAAGCAGTCGGAATTAAGGATTCTGATACAGCAAGCAGTACAGGTGGCTGATACCTGTCCCTTGCTAGTGTTGGGTTATTTCAATGCGGCCCACCCCGTATGGGGATACCACAACTCAAATAAGCGAAGAAACGAACTAATAGCCTCCTTTGAAGAACACGAGCTCACGCTCCTCACCTACTGTACTGCGCCTACCTGAATGGGAAATAGTGTTTCCAGAGACACGTGCCCAGATCTCACGTTTCGGCTAAACGTCTCTGAAGCCACGTGGGAAAACATCGGAGGATGCCTAGGTAGCGAGCACGCAATTATAGCTACCACTATCGTTGGGGAGGAGTACAGAGCACATACTGGCGTAGCCCGCATCGTGGGCTGGGCTAAGTTCCGAGAGCAGCGAGAGATCCAATCCACCTCAGAAATCAACGACATTAGTGACTGCGCTTTCTCGATACTGACAGACATTAAGGCGGCAACAAAAGAAGTCAAGACCACTGTTCAGACTCCAAGTGTCGATCCCAAGATGTTACACCTGTGGGAGGCTCGCCTCAGCCTCATCAGGAGGCGGAAGCGTCAGCGCCACAACAGAAACCTGAAGAAGAGAATAGCCAAACTCTCTGAGCAGGCCGCAAAATACGCAGCGGAGCTATGCAGTCAGAACTGGCTGCAGATCTGCGACGGGCTCCGCGGGACCCTCAGCGCATCCAAAACATCGAAACTGTTCGGATGCCTCATTGATCTTACAAATTACAAAATCACAGCCTGCAAGAAAATTAACACCGTTATTCACAAATTTGAGGGATCCCAAGAGGATCTGCTCATAGAAGTGCAGCAGAGATACCTGCCCATGCGCCCACCTTATGCGGCCCCTGACTAGAAAGGAGATCCAAACTCGCAATTGGATGCACCCATTACCACGGCTGAGGTGAAAGCTGCGCTTCAGAAGATCCCCCGAAATACCGCGCCAGGTCAGGACCAAATCACCCACAAAGCATTGGCCAACCTCGACGAACCCTCTATAGCATCCCTCACAGGCTACTACAATCAGTGCTGGGAGAGAGGAAACATCCCACTTGAATGGAAATCTGCTCAGGTGCCCCTAATACGAAAACCAAACAAACTCTCGGCATCGAAAACCTACGGCCAATATCCCTCACTTTCTGTATCGGGAAGCTGCTCGAACACGTCGTGCACAACCGCCTGCAGAACTTCCTCGAAGATACAAAGCAGTTCCCACCAACCATGTACGTGTTCCGACAGCACCTGTCGACGCAAGATGTGTTGCTGCAACTGAAGGAGGACATCATAGAACGGGCCAACACCCACACACCTAAGGCCACCCTGGCCCTAGATTTAAAAGGGGCCTTTGACAACGTCAGCCATGAAGCCATACTCACTAATCTGAATGAGCTCGGGTGTGGCAGTCGCACATACACCTACGTCAGAGACTTTTTCTCCGGGCGCCAATCTACCGTCAAGATTGGAGACATTCAGACACAACCGACTCTCACCGGCGGATGCGGCATGCCACAAGGAGCGGTCCTGTCCCCCCTCCTATTCAACATTGCCCTCATCGGCCTGCCTAAACAACTGGCGTCGATTCCGGGCTTACACCACGGTCTTTACGCCGATTATATCATGGTGTGGACCGGTATGGGCTCGGTCGGGGAGATGCAGGACCGTCTCCAAATGGCGGCTGATACCGTGAACTAGTATGCTAAGAACTGTGGACCCTCGTGCGCCCCAGAAAAATCTGAGCTGCTTCTAGTGCGCAGAAAGGGCGGTAGGCAAACAGATGTCCCTTCGATGGAGATCACGCTTGACGGTGCTACCATCACCCCGTCTCCGCAAGTGAAGATTCTAGGTGTGATAATTCAAGTAGATTACGCAAACACCACGATGATAAGGAAACTGAAACACACGATTTGTCAGATTGCCCACATGCTCCGTCGGATCACGACCAAGGGAAGAGGCATGAAGGAGGCGGATACGCTTCGTCTCGTCCAGGCATTCATCGTATCAAGAATCTGCTATGTGACGCCCTATGCACTACTAAACAAGGCAGAGAAGAGCAAGTTAGATACGCACTTGCGAAAGGCGCATAAACAAGCCCTGGGTCTGCCCCCTACACCTCCACGGATCGCCTCCTCAAGCTTGGGGTGCACAACACTGTGGACGAGCTGATTGAGGGCCACCTGCTCAGTCAGGGTTATCGGCTAGCAGGGATGGACGCAGGCAGGGCCCTTCTGCTAAGACTGGGCATAAGCATCCCTGATCGCCCTCTTGAAACCACAGTAGACATCCCTCGCGAACTACGCCAAAACATCAGAGTGGCCCCGTTGCCCAGAAACATGCACCCGCAGTTCCACGAGGGTCGGAGAGAGGCGCGAGCTAGAGCCCTGGAGAAAAACTACGGCTCAAACGATGTGGTTTATTATACGGACGCCGCAGATTATGCAAGACGAGGAGCCATGGAAGCGACTGTGACGATGAAGGATAGCCACGCCACGAGCCTCACTCTCAACAAAGTCTCGACGGTACAGGCCGAAGACGTAGCTATTGCACTGGCAATAACGCAGACCCAAGCGGAAGTGATAATCACGCATTCACAGTCAGCCTGTAGGAGCTATCTCAAAGGCTGCCTCTCATGCATCGCTATGAAGATCCTCGGCCAGAACCCTCCGAAGAAGAGGGTGTCGATTGTCTGGACACCAGCTCACGCTCCCCTCTGCGGTAATATCTTTGCTCATGAGACTGCTCGGGGTCTAACCAGCCGAGCGCTGCGAGAAAGTTGGCTAGAGAGAGCGATCCCTGTAACTTCATACCAGGAGGTGACCCCATTCTACAGGCTAAGCAGGCTTATGCTACCCGCTGGCCACCCCTCCCTCAGCAAGGCAGAGGAGCGCTCCTGGCGTCTCCTCCAAGCCAACACGTTCCCTACCCGATCAAACTTCTATTATTCTGGCCAACAATATACTACTCACACTGTCAATTCGGCAACGCGCCCTGCACCTTGTATCACATGGTGTGGGAGTGCCAGCTTAACCCCTCACTTTCCCCGATATCTAATCCCTCGATTGAGCAGTGGGAGGAAATGCTGGCCAGCTCTAGCCTCGAAGAGCAGCTTCGGCTGATCCACCAGGGTGAGGCGGCTGGACGCTCCAACGGAGTCCTGAACTGAGGAAACCGCCCGCTTGACTGCTCTCATTAAATAAGGTTTGCTCTCTCTCTCGCTCTCTCTCTCTCTCCGCAACCTTTAATTTTGTTCCTGTTAACCTTTTGTGAACCTTTTGTTCAGAGATGTTTCGATTTCCATGGTGCTGTGCGCCTCTCTCTCTCTCTCTCTCTCTCTCGCTCTCTCTCTCTCTCTGTAACCTCTGGTGAACCTTTTATTTTGTTCTTGTTAACCTTTTGTGATTCTTTTGTTCTCAGATGTTTCGATTTACGCGGTGCTGTGCCGTGAGCACGGACGCCGGACGGATGCCGGTCGAACAAGCTTCGGCCCTAAGCTGCTCCGGCCCTAAAAGTAACTTCATCCGACACCTGCTCCCGGAAACAGCTCATCAACAGAAACTCCAAGAGGTGTAATCGATTCCCGAAGAGGAGTAAGTTCGGCGTACTGGCTGGGGTTAATTCCACTGCAATTTCTTCGCTTTTTGTGCCTCTCCGTCTTTAGCACCTGTTGTTCTTCGCGGCGGACGCACTGCGTAGAATGGTTTTCGGGACTAGCGAGTAAACCCTGCTGCTCAACAGGGCGTCACCGTTGCCTATGTTGTATGCCGCCGTTATGGACTAAGCCACGTCACCGTCGCTCCTTCCGGACCAAACTAGCCACCTAAATTTAGCCGTGTCATGCGATACACCTGCCTCAATAACCCCACACAGCCCACGATACCCAAAAGAAGCGTCGATAACTGCTTCTGCGTTGTCAAGAAAAAAAAATGGGCAACCTCCCCTTGATTGCCTGAACAGGGTCGAGACTTGCATCAAGTTCACTTTGGAAGAGGAGGGAGACGGTTACTTTCCTTTCTTGGACGCAGTTGTAAAGCTTGCACCCGCAGCCCTCGCCTTCGGCGTGTACCGAAAACCAATTAAGTAAGGTAGGTACCTTGACTACGATTCAGCTCATCCGGTAGTTAATTAGCGCTCAGGGGATCGTTGATTTGTCCAACGAGCCATTTGCAGCTGTTTTGATGCAAGCAGCCTCAAGGAGAAGCTCCAGACCATTGAACACGACCTTATCGGGAACGCACCCCAAACATTTTATTGGAAAAACAACTAATTTCATCATCCATAACCAGCAGCCCTACAGCCCACCAGCCGTGGATAACAAAGCGTCAACATGCAAGCGTGCTTCGGTTCGGTAATTCGCTGGTTAAGCGAAGCCCTTGCTCAAATCTTCAGAAAACGTGGTGTGCAGATTGCGCTGGTGCCAGCAAGCAACCTTAAGTGTGAGTTGCTAAATGTGAAGTACCATCTCCCTCGGCAACGTGTCGTTGGCGTGATCTACATATATTATCCCATGCGCCGACTGTGAATTGGTATACATTGGTGACAGCGGAAATTTCTGCAGGAATCTTGAGCAGCGCAAGAATGTCATCAACAAGGGCTACACCATGGCACATGCACTTGCTGAGCATGCCGAGAAGATAGACCACACCATAAACTGGCACAACGCGCGCATCATAGCCACGGAAAAGAATTTCGCAACGTGGCTCAATCTCGAATCACTAATAATTCAGACAACAAGCAACTCAATCAACAGATTATCTGGCACTCTAAACCACGCGTAATTCAGAACATCACGTCATGCCTTCAACTCTGCTCAGCCATCATTCCATTGTGAACAAAGGATCTGTACGGATCTTGCAAGAGCCAATTTTGTTGTAACGTTACTTGGAAGCAGCATATTGTCACGAAGACAAGGACGATGCAGTTGTCTTGAATGAGAAACACGTTTATTGTAGCGAACTTGTGCTCCCCTAACAACTCAAAAGAATACAGAGGCGGCGAAGCAGCGGTCAACAAAGTTACTTGCACAGGCGAGTGTCGTCGAATCGAATGCCCCGGCGTCCGCACTGCAGGATTTTATCTTTCGGCGCGCGTGGTTCTCGAAACGTCGATTCGCATCGAGAACATAGTAGATCCAAGAAGATTATTCTGGGCTGTTCACGTTAGATCGGAATCCTCTCCCTATCAGAACAGATAACACATGCGGCAAAGAAAGAAAGAATTGAACACGCGCTTCCCTTGGCACAGAGATAACACAGACCGGCGCAGCCGGGCGGTAAAAGCAAAACACAAATAAACAAACCCAATGTATGGTTCGCGGCATTACCCCCCCTCTAAGAGTGCATCGGCCCGATGCTAACATAAGCGACAGTCCGAACAAATGAAAATAAAAGTTCGTCATCGTCCGTAGAAAGGCTTTAAGCGAACCACGTTGACGACTTCAGGCCGCGTGCGTTGTCGCGATGTGCCGGAGTCATCATCGGGGATCACTTCGTAGGTGAGTTGGTCAACACGTCGTAGAATCTTGTAGGGTCCAAAATACCGTCGCAGGAGCTTCTCACTGAGTCCGCGTCGTCGGATGGGAGTCCAAACCCACACACGGTCCCCTGGGTGGTACTCGGCGTCTCGGCGTCGGAGGTTGTAGCGGCCCGCATCCACCAGCTGCTGGTCCGTTATACGAACTCGAGCGAGCTGGCGGGCCTCCTCCGCACGTTGAAGATATCCGTGGACGTCGGCGTTGAGGTCGTCGTCTTCTACGTGCGGAAGCATGGCGTCGAGCATCGTAGTCGGCCTTCTACCGTAGACAAGCTCGAACGGCGTCAGCTGCGTCGTGTCCTGGATAGCCGTGTTGTACGCAAACGTGACATACGGGAGCACTTCATCCCAAGTCTTATGTTCAACATCAACGTACATTGACAGCATATCTGCGATTGTCTTGTTCAGACGTTCTGTTAGTCCGTTCGTATGGGGGTGGTACGCCGTCGTTCTTCGGTGGTCCGTGTTGCTGTAGCGTAATACTCCTTGCATTAGCTCCGCAGTAAATGCCGTTCCCCGGTCTGTGATTAGGACTTCCGGGGCTCCATGTCGCAGCACAACTTAGCTTATAAAGAACTTCGCCACTTCTTGTGCAGTTCCCCTCGGAAGAGCGGCGGTATCTGCGTAGCGCGTCATGTAGTCTGTCGCTACGACAATCCACTTGTTCTGTGATCGTGACGTAGGGAACGGGCCTAAAAGGTCCATTCCAATATGTTGAAATGGTCTCGATGGGACGGCGATCGGTTGCAGAAGTCCGGCGGATCTTGTCGGTGGCGTCTTCCGTCGCTGGCAGTCACGGCAGCTCCGGACGTAGTGGGTGACGTCAAGGTAAGGCCGGGCCAGTAGTACCTCGCCTTGATTTTTCCAATAGTGCGGGCTGTGCCCAGATGTCCGGAAGACGGGTCGTCGTGGCACGCTTCCAAAATTTCATCACGAAGGTCCGCGGGGATGACGAGAAGGTAATTCGCTCTTGTTCCGGGGCTGAAATTCTTCTTCACAAGGACGGAGTTTGTCAGGCTGAATGCTGGTAAGCTGCGTTTGAAGGTCCTAGGAAAGGCAACGTTGCATCCCTCGAGGTACTCGATTATGTCGCGTAAGTCGGCGTCGGCACGCTGCTGGGCGGCTAGGTCGCTCTCCGTCATGATCCCGAAGAACGCGCTCTCTTCATCAGAGTCTTGTGGTGGTGGGTCGACGGGGGCGCGGGACAGGCAGTCGTCGTCGGAGTGTTTCCTGCCGTATTTATAAACGACTGTAACGTCGAACTCCTGCAGGCGCAAGCTCCACCGCCCAAGACGGCCAGAGGGGTCCTTCAAATTGGCGAGCCAACACAGCGCATGGTGGTCTGTTACAACCTTGAATGGCCTTCCATACACGTATGGGCGAAATTTTGAAATCGCCCATATAATAGCCAGGCACTCTTTCTCAGATGGCAGAATATTTTTTCTTCTCCTTCGACAGACCACGGCTGGCACAGGCGATTACCCTTTCGCAGCCGCTTTGCTTTTGGACAAGGACGGCACCCAAGCGTATATTACTGGCGTCCGTGTGCATTTCCGTTTCTGCATTTTCGTCGAAATGAGCGAGCATGAGCGGGCTTTGCAGGCGTTTTTGCAGCTCGCAGAATGCTTTTTCTTGGTCGTTTTCCCAGCTGAAAGAGGTGCTATCTTTCGTCAAGCGCGTGAGTGGCTCTGCAATGCGTGCGAAGTTGGCGACGAAGCGCAGGTAGTATGCGCACAGACCGAGAAATCTTCGCACCCCCTTCTTGTCTTTCGGCCTTGGGAAGTTCGCAATGCCAGTCCAACAAGAGCCAGCCTCCGCCTGCAAGATTTACCACCCGAGTTCGGTTTGATGCCAGAAGGGCCCAAGAAAAGGAACGCTGCAACCAACACCATGGTGCAAGAAACAACGTCGCCAATCGTCCTGCAGCAGCCCCGGGAACCACCATCGTTCAGGGGAGCCCTCGCTGAAGACCCCGAAGAATGGTTGGAGAAGCTGGAGCGCGTCCTCATCTTCAACAGGTGGGACGACGAAGAAACTTTCCGGCATGTCTTCTTTTACTTAGCAGATGCTGCTCGAACTTGGTTCGAGAACCATGAGAGTTCTTTACCGACTTGACTCACTTCGAGAGGGAGTTCCTTAAGACATTCACTACCGTTGTGAGAAAAGAGCGAGCTGCCCTTATGCTTGAAACTCGGACACAACACCCCAACGAAGGGTTCGTGATCTTTGTTGAGGAGATGAAGCAACTATTTCGCCGCTCGGACCCCGAAATGACGGAAGAAAAGAAGTTACGCTTCTTGATGCGTGGTGTGAAGGAGGAGCTGTTTGCTGGACTTGTCCGCAACCCGCCCAAAACCATCGCTGAATTCGTGACCGAAGCCAGCACGATTGAGAAGGCTCTGGAAATGCGTGCTAAGCAGTATGACCGGAACTTTGTTGGCGCGGCCAGTGCGAACTACGTCGACAACATGCGGATTCCGGCTGATAGCCTTCGCGAGACCATCCGCGCAGTGGTGAGAGAGGAGCTGCGGAAACTTTTCCCGACGACGCCGCAACCCCAAGTCGCTTGCCTAACTGACGTGATCCGGGAAGAAGTTCAAAACGCTTTGGGAACTTCTG
Organism: Haemaphysalis longicornis; assembly: GCF_048455015.1. Lineage (NCBI taxonomy): Eukaryota > Metazoa > Arthropoda > Arachnida > Ixodida > Ixodidae > Haemaphysalis > Haemaphysalis longicornis. Next base: position 1,568,391 of record NW_027526276.1, read on the forward strand.
TGGCATCCGACGTACAATGCGAGCCCCAAGCTATGACGTACTCCGCGGCTGTTCACCGACCCCGCCCTGCTCCAACACGTCGTCAAGAGGCACGTCGTCAAGAGACCCCGCCCTACCGCCGCCCACTGTCGCCCGCCCGACCCCCGGTAGCACAAACCCAGACGCCGAGGAAGACTGACGTATGGCGAACACCGGATAATCGTCCTCTGTGCTACCACTGCGGAGAGGCCGACCAGATCTACTGTCGCTACCCATACAAGAGACTCGGACTACGTGGTTTCTCCGTCGACGCACCACGCCCCCGACTCGGCCAGCACCCATCTGAGATTGAAGAATACCTGTCGAACACCAGCCGTAAACCAGCCCGTTTCAACCGTTCGCCGTCGCCCTACCCGTACCAGTGGCCGGCCCGCCGTAGCAGTGCTGACTTCGCACGTGGAAGGTCTACCAGCCCACGCGGGGGAAACTAAAGGCGGCAACTTCTGGAGGTGAAGTTGCTCTACGACGAAAAACTGGAAACCCTCCAAGGACGCAAGGACGCGCTGAGGACAGTGATTCACGACATGCCCTCATCCCGACGACCCGACCTAACCCTGATGAGACTCCCGAACACGACGACAGCTACACGGCGCGACGCGTACCCGACCTGACCGAGACGTCCGTTGAGAAGACGACGACCACGACGATGCACAGTGCCCGACGATCAACACGTACAAGCAGAGATAGGACGCCCCGACGAACCCGGAACTCGAGGAAGACTGCATCTGACGTCAAGGTGTCCATCGACGGCTTTGACGTAGTCGCCCTCGTAGACACGGGAGCTGACTATTCCGTAATGAGCGGACCATTTGCGTCTAAACTGAAGAAAGTTATGACCAGATGGGACGGTCCGCACATACGCACAGCAGGAGGCCACCTCGTGACGCCAAGTGGAACGTGCACATCGCGCGTCACCATAGACGGCACAACGTACCCTGCGGCGTTCGTCGTTCTGCATAACTGCTCCCCCGACGTAATTCTTGGAATGGACTTTTTTATGGACAACGGTGCAATAATGGATCTGCAGACTTAGTCAATAACTTTTTCCCCCTATCACTCCATGACGCCGGAACCGAACCCCGAATGACGTGCTGCTGTAAGGATTGCCGATGATCATGTCACCCTGCTACCCCGCACCTCCACCAGATGTCACGAAGACAAGGACGATGCAGTTGTCTTGAATGAGAAACACGTTTATTGGAGCGAACTTGTGCTCCCCTAACAACTGAAAAGAATACAGAGGCGGCGAAGCAGCGGTCAACAAAGTGACTTGCACAGGCGAGTGTCGTCGAATCGAATGCCCCGGCGTCCGCACTGCAGGCTTTTTATCTTTCGGTGCGCGTGGTTCTCGAAACGTCGATTCGCATCGAGAACATAGTAGATCCAAGAAGATTATTCTGGGCTGTTCACGTTAGATCGGAATGCTCTGCCTATCACAACAGATAACACATGCGGCACAGAAAGAAAGAATAGAACACGCACTTCCCTTGGCGCAGAGATAACACAGACCGGCGCAGCCGGGTGGTAAATGCAAAACACAAATAAACAAACCCAATGTATGGTTCGCGGCAATATCTGTAATCCCTAGTTTTCATGCCGGTGACGCCGATATAATTGGTGCCGCTCCAGGGTTCCTCCTCCACACCGCCGACCGCTTTATCACAACGGATTTTCCCCTCGCCACCGCAGATGCCTCTTTCACAAGTTGCGCTATCGCGTGACAACGGCGGTAGCGCAGTTATCAGATGATTGCGAAGAACTTACAGAAGCGCGAACGGGTTTAAAAACGATGGAAAGCAGGGGCTGCTATGACCGTCTGAAATTCCACGTCGCCGAGTAGGTGGGAATTGAAGACCCACTTGCCCAGTTGAAACGCCGGCGTCAGCCCATAATTGTTCCAAATGAGAGGCTTTCCGAGCGACATTTTCGGCGGTGTAATTCACGCCTAAATGTGCGCCCGTCACAAAGAAAATTTAACTGGTAGCGAAGCTTCCATAGAACCCCATACGTTCACGAAATGGTTGCTCTTTAGCTGCAGTAGTGATATTTTTGTTAAATCAAGAGGGAAGGAGATAGGGGTGAAAAGTTGAGAGGGAGTTTATGGGCGGGGTCCGATGTCCAGGGCTCCAGATGCAACGGCTCCCATGTTGGATCTCTGGATCAGACGTAGCTGATCTTCGAGATATGAGCTGGTAAGGGCTGCCTCCCACGTCTCAATAGGATTACTCTGCGTTCTAGAGTTTTCCTGGGGCCAGATGCGAGAACACGCCCAGGTTGCGTGAAATAGCGTGGCTATCTCTCCGCATCTTGTGCACGTTTCTGGAACGATTTGGGGAACGTCTTTGCAGATCATGATTTGTGTGGGTGTGGCCAGTCATCATTTCAGCTTCTAAGGCATTTAATGCCTTGTGTAGAGTAGGAAAGTTACTTCTTTTGTACTTAATAAGCGAGAGTCTTTCTCCATATTTGTCGGGGAGAGGGATGTGATAAGCGTGATCCTCAGGTGTGCGGTGTGTGAGTTCACGCAGTGCCTTGTTCGTTGCTTCATTACCCTCCAGCACTTCGTGACCGGAACAATATGTGATATTGTATTTTTTCTTAAGTTCAGGTGGAAGGAGGTTTTTTAGTCGTTTTGACATTCTTCCGGCGGCAAGATTCCATACTGCTCTCTTGTAGTCCGTCTTTATGTTCAGACTTCTGCTTGTTTGTTCGCTGAATTGAATTGCTATGAAGATGGCGCAGGTCTCTGCTTCTTCTGTGTTTGACTGTCTAAATGTCATACAATCTTGCAGGGCTCCCTTGAAGTTTGGGACCACTAGTGTGGCGTTGGTTTTCTCACATCAGCTTCTGACGAGGCGTAGCGCCATCTGAGTGAGGAGGGAACACTTCCGGTGGAACAAAAAATAAACCGGACTTGACGCAAGATCCGGTCAAAGAATGACGTCCTTGTGGTGGCACTAGCGCGAAAACTGGACTTCAAAATAGCTTTAGCAGGCCTCTGATTGGTGAGGGCTCATGTCATTGACATCCTACGCAAGTTGGCGAGCCCTTGGCGAGTGTGCTGCAAGTCGACACCAGCTTAGCTAGTACAGACTCGTAACTACAGAAACGTACTTAAGCATATTGTCGTATGATTCTCCTCGGTGATGCTGAGAACATCTTGCATTTCTCTCAAACTTTATTCTGTATTATTTCTTTCACTGCTGTATAAGAGCAAGGAGTTGTTTACCTTGATTGCAGTGGGTGGCAAATCGGGCACGTACCCAGATCCCCCGCCCCGCCACCTGAAATTTGTTTCTGCCATGGGATACAGATCCGAAAATGACACTCGACCACACTTCCCTTCTGCCCGGGCCCCTTTTCATATCAAGAACGGACCCCCCCTCCCCGATACATGTTTCTGCCTTCGCCACTGCTTGGTTGTTTAATTGAGTCGCACATACGCGCGTTGCAGGCTTGCATGCCTTAAGTATAGATCGAGGTTATATAATGCTTGCGGGGTTTGTGTGCTTCCTTTCTAAAAAAAGGGAATAACGCATATTCATGCTATAATCATGAAAGTCCAATTTTATTAAAGGATAAACAACTCAACAACTTTATTACACTCTACAAAATCAGCAGGTATGGGAATAAGTACAAAATGTTCGTGGGCAATACATGCATTAGGATTTTATTTAGGCGCCCAAAAACTGACCTATCATGTGCCACACAGCAGTATTAGCAATGAAAGTTCTTGATGCAGAAAACCTGGCCGCAGGAATGTCGATTCCCGAAAGTGCTGCGAGCACACCTTTCTGAACCGCAGCTGTCCCGGCGTCGTATCACGAAGACATGGGTTTTAAAGAACTTCACCTAAGACCCGCCGCGGTGGCTCAGTGGCTAAGGCGTTGCGCTGCTGAGCTTCGAGGTCGCGGGCTCGATTCCCGGCCGCGGCGGCCGCTTTTGTGATGGAGGCGAAAAGCAAAAACGCCCGTGTGTACGAGATTTCGGCGCACGATAAAGATCCCCAGGTGGTCAAAATTAATCCGGAGCCCTCCACTACGGCGCGCCTCATCGCCTGCGTTGCGTCGGCGCGTTAAACCCCACAATCAACTTCACCTAAGGTACACGCCTGCAATTTCATGGTTGTATTATTCAGGAAAGTGTCGTAACAGAAAAGTTCAAAAGAGAAAAAA